>NC_057866.1:268273015-268640522 GCF_019393635.1 Dromiciops gliroides
GTATATTCAGAATGCCACCCCCCCCAAAGGAAATAATCTTAGTGCAGTAGAAATGAAAAGTAGGAGTGTGTGCATAAAAGTTTTTATAAACAAAGTAGGATCAACAACATTTAACAATAAATGGAATAAAAAACATGAGATGGAGCCTTAGTCAAAGAAAGTGTTCTATAAATGTTACCTGAATTGAATTGGATGACTGAGAGGATTAAGGTGGCATTAGTGAGGATGGGAGATAGAAGATAGTAACTGAAAATGTGGTTTTATTGATAGATAAAATTCCTGGTTTGAAACTACCTCTACCAAAGTATATTGGTACCTTCTTTGCAAATTACAGTCCAAAGAGAGTTGCCTATGGCACTGAGGGGATAAGTAGGTAAATACTCATGGTCACACAGCCACTAAGTGTTAGAAGTGCTACTTCCTCACTGAAGTTCCCTCTCTACTAGGACAAAGCTTCTCAAACTGTGAGTCACAACCCCACATGGAGTCATGGAACTGAATGTGGAGGTCATGAAAAATTTGGCAACATTAAAATGTTATTTATCCCTATTTTATACATCTATATACACTGGGTTGTGTAAAAATTTCTCCAGCGAAAAGGGGTCATGAGTGAAAAAAGTTTAAGAAATCCTGGACTAGGACATGGCTGCTTCTGTCTATAAACAGAAGTAGAGAAATTAGTGAAGGAAGTTGGGGTATTTTTTTGGGGGGGGAGATAAGAAGTGCAGTTTTGGACAATTTGAACATCTAAAGTAGAAGCATCAAGCAGAGAATTGAAAATATGGGACTGAATCTCTGAGAAGTTGGTAGTCAAATTATAGAAACTATGAGAACAGGTGAGATCACCAAGGGAGAGGATTCAGGGGGAAAGGAGATACAACTTTGAGGGGAACCTAAATATAATGGGTGTGAAGGAAAATATAAGGAGTCAGCAAAGTGTTCCCCCCAAAAGTTAAGATGATTAAGGCTTAGAATGGTGCTAAATTGAGGGGGGGAAATTGCAAGTCATGAATTAAAACAGTTTGTGCTGAATACTGAAACCAGTTTCACCCTGAAGCTAAAGGAATACAATAAACACTCTTTCTGTTGTGGTTCTTCAAAAATTTAAACCATGGTAACCAATGAAGTCAGAGCTCTTGCCAAAGGAAAATTGACGTTGATCAAAGAGCTTTGTAGAAGCACAAAACCACTTCACAATTAAAAGACACACATGCCCATATACACATGCAAGGATGATTATTTTGACTGATGTTTCTTCAGTGGATTCTGAAGCTACAAATGCCAGCTGTGGAGATTAACTTTGGAGAGCTCATGCTTCCCTGACATTTCTGTTTGAGCCAGCAGTTCTTATCTCCACTGACCTTCCCAGTAAATGAATTCAGAGTAACACTTTATATCCCTATGCTGTATGCAGCTGTCCAATTCATCTTGTAAGGAAGTGTGGTTCTTAAGAGTTCCAGTGAAAAGCTGAGTATTCCATGGTAGAATATAAAAGCATTATAAAGCCATTAAATGAACACATAATTCAATGCAGAAAAGAGCAATTGTTTCACTTGTATGGGGATTCCCTCCACTTATTATGATCATTACTCTTTAGGAAACAGACTCATCAGTTGTTGCAGCTCCAGTAACTCATGACTGTATGTAGTCTTCTGTTGGACTTGTCCAAACACACATCCTCAGAAAGCAGACATAATTCATGGCTTGGTTCCTTTTCAGTCTTTCCCATTTGGTAGACCAGTCAATATTTGAAGTCCACTGGCAAAACCTTTGGACACCTGTGGGCACTTCTTTATCATGAGATAATAATTCATAGAGCAGAGGCTTAGAGCTGCAAGGATCCTGGAAACCATGGAAAGGGGGCTATTCCCCCCCAATTGTGCAGGTGGGGAAATTGAGGCATAGAGAAGTGAAGTGACTTGTCCAGGATCCCAGACCTAGTATCTTTGGCAGGATTTGAACCTAGGTCTTCCTGTGAGAGGCAACACTGTGTGTTTTTCTCAGAGGAACTATATCCTCGTCATATATTTTGTTGTTTCCTTATTCTCTAACTTACATCCTGCTACTGTATAACTTCAGGGACATGATGTCTATACCATAATTTTTTTTTCTGTGGGGCAATGGGGGTTAAGTACCTTGCTCAGGGTCAGACAGCTAGTAAGTGTCAAGTGTCTGAGACTGGATTTGAACTCAGGTACTCCTGAATCCAGGGCGGGTGCTTTATACACTGTGCCACCTAGGTGCCCCATACCATAAATCTTAACCCATCCCCCCCCCCAGCTTGAGTTTATGGTCAGCTCATGATCAGAGTATACTATACACTGTGCTGTTCTCTGATTGGGTTAGATGACACATATAGATTGAAAGTTTTGACAACCAGCCAGTGAGAGACAGAGGTGGGAGGAGGTATTGCATTAGGATCATATAATACTTTGTTTCTGAACATGTGGGTGTGCACTCACCATACACTGGTATATGCCTCTTTCTTGAGAAATAAATTAAACTTTTTTCTTTCTTTAACTCTTGAACTCTAGGTATTTATTTTGAGTAGGTGGTCTTTCATCCCACGCATTCCTAATGCCATATTCTATTCCTTATGTGTCAAAGTAGTTGTAGACAGATAAAGACAGACTTACAAATTGACAAAGAGATAGTAAATAATCTGTAAATATGTATATTTATGTATGTATATATACATAATAAAAATTAGGCAATAAAGTCATGATTTTAAAAGATTGACATATTTTATATATTATACAATTGGTACATGTCTCTAATCTTTAACACTGAGGAGCTGGTAAATCACTTGAGCTTGGGAGCTAGTATTTGTAGTGGGTTAAAATTGATTGGGATTCTTCAGGAAGTCTGTCACCAATGCAGGGAGACACAAGAAATGAGGGGAGCACCAGGTTACCTGAGTAAGAACAAACTGTATTGGCTCAGAAACAAAGCAAGTCAAAGCTCCCAAGTCGATTAGAGGTAGGCTGGGTCCTGGTGCACTTCCAACTGGGAAACGTTAGGGAGACTCAATCTTAAGAAAAACAAATCAACACATACACAGATGAATGCACCCCAAATATATTCAAAGCAAATAAAGGGTAATTTCTTTTTTGAAGCAATAACAACCGGAGAGGGGAGATGAGTCAGGAAAATAGTTATGAAGGTGGTAGCACTTAAATTGAGCCTTGACAAGAACTATGGACCTTAAATGATAAAATAGAAACAGACACTGGAATTCTCTTCTTCTCATATGAACCAAATCATAATTTCAGGAGGAAGTGAGAGGGGAGAATCAGATCATGAAACATGATGCATGCAAGTTACTTTCTGCACGAAAACCTAAATAAAAGATAGCAACGGTTGTAGCGGTCACTAGGTGGCACATCGGATAAAGTACCGGGCTTGGAGTCAGGAAGATTTGAGTTCAAATCCCTCCTGAAACACCTATTAACCCTGTGGCTTGAGCAAGTCATTCTACTTCTTCCTCAGTTTCCTCAGCTGTCAAATTGGGATAATAATAATACTTACTTCCCAGAGGAAGTGTTACTTCCTCAGACACTGTTGACAGGATCAAATACTTGTAAAGCACTTAGCACAGTGTCTGGAACATATGAAGGAACTTAAATGATTGTCCCCTTCTTTCCTGATTACCATCATCATCAAAGTGATATATAATTGGGAAAAGAAGTGGGCCAGTCACACCTCAGGTAAAGTGTACCCAAATGGAAGCAAGTGTGCAATGTTGGGATCCATACTACATATTAAGTAGGCTCCTATAGAGGATTTATGGAAGGATACAGGAAGAATAGGTATGAGTGTAGTATAATCTTCACCACAAGGGAATACCACAGTTGTGGGAGCACGGGTACAAAGTGAGTTACAACTTTTTAAAATATTGGTGCAATGTTGTTCTGAGTCAAGCAGGCCAACCCTCAGGACAGACTAATCATTCAGGCTAAGTCATTCCTTGCATTCATAATTCAATGAAACATGTGTTGGGCTTATAAAATATAGTAGAAATGCAATTAATTAACAATAAGTGAGTAAAAGGATGCAATAATTAATTCAAGTAGATGCCGATACCCATCACCTCCAAATTCACCACAAAGGCGGAGAAAGATGAGGTCTGCCAAATCTAAGGAGCACAAATTCCCCATAATCTGAACTGTTTTATGCCTCAGCTGATGAGAAAGATGTGCCAATTATTCAAGTTTGAGACCCTTGGACTAACTAGATCCTGAAAACATCCATATTATTTCTACCTTAACCATGCTTCTCAAACAATTCTCTCCACCTAGAGAGTCCCAGATCTAGTTAAAGCTCTGCCTCAAGTCTCCAGTCTCTCACCATTCCTATTGATCCTCTACTCTGTTGCAAGGAGATTTGTTTTTAATGCATTGGGTTCAGCCTGGGGCAGCTAAGTGGAACATGGGTGTGGAGTCAGGAAGACATCTTCCTGAGCTCAAATCTGGCCTCAGACACTTATGAGCTGTGTGTTCCCGTTCAAGTCACTTAATCCTGCTTGCTTCAGTTTCCTTGTCTGTAAAATGAGCTAGAGAAGGAAATGGCAAAACACTGCAGTATCATTGCCAAGAAAACCCCAAATGGGGTAATAAAGAGTTGGATATGCCTGAAACAACTGAAGAGCAACAGTTCTAATCATGTCACAGCCCTACTCATTAAGCTCTGGTGGCTCCCTATTAGCTCTGGGATCAAATATAATGTCTGGGTTTGGCAGTTCAAGCTTTTTATTACTGGACCCCAGCCTACCTACTGGAAAGTCTTTTAACTTCATTGGTTTCCATGCATTCCTCAAGCCCACTAGAAAGGCCTCCTTTCCACTCCTCACACATGATGCTCCATCTCCAGTCTTTGTGCCTTTTCATTGATGGCCCTCCTTGCTTATAATGCTCTGCCTTCTCCCCTCTATCTCAATTTCCCTGGCTTCTTTCAAATCTTGATTTGTCTGACGCTGAAGGAGGCCCTTCCCATTCTTCAAGATACTAAGAATTTCCCCTTTTAGGTTAATTTTAATCTACTTGATATTTATCTTCCATGTACACAGTAATTTACATGTCTCTCCTGTTAGATTGGAAGCTTGATGATGGCACAGACTACCTTTTCCCCCTTTCTTTGAATTTTAAACACAGCCTTATGCAAGGCATACAGTAAGTTTTTAATACATTTTTGTTGACTTGACTTAAAAGGAAATAAGTCCAGCCTACAAAAAAACTAATGCTGTCCCTGTCATACTTGTAAAAGGAAGTTACCTTTATCCTGCTCAAAAGAAATTTTTAAAGCTTGTTTCAATTTCCTTTATTATCATAATCTTCATCTATCTATTTTTCTGCTCTGATGTTTATATAATCATCCTGCATTGCAAATGCATAAGATTTTGTGTGCCATATATATATACGTATATATATGTATATATGTGTGTGTATGTCTATGTGTATGTATGTATGTGTATATATATATATATATATATAGCAGGGCAATGAAGGTTAAGTGACTTGCCCAGGGTCACACAGCTAGTAAGTGTCAAGTGTCTGAGGCCAGAATCCAGAGTCAGTACTCTATCCACTGCACCACCTAGCTTCCCCAACTACCTAATCTTCTTGGGAAGGGAAGGGAAGGGAAGGGTTCAGTCTTCAAGGGGAACTGGAAAACCCCATATATCTCCCTGCTATTCAAGTAATGTAATATGGTCTAAAATGGGCTATTTGATTTTAACCAATGGCTTCATGGATCTTCCTGTCTTATTTTCATCAGATGATATATTTACATAAATAAGTATTTGATTACATATTATAAATTACACATAAAAATACATATGTTCAATATGTAAAATATAGGTTTATGTAAAGAGACTTTTTTTTAACAATGGTGATATTTTCAAAAAGAAAATACAACATTAAAAAAACCCTAAATATGATTCTAATTTTTTTTTCAGACTCAAATTAGAGTCTGCATTTTTATTTTCCTTACACATCTTATTTCCCAGATTTTGTTCTCAGGAAAGCATCCTTATTTTCTTGCTATCCTCATATAAAATAGGAAGACTGAGTATTTTCAGAAATGTCCAGTTGATTGCTTCTCCCCTGAAGCTTCAGACTCTCCCTGATTCTTAATCCCCATCTGGGGTCACTTTCCAGTCACCTCATGCAGTAGCTCTGCACACCAGTGCTTCCCATATGGTAATGAGTCCATCTCATTTGAGGGCACAAGCTGAATCCCAATGAATAAATTCATGAAGACAAACCTCTCTGTGACCCCGTCTCCATGGAGTTTTTGATCTAGTCCCACCCTAGCTCATTACCTCCCCTAGACAAAAAAACACCCATCCCGTTTCCTCTCTGATCTAATCTGGCCTTTAAAGGTAGAGAGAGATAAAGGGAACTCAAAGGGAAGAATCGCCATCATTTTTTGTTTGTGAATGCTTAGTCAACTATGCCTTTTCAAGCAATTCAAAATGGAATTCCTTGTCTGTTCAAACAAAATGCATCCTCAATTAGGAAATGGCATTGATAATGCAATTATTATTATTACATATATGTTCAGTAATTCCATTAAAATATCTTTTCAGTTGATGGTGGCCCATTAACATGCAAAAATCATTACAAGGCCACCCAAAATCCAATTCAGTTTGATTCAACAAACCCAGAAGCTACTAGATGGGTATGGATTCCCTGATTGCATAATACCCATGCAAGGGAATGCCATTAAAACATTGCTACAGTCTTTCTGAATGAAAAGGTAAATAATATACCATTATTTATCCCTCTGTTGTTTCCCAGAGCTAAAAACAATCCATAATGTTCTATGACCATATGATCCTATGATATCTCTGATAATTGTGGAACTTGGTTGTCATAGGGCCAAATTAATCACCTAGATCTGATATTATCTTATGTTTAACATACACATGCATTTACATTGGGACAATACATCTACAGTTCTATTATGGTCTCATGGCCCAGGTAGACCATTAATTTTTCTTGTTTCCCTTTTAAAAAGCAATACCCTTATCTTTATTAATATATTTTGGATCTAGAAAAATCTGGTTGATAATGCCATCATCATTTCCAGATATATTCCTTCCTCTCTCCTACTCTTCTAACTGTAACAAGAGTTAAGAAAGAAAGAAAGAAAGAAAGAAAGAAAGAAAGAAAGAAAGAAAGAAAGAAAGAAAGAAAGAAAGAGAGAAAAGCACTTTGCTAACCAGCCTACACTTCAACTGACCAGGTATGGAATATTTGACATAAATAATTTCCCACCTCTGCAAAGTAAGGAATAGGGGGAGGGGTATAGATATGGCCATGGAAAAGACTTTGGTGAGGTGGATGGTAGAAGGAGAGGAGTTTTATGTCATGCTGAGTCATGAGTCTGGCCAGGAAATTCACTAGCATGATTCAGGTGGGGGGCAGCTAGGTGGTTTAGTCAATAAAGCACCAGCCCTGGATTCAGAAGGACCTGAGTTCAAATATGACCTCATAAACTTGACAATTACTATCTGTGTCACTTAACCTCCATTGCCCTGAAATAATTAAAAAAAAAATTCAGGTGAAGAATACTAAGGAAAAAGCACAATAGATTCAAATCTAGATTGAATTCTTCTCTCAGGAAACAATTTATAAAAGGGAAAGAAAAGAAAAAGTGGGCATGAAGTTCTGAGACTATAAGGCCACGGGGTATCAATCCATCTACCAGTCATGGGTCAAAGAATTTCATTATATGATGAGAGAGATCTGGGGATGAATCTCTACAAGAATGGACAAATACTCTGATTTTAACTTGTGCAGTCAATGGCAAACACCTTTTTCAAATTAGAAACAGGGTGAGAACCAATAGAACCTAAATGGTGTCACCCAAGATCTAGCATAGCTCTAATAATTGACTTCAGTGTAAAGAAAGCACTCTTCAAGTTAAACATCATCTCTCATATGCTACAGGAAACTTCTCTTGGACTCTTTCCATCTCAGTTTCCCCATTTAATGCTACCTTAATTCTGTATTTATATTGTACTTTCTGATTTATATGTGTCTTACTTTAGAATTGGGAAGAAAAAAGAAAAGATGATGGGGAAGAAGAGAAGGGGAGTAGAGGAGAGGGAAGGAGGGGGAAGGAAAGGAAATCAAGGGAGAGGGAAAGGGAGAGGAAGAGAGGGAAGGAAAGTTCTTTAAAATCATGACATTCACCATTATAGTTTTTGTTTGTGTCTGCTATGGCCAAATTGTCATGAAACATTTTCTAAATTAAATTTCTTTCTTGTTCAACTCTGCACCAATCAGATGACACCTAGACTATTGTGTCTGGTTCTGGACACCACAATTGGGAAGACCATTGATTAGCTGGAGAGGTCCTTCAAGGAAACTACCAGGACAGTTATGGCATACCTGAAGTTCATGTCACACAATGAGCAGTTAACAGGACTGAAGACCTTTAACTTTCAGTGGACAAAGCTTAGAGGTGATGGAGTTGAGGAGACAGCAGTGCAGGGCTGGGAGCAAATGATGTGAGCACCAAAATGACAAACTGAAAAATAAGGAAATAGAAATAAATAAATTCCTGACAATTAGAACTATTCCTAAATGTGGCAGGCTGACTGCCCCCAAAGCTATCAGACAATTTGTTAGTCTAGTTACACTGGACTGGTGTCAGGAAGTCCTGAATTCAAATTCTGCCTTAGGCATTTCTTCCCTGTTCAACTCTGGGCAAGCTATTTAATTTCTCTGAACCTCACTTTCTTCCTACAAATGGCAAGTTTTAGGACAATGAATTTCTTTGACCATTGCAAAAAACATCTGCTGGATTGTGGAACAGCTGTAATCTGGGAAGATAGAGGGAATCGCCACAAATTTTGTTGCTCAGATAATAAGAAGAATATTTTGCAATGTTATGTTATGTTACATCAAATACAGTATCATATATTATTTTATATTATAGTACATCATATATTATTATATCTTGTTATTATATTATTATATTATTTATATTATATCCTGTTATATCATGATATGATATGATAACATGTGATACAATGTTACTGTGTTATACCATGCTGTGCCTTATGTTAAACTGTGTTCTGTTTTGCTATGCTATGTTATGTTATCTTATAATAAGAAGTATGTATTTACAGGTTTTACAAAGTACTTTTAAAATATTATTTCATTTGCTCTTCACAACAGGCCTGGTAGGGTAAATGCTAATATTATTATCACGATTTTATAATGGAGGAAACTGAAACAGATCAAAGTGCAGTCATTTGCCAAGAGTCACCAAGATAATATAGTAAGAACATATTCATACTCATATTCCTGACATGGGCCAGATACCTGACTCCAGATCCAGCATTCTTTCCATTGTATCACCTGCTGACTTCAGATCTTCAAAGGCTGATATGTAATTTCTGAGAAAAGCAGGATCTCTTTCTTGTTTCTGGATTGACCTCATTAGCCTCCTTCTTGCCCACTTTGGTAGTGGGGATGATCACTTTGCTCAACAAAAAATTATTTGGTCTTGTTTCCTTCTAGTACCTTAACAGGGCTAAGATTGTTTCTTTCCATGTTTCTTTACACTTTTTTTTTCATTCTAATTCCTTTTATTTGTCTTTCCAGTGTGAGTTCTGACCTTTCCTTCCCTAGTTCTGGCCTGACTTCAGATACTGTTTTTCTTTCCTATTTACATATTTCTATCTATACATGGATTTCTTCCAACACTTGTTTTAGTGATGTTTGTTTAACTGCTTTCCTAGCATTCATTTTTAATTTTATCTTTTTAGGTGTTATTCTATATTTCCTTTTATGATAACTCATTTTTATTATTATTAACATGCTTGAATATTACCATGGAACAGGTTATATATTTACAGCAGTTTCTTTTCTGCTCCATGGAGCGGATGGAAGGAATTATAAAAGGGAGTTAACCTACCTGAAATTCAAAGATAAGAAAAGAGGAAATAATCAGAATACTTTGATGCAGTCTTTCACTAGCATACTAGAAAGACCACTGAACTGGGAATCTGGAGAACTTTAATAATAGATAGCATTCATATTGCACTTTGAGAATGTGAAGTACTTATTATGTTCATTATTTCATTTCATTCTCGTAGCTTTGACGTAGGTGCTATTATCCTGAAGATGAGGAAACAGATCCTAAGAGAGGTTATATGACTTTCTTGAGTCCTTATAGCTAGAAAGTGTCAGAGTAAGAATTTGAACTCAGGTCTTCCTGATTCCAAGTCCAATGTTCTATCAATTTGTGTCTGCATCCAAGTCCCTGTGTTGCCCCGTTTCTACCTTTCTAGTCACATGATATTTGGCAAGGATCTCCTTTTCTGTGTACCTTTCATAAATGAGAGTGTTGGACTGCTTAACTCATAAGGTCCCTTCTGACTGTAACATTCAAAATCCAGATGTAAGTAATCAACTTCACTGGAATCCTGTAAGAATAGGATATAGAAATATCCAAAGCTGTAACATAAAAAGATATGAGCTTATCTCCCTATAAATACTTACACCCTCTTATCTCTGTTCTTTCAGTTTAACTTAAGGTCACCTGAGTTCTTCAGAATCCTAATTACAGAAAACAATTTGTTGGCGATCCATAGCCACAGTACTAAGTTTATAGCTGGAAGAGATCTTAGAATTCTCTAGCCAGCAGAATCACAGTATCCAGACTCTTCAGCAGAGTCTTCAGAGGCTCACTGATCCAAGTATTGTGTCTGGACCAGAATCCCTGATATTATTTTTTGCCTGAGGTCCTCAAGTTAGGTGTAAATCACCAAGTCAACTAGCATTTATTAAGTGCCTACTATGTTTGGGAAGCTACACTTAGCTCTGAGTATACCAAGAAAGTAATATATTGGTCCCTTCCCAACAGGAACTCAGTCTAATAGGGGACACAACATGCAAAATTTATGTAAAAATAAAGGATACATATATACAGAATTAGTTGGAGATAAGCCATAGAGGCATTAGCACCAATACAGGGTGGGAAAAGCCTTTTGAAGATGGGATTTAGCAGTCTAAAGTTTGCTATTATTATCCTCATTTTGCAAATGAAGAAACTGAAGTTCAGAGAAGGTAAATAGCTTGCCCAGAGTTGAAAAGGAAGGAAATGACTGAGACAGGATTTGAACTCAGGACTTCCTGACACAATGCAGTGTTCCTATAACTAGACCTACAAGTTTCCTGATAGCTTCAGGGGCAGTCATTCTACTACATTTAAATATAGCTCTAATTGTTATGAATTAAATTATATTTTCTTATGTTCCAGTTTGCCATTTTTATACTAACATCATTTGCAGTCTCCTCAACTCCATCACCCCTAAGCATTGTCTATTGAAAGTTAAAGGGGGGTACTTCTGATAAAGGCCTCATTTCTAAAATATATTGGGAACTAAATCAAATTTATAAGAATCCAAGTCATTCCCCAATTGAGAAATGGTAAAAGGATATGAACAGGCAGTTTTCTGATGAAGAAATCGAAGCTATCTATTGCCCTGTGAAAAAAATGCTCTAAATCACTATTGATTAGAGAGATAAAAATTAAAACAACTCTGAGGTACCACCTGACACCTATAAGATTGCTAATATGACAAAAAAAGGAAAATAATAAATGTTGGAGAAGCTGTGGAAAAATTGGAACACTAATGCATTGTTGGTGGAGCTGTGAACTGATCCAACCATTCTGGAGAGCAATTTGGAATTATGCAAAAGTGACTATAAAGCTGTGCATGTCCTTTGACCCAGCAATACAACTTTTGGGTGTTTTTCCCAAAGAGATCATAAAAAAGGGAAAAGGACCCACATGTACAAAAATATTTATAGCTGCTCTTTTTGTGGTGGCAAGGAATTGGAAATTGAGGGGCTGTCCATCAATTGGGGAATGGCTGAACAAGTTGTAGTATGTGAATGTAATGGAATTCTATTGTGCTGTAAGAAAGGATTTGCAGGAGTTCAGAGAAACCTGGAAGGACTTGAATGAACTGATGATGAGCAGAACCAGAAGAACATTGTACACAGTATCATCAACATTATGTGTTGATCAACTGTGATAGACTAGATTCTTTTCACCAATCCAATGGTACAAGAAATTTCCAAAGGACTCATGATGGAAAAGGCTCCCCAAATCCAGGAAAAAAAAAGTAACTGGAATATGGATGCTGATTGAACCATACTATTTCTTTTGGTTTTGGTGCTATTGTTTTTCTGTTTTGAGGTTTTTCCTCTTTGCTCTGATTCTTCTCTTATAACATTACTAATGCAGAAATAGGATTAATGTTATTGTACATATATAACCTAGATCAGATTACCTGCTGTCTAGGGGAGGGGGGGAAAGAGAGTGGAGGGAGGAAGAAAAATCTGAAATTAGAAATCATATATAAACAAATGTTGAAAACTATCTCTACATGTAACTGGAAAATAATAAAATACATCTATTTAAAAGAAAAAAGAAAGTTAAAGGGGAACCTAGGTGGCACAGTGGATAAAGCACTGGTCCTGCATTCAGGAGGTTCAAATCTGGCCTCAAACATCTGACATTTACTAGCTGTGTGACCTTAGGCAAGTCACTTAACTCTCTTTGACCCACCAAAAAAAATAAAGTTAAAGGTTTTCAGCCCTGTTAACTGATCATTGTTTGGCATCAACTTGAGGCATGCCATGGCTATCCGGGTAGCTTCCTTTAAGGACCTCTCCAGCTAATCAATGGTCTTCTCAATCATGGTGTCCAGAACCAAACACAATATTCTAGGTGTGGTCTAATTAGTGTATAACAAGCCTATCTCCAATATCCTGAATGCTCTTCCTCTCTCCTACAATAGCTTAGTGTCCTATTGGTTTATCTAGAAACCATATCACACAATCAAAGCTTCTCCTTTACAAAAGAAGAAAAAGAGATCCAGAGAGGGGACTAACTCAGGTCCAGCATGCTATCCAGCTGCCTCTGAACTCTATCCTACTTGAAATCTGCAGCCTTATGATCCTATGATCTTTAAGGTCCCTTCTAGCCCTAAATCCTATGACTAAAGGGTAAAGCCAACTTTGGGTTGGTAAAATTAGATGAGTATTAATGGATAAGGATCACTAAAATATATACTCACAGAAATCATATTGCTGTCTATGAAGTTGCTGCACAAACATTTCGGAGAGAAACCTCAGGTGGTTTCTTTTATTCTTCTAATAAAGCAGTAACAACTTCCTCATTATTCACATTGTTTGACTTGAGGTAATAGTAGTAATAAAAATGCACTCGCTAGCCTGTCAAAAGGATGATTTTTTTCCTTTGTTCTGTGCTGTTCCAAGTTGCAGTCTTCTCCACATTCATGGTAGTCTGGAGAGTAACAATAGAAGAATCCTGAGGGCATTTGATCAGAAAGAGATATTAAAGGCATCTGTTGGGGGAATTTTTCCATGATATGATGTCTACATTAATCTTTTTTTGGCCGGGGGGGGGGGAGGCCAGGCATGGCTGGCAAGTCTATTGGATGGGTATTTCAGTGAACTCCAAGCTCAGTACAAGAGGAAGATGACAAACAAAGTAAAGGCAGCTCCTGGGCCCCACCCAGGAGGGGCAACCCCCTCCCTCCATGGGGAGGCTCCCCAAAACTCCTTCCAACCCCCAGCTTCTCCAGGGAGAGATTGTCAGGAAAAACTAAGCCTACTTCTGATCTGTCCAGAGAAGACAGCCCTTCAGACTTTGGGGGTTGGGGCTTCTCATAGAAAGTGGGTGTGTGTGCCCTAAGAGGAAAGACTGTCACCCACTGGTGGCCTCTGGGTTAGGGACCTCTCCCCTCCCTGGACTGTAAGCTATGAGGGGCCTGCCTGCATCCCAGAGAAGCCTGGCTAAACATGTGGGGGTGGTGAGGGATGGGCCCATGAAGCAGCCATGCCCGCCAAGTCAGCCCCATGCCAGAGACCCCCAGTATACCCTGCTCACTCTGGGTCTGTCTGCATTAATTTTATACAACTATAAATCTCCTATTAGTGTCTTCTAGTCCTTAGATTCTTAACATGCCTATTACATTTTTTTTTTTTTTAGTGAGGCAATTGGGGTTAAGTGACTTGCCCAGGGTCACACAGCTAGTAAGTGTTAAGTGTCTGAGGCCGGATTTGAACACAGGTACTCCTGACTCCAGGGCCGGTACTCTATCCACTGTGCCACCTAGCCACCCCTTGTCTATTACATTTCAACTATTGTGTCAAATCAGTGTTTATAATTGGCATTGTAATTTAGAGAATATGGAAAGTTCCTTATTTGCAATTTGCAGAAGTTGACACATCCGAATCTATCAAAGGTGAAATGAATCTATGATCTCATTCTAAGTATTGCCTCCATTGATGCAGACTATAGCCTGTCCATAATGGGTGTTTGTGGTCATCCATGTCCTTCTGGAAGCTCAGCACCATCCTGCATGCAGGAAGCCTTCCTTGGCTTCTCCTACTTTCAGGAGTTTGCCAGTGACCTTGATATGGGCTTTCCATTAGCTCTTCCTCAGTCATCATAGGACCAATTCATCTTTGTTCTATTTCATATTTCTTTAATGAGATCCTTGAAACTATCTCCAGTGTAATTCTCATTTTGAAATTTAGCAGAGGCTTCTCACTTTCACCATGCACCTGTAAAATAGCAGTAAGACAACACCGGGACCACGACAGATCTCTTATTTTGGTGATTTCCAAGATGCTAAGAATTAAAATCACAGGAATACGTTCACAGTAGCAGAGCTGGGAAAGATGTTAGAGGGCGTAGTCCAACCCCTTTATTTTACACAGGAGGAAACTGAATCCTGGGGAGCTTAGTGGCTTGCCTCGGTAGTCAGTATCAGAGATAGGGGTTGAATCCAAGCTCTCACTTCCAAGTTTATGATTTTTTTACTGTACCTCATTGGAAAGGGAAAGAAAATAATATCTCTCTCTCTCTCTCTCTCTCTCTCTCTCTCTCTCTCTCTCTCTCTCTCTCTCTCCTATCTCTCTCTCTACTATCTCTCTCCCTGTCTCTCAGTCTGTCTCTCCCTCTGTCTCTGTCTCTCTGTCTCTCTGTCTCTCTCTCTCTCTCTCTCTCTCTCTCTCTCCTTCTCTCCTATCTCTCTCTCTACTATCTCTCTCCCTGTCTCTCAGTCTGTCTCTCCCTCTGTCTCTCTGTCTCTCTCTCTCTCCCTCTCCCTCCCTTCCTCTATACCACCCTCATTCAAATTGTTGATGATATTTCCTGGGAGTAGCACTGACCAAATTTCTGTTTCTCTATTAAATAGGCATGATGCAATCAAAATCCCACAGCAGGAAACATCAACACTATAGGAATAACTTTGGAAAGAGCTACAAAAAAGGGAAGGGCAATTCATCTTCTGTCCCAAATTATTCCCTGGGAAGTTGACTATTTTACTCTGGACAATAAATTCATTTTTATCAGAATTTAACTAAGAGATGGCTAGGAAAAAGATGTAACCAAAGATTCATCTCCTCGTGCCTCCTCCAGAGAAATTGAGATGGACAAAAAGAGATGAAGCCAGGGTGTATTAGGAACACCAGTATGAGTAAGAATGTGTTGTATGCACAGGTACCAAAGGACCTGGGCTCTGGGTACTTCTTTCTAAATTCAAACAGAAACATAATGTGATCCATGAAAGGCAAGGATTGATTTGACCCCTCCTCATTAGTTGTGCTTTATGACAATGGCTTCTTCTCATGCCCTTCTTCAGACAACTTAATATCTGTGTGATCCTGGGAAAGTCATTTAATCACTCTGTATCTGTATTTTCCCCATCCATCCAAAGAGTGGGGTGGAATTAATGGTCCCTAAGGCCTCTTTTTAGCTCTGAATGTATGATTCTACATACTTCTATCTTATTTCTTCAAAAAGGTTGCCTCCTACCTTCTTTGGTTTCTTTTAAGATGAGCATAAATTCCACCCCTAACAAGAGGCCTTTCCTGCCAAAAAAAACAAAAACAAAAACAAAAGTAGTACCCTATTTTCCTTTATAAATTTTATCATTTCCTTTTATAAATTGTTTATGGTACTTTGAAAGGGATGGAAACAAAAATGTACCCCCAAAGCTATGAAAGCCATAAAACCTCAAAAGAACTTTAGATAGCTGTTGTAATATTGAATTCTGACCATCCAGAGGCAAAAGGAATACTGTCAAGACATAATATGCCGCCCTCCCCCACTCACACACACACACACACACATACACATAGGCATGTGTGCATGCTCGCACAGTTGAAATCCCAGGTTTCTTTTGATGCTAGAATACAATTATAAGAATAAATCTTAAGATATTATTCATGTCATGTTCTCTCTCAAGCACAATTCGCTCATTGTTTTTAAGGCAACTTCTCAGCTCTTGGAATCAATGAGCCACCCGCCTCTCAATTGATTTTTATTGCTTTTTTCCCCCTTTCCCTCTTTGCCTGTGAGCACTGGGGGGGTGTGATTTGCCCTTCAGCACCACTCCTATTTCAAGGCTTAGTCCCAAGGTTCTTATTCTTCATTTGTTTTAATGTGGTAGTTCTAACAGAGACTAAAAAATAGATGCCTCAAGCCATCTGTCTTAGAAGGTCCAAGGAGGGTAGTGCATTTTCATTTTTAATTATAATCAATACCACCAGTCTTTCATGGTAAAGAGGAAATGATTTTAGAAGGTATCCAGTAAATTCCCTGAACTAATGTCCCAAGTTAGCAAATTGAGAGGCATTGAGGAGATGTGTTTGTTTTTTCAACTATATGTTTCACTACAATTAACATAATAGCTAGAATTTATGTATTCAAAGTTTGCAAAGCACTTCACATATATTAAATCATTTGATATTCACAAGCACTCTGTGAAGCAGATGTTATTATTATCCCCATTAGACAGGAGAGGAAATTGAGGGTAGGTGAATTTAAATGATTTGCTCAGGATCACAATGTTAGTAAGCAGGTCAGACAGGAATCATATTCTTGTCTTTGTGGCTACTAGTCCTGAACTCTAGGTAATATGCCATCTAGATGTCTATATATAACATTAATGATGATTGTTGTTATAATCATAATAAGAGTTGACATTGTACTTTAAAGCTTGCAAAGCACTTTATAAAAACAATTTCATTTTATCATTTAGCAGTTAAGAAATGAATTTGTTTCCTCAATTCTGAAATGGTGAAATAAATAGCATCTACCGCCCAGGGTTGTTTTGGGGATGAAATGTGTTAACATAAGTACTTAGAATAGTACCTAGGACATAGTAGGCAATTAATAAATTCTTGTTCCTTTCCCTCTCTCCTTACTTAACAACAACCCTGGGAGGTAGTTGCATTTCAGGAAACTTGGGCAGTAAGTGGTTAAGCCTTTCCCAGAATCACACAACTAAGCAAGTACTTGACTCCATATCCAATGATCTATCCACTGTGCTACCTAGTTACCTTCAGTACATAGTGAATGGTATTTGTTTAATAAATGCTTTTTTTCATTCATTTATTGTTTGTTAATTCATAAACTCACTGATTCCTTCATTCATAAGTCAGTGAGCATTTATTAAACACCAATTTTCAGTCAGCTGTGCATTATTATTACTATTATTAATGTACCAAGAGTATATGTCATGAAAACATGAAGTTCTCTGTGCTATATTCATTAATGGCTCAGTATTATTTCTACAGTTGCCAAATAGGATCTTTTACTAAGCTGGGAACTCAACCTTTACAGAATGGGCAAATTTAAATCACCATTTTTAAACTTCTGAACAGGGAGACTTATAAGGAAAATGGTGTTTAAATTCCAGAGAAGCATCATGGCATAGTGGATATTTTGCTGGGCTTGATGACTTGGAGATGAGGGTTCACATCCTGGCTCTGCTATATCCTGGCTATGTGAATTACTCTACACCTCAGACAAGTCCCTAAAATTGTTCTGCAATTTATCATTGTAAAGACTTTAACTCTGAAAGGTTAAGTGATCCTAAGGACACAAAGCTAGCATGTGTCAGCGGTGGGGCTTAAATCAATGTCCTCCTTACTGACTCCAAGGCCAACACATTAGCTCCTACTTCATGCTGCCCTATGGATGGTAGATATATAATGAAGTTCCAAAAGTTTAATCAGATTATTTTCTATTCTTATTAGTCACCTTCTCTTTAATTTTTCTTTTTCTCAATCCCTTCTACCACTATCCTGGACCATACAATCAGTACCTCAGACCTGGATTGCTACAGGATATTCCTAAATGCTTACCTTTGGTTTATCCCTTCTCCAATCTAACTTCTACTCTGCTACAGATAAATGTTCCTAAAATTTTATTTTGTTACTCTTATTCCACTTACCAATACTCTACAATAATTCTCCAATACACATATCCAAACTCCTCACCCTGACATTTAGAGTTTTTGGTAATCGTGCCCCATCTTATATAGCTCCTTTCTATTTAAACCTGGTCCTAAAATCATCTACTCTCCTCTACTCACCTAAAGACTTAATATCATCTTTCCCCCTTGGTTTAAATCTATTCCATTCTAATCAGCAAACAGAATTTTTTTATATGTTTAATTTAATTTTTTAATTACATGTAAACAAAAATTTTAACTATTAAAAAAAATTTTGAGGCCTTCCTCCGGAGAAGACAAGAAATTTAATATAGATTATATATGTGCAGTCATGCAAAACATTTCCACATTAGTCATGTTGCAAAAGAAAACCCTGACCAAAACAAAAACCCAAGAAAAAATTCCTTAACTTTATTTTAAGATGTCATCAAGGGTTAGCTAGGTGGCACAGTGGACAAAGCACCAGCCCTGAACCCAGGAGGCCCTAAGCCCAAATATGGCCCCAGATATAAGCCACCCCACCCTGCCTGCCCCACAAAAAAAAGGTTAAACAAAAAAATTAATGCTTTAAAGATACCATCCCTTCATATTCAGTTCAGAACTGTGTCCTCTGTCTAAGAGTATTCCTTTCAGCTGCCCTAATACTGAGAAAATTCTTATGAGTTAGAATTATTATCTTCCCATGTAAGAATGTAAACAGTTTAATCTTTTAATATCCCTCATGATTTCTTTTTCCTGTTTACCTTTTCATGCTTCTTTTGTATTTGAAAGTCAAATTTTCATTTCAGTCTTGTATTTGAAAATCAAATTTTCTATTCAGTTCAGGTCTTTTCATCACAAATGACTGAAAGTCCTCTTTTTTATTGAAGTCTCATTTTTTCCCCAGAAAGATTACACTCAGGGGGCAGCTAGGTGGTGCAGTGGATAAAGTACTGGCCCTGGATTCAGGAGTACCTGAGTTCAAATCCAGCCTCAGACACTTGATACTAACTAGCTGTGTGACCCTGGGCAAGTCACTTAACCCTCATTGCCCTGAAAAAAAAAACCCAAAATAAAAAAACAAACAAAAAAAAAAACCCAAAACCAACCAAACAAAAAGATTATACTAAGTTTTTCTGGGTACATTATTTTTGGCTGTAGTCCCAGTTCCTTTGCCCTCTGGAATATCATGTTCCATGCTCTCCAGTCCTTTAATATAGATATTGCTGTATCTTGTGTTATCCTGACTGTAGCTCCACAGTATTTGAATTCCTATTTTCTAGCTGCTCAAATATTTTCTCCTTGACTTGGGAGCTCTGGATTTGGCTATAATATCCCTGGAAGTTTTCCTTTTGGGATCTCTTTCAGGAGGTGATTGGTGGATTCTTTCAATTTCTCTTTTGCCTTATGCTTCTAGAATATCAGGGCAATTTTCCCTGACAATTTCTTGGATGATGGTATCTGAGCTCTTTCCTTGATCATGGTTTTCAGATAGTCCAAAGATTTTCAAATTTTTCCAGGATCTATTTTCTAGGTCAGCTGTTTTTCCAAGGAGATATTTCATATTGCCTTCTATTTTTTTTTATTCATTTGGATTTGCTTTACTGTGTCTTGGTTTCACATAAATACATTAGCTTCAGATGGAGGAATAAAGACTGTGACTCTCCCAGCTCCGGAAAACCTGTACGCATACCTCCAAAAATAATACAATAAGACAACTCTTGGAGCAGCATAACCCACATAAGAACAGAGTGAGACTCTCTTCCAGCCAAAGATGGCTTAATTAGGTGACTGGGACCATCTGCTATTTGAGCTGAGAGAGGAGAACAGCATGCAGAACAGGACTGGCCTCGAGCAGGCAACATCTCCAGAGCATCAAAATCTTCAGCTGCTTCTTCTGAAGCTCAGCTTGCAGACCAGTGAGAGGGTCCAGTGATAGGGCAGAATAGCTGCAGTCTCTGCTGGAACTGGGGCGGGGTGCCCATGTTCTGAACCAGCAAGATAATTTGAGAGACAGCCATTCAGTTGGAGGGGGGCACAGGCATGCCAAGCTTCTGCCTATAGAGAATTGGATTTCAATCAGACTTCTGTTTCTGGGTCAAAGAGAAAGCAGGCCATGGTTACAGCCCAGGCAGGCTGAGAAAAATCCAAATCACCCCCTGGGTCAAGGTGTAGCTCAGACCAGTTTGTCCTGGAAGCAACGCTATGCTTTAAGAAGTATTTAAAGCCAAGAAATAGGGAATCAAGATGAGTAAGCTGAAAAAACATCAGACAATCAAAAACTTCTTTGGGGGCAAGCTAGACTAGAATACACCCCCAGCAGAAGATAATAACAAAGTTTAAGCTCCTGCATCCAAAACTTTCAAATAAAATATAAATTAGTCTCAGGCTTTGGAAGCACTCAAAGGGGATTTTGAAGAGAAAGTAGGAGAGAGAGAAGGAAGATTTAGAGAGGTGGAGAAAGGAATGGAAAGAGAAATGAGAGCAATGCAGAAGAGTCATGAGGAAAAAATCAACAGCTTGAAAAACCAAAGGGAAAAGAAGATACAAGAGCTCTCTGAAGAAAATAATTGCCTAAGAATTAGGATTGAAGAAATGGAAGCAAGTTACTTTATGAGAAATCAAGACACAGTACAGCAAATCGAAATGAATAAAAAAGTAGAAGGTAATATGAAATATCTCCTTGGAAAAACAGCTGACCTAGAAAATAGATCCAGGAAAGATAATTTGAAAATCAATGGACTACCTGAAAACCATGTTCAAGGAAAGAGTTTAGACACCATTTTCCAAGAAATTATCAGTGAAAATTTCCTTAGAAGCAGAAGGCAAAATAGAAATTGAAAGAATCCACCAATCACCTCCTGAAAGAGATCCCAAAAGGAAAACTTCCAGGGATATTATAGCCAAATTCCAGAGCTCCCAGGCCAAGGAGAAAATATTGCAAGCAGCTAGAAAGAAGGAATTCAAATAATGTGGAGCCATAGTTAGGATAACACAAGATCTAACAGCTTTTACATTAAAGGACCAGAGGGCATGGAATATGATATTCCAGAGGGCAAAGGAACTGGAACTACAACCTAAAATCACTTACCCAGCAGGACTGTTTATAATTTTTCTGGGGAAAAATGGGAATTCAATGAAAAAGAGGACTTTCAGGCATTTGTGATGTAAAGACCTGAACTGAATAAAAAAAAATTGACTATCAAATACAAAACCCTAGAGAAGCATAAAAAGGTAAACAGGAAAAAGTAATTATGAGGCACATTAAAAGGATAAACGGTTTAAATTCTTACATGAGAAGATAATACTTCCAACTCATAAGAACTTTCTTAGTATTAGGGCAGATTAAAAGAATATACTTAGAGGGCACAAGTATGAATTGAATATGAAGGGATGATATATGTAAAGCATTTAACCTTGTTTTTTGTAGGGCAGGCAGCGTGGGGTGGCTTATGTCTGGGGCTAGATTTAGACTCAGAGTCTCCTAGGTCCAGGGCTGGTGCTCTGTCCACTGTGTCACATAGCTGACCCATGATGACATCTTCAATATAAAGTTGAGGCATAAGAGGAATGCACTGGAAGAAAGGAAAAGGGAGAGGTGGAAGGCTATAAAGTAACTCACATAAAAGAAACAAGAAAATGTTATGGAGTGGAGGGGAAAATGGGGAAGGAGCAGGGGAGTTAATGAGCCTTACTTTCATCAGAATTGACTCAAAGAGGGAATAACGTGAACACTCAAGTGGATATAGTAATATATTTTGCCCTGAGGGAAAGTGGGAGGGGAAGGGGAAAAGGGGAGGGGGTGGTGAAGGAAGGGAGGACATATTGGGGGAGGGGGCAGTAAAAATCAAAACACTTGTGAGGAGGAATAGGGGGAAAGAAGATGCAAAAGAGTAATTATCAACAAGAGGGAATAGAATGAAGGGTAACACAGTTAACAATAGTAACTATGCAAGATATGATGAGCAGGATGCTATCAGAAGGATGTTTGAAAAAGGAAAACCATCAACAGAAGAAGAACTGATGGTATTTGAATACAGATTGAAGTATAAATTTATTTGTTAGTTCCTCTTGCTAAAGTTATTCTGTTTATTTTCTTTCACAACTGGAGTAATGTGAAGATCCTTGGCATAATTGCACATATATAACTTATATTGAATTGTTTGATTCCATAGAGAGGGTTGAGGAGGGACAGAGGAAGAAAATTTAGAACACAAAATTCAAAAAAAAATCAATGTGAAGAAATGATGAACAGGTGGATTTCAGAAAAACCTGGAAGGACTTAAATGAATTATTTCTGAGTGAGATGAGCAGAACCAGAATATTGTACACAGTATCAACAACATTGTGTGTTGATCAACTTTGATAGACTTGACTCTTCTCAGCAACAAATGGTCCAAGATAGTTTCAAAGGAATCATGAGGGTAAATGCTCTCTCAATCCAGAAAAAAAGAACTGTGGAATCTAGATGCAGATTGTACCATACTATTTCTACTTTTTTTGTTTTCCTTTTATGAGGTTTTTTCCCTTTTGCTCTGATTCTTCTTTCTCAGAATGAATAATGCATAAATATGTTTAATATGATTGTACACATATAACATATATCAGATTGCTTGCTATATTCGGGGGGGAGGGAGGAGAAGGAGGGAGAAAGATTTGAAACTAGAAATTTTATAGAAACAACTGTTGAAAACTATCTCTACATGTAACTAGAAAATAATAAAATACTATATTAAATTAAAAAAAATAAAGTCACTAGCTTCCATTTGTGCATCCCTAATTCTTAGCCAATTATTTTCTTCAGAGAGCTTTTGTATCTTCTTTTCCATTTGGCTTTTCAAGCAGTTGAATTTTTCCCATGACTCTCCTGCACCACTCTCATTTCTCTTTCCATTCTTTCCTCCACCTCTCTAAATCTTTCTTCTCTCTCTCCTACTTTTTCTTCAAAGTCCCTTTTGAGCTCTTTCATGGCAAGATACCAATTCATATTTTTCTTGGAAGCTTTGGACGTAGGGGCCCTGAGGTTGCTATCTTCTTCTGAATGTGCACTTCAATCTTCCTTGTCACTAAAAGAAACTTTCAATATTTCTCAACTTTCTTTGCTTGCTCATCTTGCCATCTTTTATTTGACTTTTAACTCCCACTTACAGTGGGGCACTGCTTCCAAGCTACATTGTCCCAAGCTTCAGAGGGTCCCAGGTGTTTTGGTTTGAGGGAGTGCAAGTTTTTTCTCTCGCCTGGACTGTTCTCTGGTTTGAAGATAACCTCAAGCCAACTTGCTAATTAATCAGCCAGCAAAACTTTGTATGCTAAGGTTCTTAGCTCCAACGAGCCTGTGCCCCTCCTCGAACTGGACCTCCTGCCACTCAAGAGTTCTTCCTAGTTTGTGGCTGGGGTGGGATAACTGAATTCCTCATTAGGTCCTGCAGACACCCTTATATTTCCCCCCAGGCCAGCTGTTTAGCCCTCTCACCCGACCATAAGCTTAGTTCCAGAAGACACAGGTGCTGCAGCTGATTAGGAGACTTGGGGGTAAGTTTCTCTGGCACAGCCTGCCTGGAGACTGTGTTGGTGGGATTTTGTGGTTGGACTCTTCTAGCAGCCCAGTAAGGCCCCCTCTAAGATGTCTTTGTCTGGAGAATAATCTCAGCCTGTATTTTTGTGTGTTTTACTGCTCCAGGGGGTGTTCTATGGCTGTTGTTTAGTCCCAAGATAAACAAAGTGATAAAAATCATGCTTTAATCTGCATTCAGACTTCATCTGTTCTCTCTCTGGGATTAGATGGCATTTTTCATCATAAACCCTTTGGAACTGTCTTAGATCATTGTATAGATTAGATAAATCATTTGCGGTTGAGCATCACAAAATATTGCTATCACCATGCATAATGTTTTTTTGGTGCTGCTCATTTCACTTTTCATCAGTTCATGTAAGTCTTTCCAGGTTTCACATTTACTATATGCCAGAAACTGGGCTAGGCATTGAAGGTGAAAATTAAAAACAAAAACCAAGCAATTCTTGCCTTCAAGGAAATTATATTAAAGTGGAAGAATAAAACATATGTAAGGCTATATAAATATTAAGTACAGACAAAATAATTTCTTTTTAAAATTACATTTATTTTCATTTAAAAAATATCTTCTCTTTCCCATTCACAAAAAAAGGTAAAGGAAAGCAAAACTATTTGACAAATATGTATGGTGTGATATTTTAAAAGCTTAAGAGACACAATTTCTGGGTAATTTAAGTATTTTATTAATAAGTCTAGAACAATTATTAATAAAAAAAGATGGTCATTTGGCTCTCTTTCTCTTAGCCCAAAGACCACTCATGGTGGTAGGCTCACAGTTTATATGTTCTTGAAAGAGTAGGTGTCCTTGAGGATGACAATCAACTATGATTGTTTAACAATTAATGAGACAATGAATATCACAGTGAGACACTGGGCTATATTACAATGAGGGTCTTGGGGTTTGGGTCTTGGACCTCCCAAATATTGGTCAAAAAGACTCATCAATTTCCATATCACCTTTCTGACAAAAAATATGTGTCCCTTTCTGAATCTTTACTATTTAGCCCTCTCTAAGGTGGTAAGTAGTAGTATTCTTTAATATTAAGTCCTCTGGAATTGTAGTTGATCAATGCAGCAATCAGAGTTATTAAATCTTTCAAAGTTATATAATGTAATTTCAAGAGAGACAGAAAGACAGAAAGACAGACAGACAGACAAAAACAACCAGAAAGACAAGCAAGAAGCCAGGCAGACAGAAAACCAGACAAATGTTAAAGAAAGACAGTGAAAGAGCCTTAAGAAGAAAATCGGAAGAGTAATCAAGAAAGACTTTCTGTATCAGGTAATTTGAAGGAAGTTTGGAGTTCTAAGAGATAGACATAGAGATGGAGTACATTCCAAGTAGGGAGATTTAAGTGCTTAAAGACCTTAGCTCTTCATTTCCCAGAACAAGACACCAATTAGAATATTCTTCCCTCTTCTTTACATCTCTCCCTATCTTTACAATCCTTCAAAGCTCATCACACATATTCCTCCTTTACAAAATCTTTGCCAGTAATTGTGGCAAGAATAGATTTTTTTTTTCCATTGACAACTCAGATTATTATACTCCCTTGTTTTGATTTGTTTGATCAGGATCATAAGTGTCTAAAGTGGGACTTGAATTAATGTCTTCCTGTTTCCAAGGACAGCATTTCTCCAAAATAATTCTTTTACTGAATCAAGAAGATTGGTTATTTGATTTGTCACAAACGAAATTGAAAACAGTATATTAGCGGTAGACAAAATTTATGAAAAAAAATTATCTAATCCAAGAATTTCAAGTAAAGAAATTCAAGTCCAGAAGGGACTTACCCCAGGTCACACAGTTAATAAGTTGCAAGGCTTGGACCAATTGAGCCCAAAATTCCTACAGTTATAACATACACAAAAGCAACCTCAAAAACTTAGGGAAAAAAATCAAAAACAAAAACTTGAGAACTATGCTCTTATAAAGGCATAAATTCCTTCACAAACACAATAACTTTCAAATCTAATAACATTACAGTTTTTTTTCATATTTTGCACCTGGGGAATTTATTTCTTTAAAAAAAATTAGCCTAGAAAAAAACCTTGTAAAGATATCATAAAAATCTCCCTTGCATTATCATATTACTATTTTTTTAAGTGATGTCAAGTCACGTCCACTTCTGGGTCCCTGAACAAATTGTTGTCAACAATGCTTCAGTTAACTGATGATTTATATTCAGTTCAGTGCTGAAACCTTGAATAAGACTGACAGCTCAGTCACCTCAGTTAGTCTCTGCATGAACTGGAAAGTGAGGGCAGCTCTAAGAACACTTTTGTGGCTGTGAACAGCAGTGCTGCAAAGACCACTGGATGGCAGGAAGGGTTCCCTTTCAGTCTCCATGGAAACATAGATTGTAGAAAAGAACAAACATCATAATGGCACTAAAGATTAGAAAGGTTACACATTGTTTAAAAAAAAACAGTGTCCTATATTCAGAATCACCTGGTAATTTTTTTAAAAGCCCCTAATGAATTTTCAAAGTATAATTCTCTCTCATTATTTGGATCCACAGGAAAAGTCCCTCCCCTAATCCAATTCATAGATCACTTTCCTTGATGTAACGTTGAATTATAGCATATTTTAAACCCTTGGATATCCTTTTTTTGGGGAGGGCAAGGCAATGAGGGTTAAGTGACTTGCCAAGGGTCACACAGCTAGTAAGTGTCAAGTGTCTGAGTCCAGATTTGAACTCATGTCCTCCTGAATCCAGGGCCAGTACTTTATCCACTGTGCCACCTAGATGCCCGGTCAACCCTTGGATATCCTTTAAAAAAAATATTCTAGCAATGAAACAATGTTAAAGTTCTTAAAGGATAGACAGACAGGCAGATAGATAGGCAGGAAATATGTGTAGATACATATTTGTATATAGATTAGATGAAGAAAGAGAGATTATAGTGATAAGTAGATAGTTCAAGTATTATGTGTGTGTGTAGCATGTATATGTACACAGATTAAAAGGATGGATGATAGGTAGAGATTAAGAGATAGATAGATCATAGATGATAGATAGATAGAGAGATAGATCGATCAATAGATAGATGATAGATAGATAGATAGATAGATAGATAGATAGATAGATAGATAGATAGATAGATAGATAGATAGATGATATATAGGTCATTCAAAATAAGCAAAACAGTTGCTGTCATCAAGGAGCTTACATTTTAATCAAAAACTATATACAAAAGGGATCGGAAAGGAGGGAGAAAAGGTATTCAGGTAGAGGGGATTAAAAGGAGATAACAGAGAGCAGCACGCAGGCCTGGACTCTTGCAATCTAAGGTAAAAAGCTAACCTATAAGAAGGTAGGAGGATTGAGCAACCAAGTATGAAATCTAAGTTTCCAGTGGAGTAGAGATATTTAGAAAGTGGAGCCATGGTGAAAAGACTTTTTTTGGGGGGGGAAGGGAATGGGTTAAGTGACTTGTCCAGGGCCACACAATGAATAAGTATCCAAGGTCAGATTTGAACTCAGGTTCAGGGCTGCTGCTCTATCCACTTCACCATGTAGCTGCTTCTATGAATGAGATCTTGAGAGTCAAAGTGGTATAGTACATAAAGTCTGAAGGAATTTTAGAAGAAATTTTGTCCAATTCCCTCATTTTATATGTGAGGAGACTGAAGCGCTAAGGGACTAAAGGACAAGGTCAAGGTAACACATATAGTGAATAGTAGAACTTGGTTTTGAATCCAGAGCCTCTGATTCCAAGCCCTGCTAACTTTCCACCTGTGTTCAGGTCCCACTTCTTTTTTTTTTTTTTTTTGGGTGGGGCAATGAGTGTTAAGTGACTTGCCCAGGGTTACACAGCTAGTAAGTGTCAAGTGTCTGAAGCTGGATTTGAACTCAGGTCCTCCTGAATCCAGGGCCAGTGCTACCTAGCTGCCCTCAGGTCCTGCTTCTGACACACTTTACCTATGTAACAATTGGAATGATGCCACCTGCTGGAGACTTATTGTAGAAGAGCTCTGCCCATGAGGTGAAGGTCTTTGAGGGCAAGACCAGGTGTCTTTTCTTTGGCATCAGGAAGTGACGTTTGCTTGTGGGAGGAAGAAGGGGGAGCCTGGCGCTCTGACACTCTTTCCTGGGGACTCTGGCAGAGAGGAGAGCTAGAAATGTGCTCTCCCTTTAATAGATAGATGAATGTAGGCCTTTCTCTCTCTCTTTACCAAATTCTTATTCTCCTTAATAAATGCTTAAAAGTCTAACTCTTGCTAAAACTTATAATTTATTGGGGACCACTCATTAGATACTTTAGACAGACTAGCTAGAATTTTAGCCCCTTAATACCTATAACACCTTTCAGCCTGAAGGACTGAAAGAGATGAGTCCCCAAAACTCCACTGATAAGATTGCCAAACATAAGAAGCAGTTAACAATGTCATGAAGATAGGTAGATTTTATTGCTCTTTTAACAAGTATGAGCAAGCTGCTGCATCACTTGATGGAATCACTGGGAAGGCGGCCATTGGGTGACTGAAGGATTGGCC
This sequence comes from Dromiciops gliroides, assembly GCF_019393635.1. Taxonomy (NCBI): domain Eukaryota; kingdom Metazoa; phylum Chordata; class Mammalia; order Microbiotheria; family Microbiotheriidae; genus Dromiciops; species Dromiciops gliroides. Next base: position 268,301,369 of record NC_057866.1, read on the forward strand.
ATATCAGTGGCAGACATTACAAAGACAGCTAGCTACAGGGTAATGGAAACTTTGGCCTCAATAATCAACAGGGCTAAGGGTCACATGGCCTATGGATCCCTATTGTAGCAACTATTTTCAGCTCTTAGAGTACTATGGATAGAATGACCTAAGCCCTTATGAGCTTCCACAGGTTGGTAGAGTCAGCAAGAGGTTCAGGAACTGATGCTTGCTCCAGAGTTGTGGAGCAAGTGAAGCAAAAACTCATTAAATATCCTAAGCCTATCTTGTTGTTGTTGTTGTTGTTGTTGTTTGTCCTTTGTTGTCTAAGATGACCATGACATTGGGGTGGTGCCATGACTTGAACTAAATTGAAGTGAGGGAGGGTTGGGCAAAATCACCAACCTCATTCTCTCTTCCAGCGGCATCTGGGGAGGGGGAAAGGGGGCAAAGCCAAGATGGTGGAGGAAAGGCAGTGACTTGCCGGAGCTCTCCCCAAGATGCCTCCAGATACCTTCAAATAATGACATAAGACAATTTTAGGAGCAGCAGAACCCACAAAAGGACAGAGTGAAATCATTTTCCAGCCAAAGACAATTTAGATGGTCGGCAGGAAAGGTCTATTGGACCAGGGTGAGAGTGGAGTGCAGCCCAGCACAGGTCATGCCAACACAGACCCAGCCCCAGCAAAACCAGGAGTAGGCCTTGGGAGACTCCAAATCAGTGGTGGCAGCAACTACTTCTGGAACTCAGCCCACAGGCATTAAGGGGGTCAAGCAATTGTCCAAAAGGAGTCTCTTTGCTAGCACTGAGGCAGGACTCTGTTATTTTGTCCATACTCAGATCCAGGTCACAGTCTTGGGTGGCTGTCCCTGTTGTGGGGGCAGGGTGGGGGAGCACAAACACACAACAGCTTGCAGCCACAGTGGATCAGGACTCTGTTTGTAGTTCCAGGGCAGAAAAGTAGGCCTGTGGTTGCTTGCAGACCAGAGTACAGGCCAGGAGAGTGTTGAACCTACCTCTCCCTAAATCATACCACCTTAGACAAACTAAGGACTTAGAAGTTCCTAGAAGTATCTCCAAAAACAGCTGTTCCAAACCCCTGAAGCTTGGGACAGTGTGCCGTCCACCGTGGAAATATTTCCCCACTTTAACAAAGAGTTAAAAGTCAAGAAATAGACTGGAAAATGAGCAAAAAGAAAAAAAAAATGCTGACCTTAGATACTTTTTATGGTGACAAGGAAGATCAAAATACACCCTCAAAAGGAGATAAAAAAAAAGTCAAATCTCTTACATCCAAAGCTTCCAAGAAAAGTGTAAATTGGTCTCAGGTCACAAAAGTGCTCAAAAAGGACTTTGAAAATAAAGTAAGAGAGGTAGAAAAAATTGGAAGGAGAAATGATAGTGATGCAAGAAAATTATGAAAAAAAGTCAACAGCTTGGTAAAGGAGATACAAAAAAATGCTGAAGAAAACACCATAAAAAACTAGACTGGGCCAAATGGTAAAAGAGGTACAAAAAGCCAATGAGGAAAAGAATGCCTTGAAAATCCAAATTGGCCAAATGGAAAAGGAGGTACAAAAGCTCTCTGAAGAAAATAATTCCTTTAAAATTAGGATTGAGCAAATGGAAGCTAAGGACTTTATGAGAAATTAAAAAACAATAAAGCAGAGCCATCTGGGTCCAGTGGCAAGACATATATCAGGATGACTGGAGATGAGTCCAGATATTTTTATTTTTATTTTATTTCTTTTAATTTTAATTTTTAATTTTTCTCAGTTCCATGTAAAGATATTTTGATTTCCAAATTTTTCTCCCACCTTCCCTTCCATCCAACCCCTCCCAATGCCAACAAGCAATTACTATCAAGTTAAAAATATTTCCACATTAATCAGAACAAAAGGAATGAAAAGCAAGAAAGAATAACAAGAAAAAGGACAAAAAAGCAGCAACAAAAGTGAAAATATTGTGCTTCAGTCTGCATTCAGACTCCATAATTCTTTTTCTGAGTGTGAAGAGTATTTTTCACTGTACATCTTTTGACATTGTCTTTTTTCCTTTCATATGATCCCTTTGGGATACAGACCTAGTAGTGGTATTACTAAGTCAAAGGGTATGTACAGTCTCATAGCCCTTTGGGCATAGTTCCAAATTGCTCTCCAGGTTGGTTGGATCAGCTCACAAGTACACCAACAAAGCATTAGTGTTCCAATTTTTCCACAGCTTCTCCAACATTTATTATTTTCTTTTTTTTTTTGGTCATATTAGCCAATCTGATAGGTGTGAGGTGGTACCTAAGAGTTGTTTTAATTTGCATTTCTCTAATCAGTAGTGATTTAGAGCATTTTTTCATATGGCAATAGATAGCTTTGATTTCTTCATCTGAAAACTGCCGGTTCATATCCTTTGACCATTTCTCAATTGGGAATGACTTGTATTCTTATATATTTGATTCAGTTCTCTATATATTTTAGATATGAGGCCTTTATCAGAAACACTGTCTGTAAATATTGTTTCCCAGCTTTCAGCTTTCCTTCTAATCTTGTTTGCATTGGTTTTGTTTGTGCAAAACCTTTTTTTTTTTTAATTTAACGTAGTCAAAATGATCCAAGCTGCATTTCATAATGTTCTCTATCTCATCTTTGGACATAAATTCTTCCCCTCTCCATGGTTCTGATAAGTAAACTATTCCTTCCTTTTCTAATTTGTCTGTGGTATAAACCTTTATATCTAGATCTTGTACCCATTTTGACTTTATTTTGGTGTATGTTGTAAGATGTTGGTCAGTGCTTAGTTTTTGTCATACTATTTTCCAGTTTTCCCAGAACTTTTTGTCAAATAGTGAGTTCTTATCTTGGAGGGCAGAGTCTTTGAGATTATCAAACAGGAGTTTGCTATATTCATTTCCTTCTATGTTTTGCGTGTCTAACCTATTCCAATGATCCTTCTCTTTATTTCTTAGCCAGTAAAAATAATTTTGATGATTGCTGTTTTAGAATATAGTTTTAGATCTGGTACAGCTAGGCCACCTTCCTTTCCATTTTTTTTTTCATTAATTCCCATGAGATTCTTTACCTTTTGTTCTTCCATATGAATTTTGTTATTGTTTTCTCTTAGCTCCATGAAATACATTTTTGGTAGTTTGGTATGGCACTGAATAAGTAAATTAATTTGAGTATCATTGTCATTTTTATTAGATTAGCACAGCCTACCCATGAGCAATTTATATTTTTCCATTTATTTTTGGATCTGATTTTATTTGTGTGAAAAGTGTTTTGTAATTGTGTTCATATATTTCCTAGATTTGCTTTGGCAGGTAGACTCCCAAGTATATTACTTTGTCTACAGTTATTTTAAATTGAATTTCTCTATCTCTTGCTGCTAGACCTTGTTGGTCATATGTAGAAATGCTGATGACTTGTATGGGTTTATTTCATATCCTGAAACTTTGCTAAAGCTGTTAATTGTTTCAAGTTTTTATTTATTTATTTATTTATTTGTTTGTTTGTTTTCTGGTAAGGGAATTGGGTTTAAGTGATTTGCCCAGGGTTACACAGCTAGTAAGTGTCAAGTGTCTGAGGCCGAATTTGAACTCAGGTCCTCCTAACTCCAGGGCCAGTGCTCTATCCACTGCACCACCTAGCTGCCCCTCAGGTACTTATTTTTTAGTTTATTCTTTAGTATTCTCTAAGTATACCATCATATCATCTGCAAAGAGTGATAGTTTTGATTCTTCTTTGCCTGTTCTAATTCCTTCAATTTCTTTTTCTTCTCTTATTTCTAAGGCTAATATTTCTACTACAATATTGAATAATAGTGGTGGTGATAGACATCCTTGTTCTACCCCTGATCTCACTGGGAATACCTCTAACTTATCCCCACTGCATATAATGCTTGCTGATGGTTTAAGATAGATACTGTTTATCATAATTTTCTTTTTGGTAAGGCAATTGGGGTTAAGTGACTTGCCCAGGGTCACACAGCTAGTAAGTGTTAAGTGTCTGAGGCTGGATTTGAACTCAGGTCCTCCTGACTCCAGGGACATTTACTGCACCACCTAGCTGCCATGATACGGTTTATCATCTTAAGGAAAGTTCTATTTATTCCTATGCTCTCTAGTGCTTTTAATAGGAATGGGTGCTGTATTTTGTCAACAGCTATCTCTGCATCTATTGAGATAATCATATGATTTTGGTAGTTTTGTTATCGATGTGGACAATTATGTTGATAGTTTTCCTATTGAACCAGCCCTGCATTCCTGGTATGAATCCCACCTGGTCACAGTGAATTATCCTGGTGATAAATTGCTACAATCTCTTTGCTAATATTCTATTTAGAATTTTTTGCATCAATATTCATTAGGGAATTTACTATTTACTATTTCTGCATTTGACTATCAGGTTTTTATACTTTAATTTGTAGTCAATTTTTGTATATGTGCCATGTACCATTTAGAAAAAGGTATATTCTTTTCTATCCCCATTCAGTTTTCCTCAGAGGTCCATCATATTTTTTTTTCTAAAATTTCATTAATTTCTATAACTTCTTTCTTACTAATAATTGTGGTTATATTTATCTATTTCTGAGGGGGAGGTTGAGGTCCCCCATTTTGCTATCTATTTCCTCCTGTAACTCACTTAACTTCTCTAAGAATTTGGATGCTGTACCACTTGGTGCATGCATGTTTGATATTGATATTACTTCATTGTCTATAGTACCTTTTAGCAAGATGTAGTTTCCTTCCTTATCTCTTTTAATTAGGTCAATTTTTGCTTTTGCTTTGTCTGAGATCAGGATTGCTACAACTGCTTATTTGTTTTTTTACTTCAGCTAAAGTATAATATATTCTGCTCCAGCCTTTTACCGTTACTCTTTGTGTGTTTCTCTAGTTCAAATGTATTTTTTGTAACCAACATGTCGTAGGATTGTGGTTTTTAATCCACTCTGCTATCTGCTTCCATTTTTTCAGAGAGTTCATCCCATTCACATTCACAGTTATGATTACTGTATATTTCCTTGCATTTTATTTTTTCCCTTGTTTGTATTTTTCTTTTTCCTTTTCCCCTGTCCCTTCTCATTAGTGTTTTGTTTCTGACCAACTCAGTCCACCCTCCCTTCTATCAGCCCCAACTCCTTTTTGTCCTTTCCCATTTCAGTTCCTAGTTTTGCCATACCTTCTATCAGCACCCCACCCTTTTCTTTCCCCTTTCCCCTTTTGCTTCCCTATATGGTAAGATAAAATGCTATACCTAATTAAGTATGTATGTTATTCCCTCTTTGAACCAAATCGGATAAGAGTAAGGTCAAAACAATGCTCACCCTTCCCTTCTTGCTTTCTATTTTAATGGTTTTTGTGCCTCTTCATGTGTTGTGATTTACCCCATTCTGCCTTCCCTTTCCTCTTCTCCCAGTATAATCCTTTTTGTTTCCCCTTTAGTTTTTTTTTAATATCATCACATCAGTATCAACATATACCTATGCCTTCTGTCTGTGTTTACTCCTCCTATATGCCTTAAAAAAGATACAGTTCTAAAGAGTTGTATCTTCTTCCATTTAGGGAACCTTATTTTAACCTTATTTTTAACCTTATTGAGTAGCATGTTTGTTTTTCTCCCCTTTCTACCTTTTCATATGTCTCTTGAGTCTTGTACTTGTAAATTAGATTTTCTGTTCAGTTCTGGGATTTTCATTAGGAAAGTTTTAAAGTCTTCTATTTCATGAGCAAGTGTAGCAATCCTCATCTTTTCCCCTGAAAGATTATGCTTAATTTTGTTGGATAGTATATTCTTAGTTGTAATCCTAGTTCCTTTGTCTTCTGGAATATCATATTCCAAGCCCTCCAATCCTTTAATGTTGAAGCTTCCAGGTCCCGTCTAATTCTTGTTGTTGTTCTTTAATATTTAAATCATTTCTTTCTGACTACTTGCAGTATTTTCTCCTTTGCTTCTGGAATTTAGCTATGATATTCCTTGAAATTTTATTTTTGGGGTCTCTTTCAGGAGGTGATTCATTCAATGGCTATTTTTCCTTTGATTGTAAGACATCATAATGTTGTGAAATATGCTGTCTAGGCCCTTCTTTTGATCACAGTCCTTAGGTAGTCCAATTATTCTTAGATTGTCCCTTCTGGATTTATTTTCTAGGTCTGTTGTTTTTCTGAAGAGGCATTTTATGGTTTTTTTTTTCTATTTTTCTATTCTTTTGACTCTGCTTTAATTTTTCCTGTTGTCTCATTGAGTCATTAGCTTCCTTCTGCTCAATTCTCAATTTTAGGGAATTATTCTCCTTTTCCAATTTTCCAATTGTATTTTTATGGCATTATTTTCTTTTTAGAAGCTATTGACTTTCTCTTGCATAACTCTCATTTCTTTTCCAAATTTTTCTTCTACTTCCTTATTTGGTTTATAAAATCCTTTCTGAGCTCTTCCAGGAAGGTTTTTTGGTCTCAAGACCAATTCTTCTTTCCCTTTAAGACTTCATATGTAGGAGTTATCATTGTTGTCTTCCTCTGAGTTTATGTTTTGATCCTCCCTGTCACCATACTAATTGTCAATGGTGAGGCTTCTTTTCTGTTTCTTATTAATATTTTAATTTTAATTTTAGCCTCTTTTGTCCCTTTTAAGGTTGAGTTCTGCTCTTGGGGTACAGTGTGCACTTTTTGGAGCTTCTTTTCCTGGGGGCCAGAGGCCAGGGGCCAGGGATTAAATCAACAGCTTTCTACTCTGAGGCATCAGTAACTTACTGTTTCTCACTGTACTGGAGTGGCCCAGCTTAATTGGGCCTGTTGGGTAGCCAGTACCCTGGCTTCAGATTGCCTTCTGCATTGGGGTTGGAGGCCTCACAATTGGCCTGTTGTGCCACTAGCTTTCTGGGCTAGGACAGTGGGTCCTTGGCTGATGATCTGTGCTGTGACTAAGAGCATTTTCCTGGCTTGCCCAGACACCCTTCCCACTGAGCTGTGTTCCCCTTTTACCCAGATGAAACAGATCTTTCCCTAAGATCTTCTAGGTTATCTTAAGTTGGAAGATTGTTTCACCATGGCATTTTTTTGAAGGTTTTGCATCTCCAGAATCTATTAATTATCTTAATTTAATGTTGTTTCTGAGAGTAATTTCAGAGACCTCAGGCAACTTCCTGGTTTCACTTCTCCATCTTCAGCCCCAGATGTTTTAAGGAAACTGGTGTAAAGTGGCTTCCCAGGGTCACACAGCTAATATCTGAGATCAAACTTGAACTCAGGTTCTTCCAACTTCAGGGCTAGTGCTCCATCCATTTTGGCACCTAGATGCTTCATCCTAAGCCTATCTATGTGAGGGATGAAGGAAAGAGAATATATCATCCTGCCTGACTTAGAACAAGTTTTACCTGTCTTGTCCTCAGTTTCCTCTATATAAAGGACACAAAGTTTTTCTGCAAATATTTTGAAGTACTTTGGTGTGAAAGAGGGATTCAAATTATTCTTCTCACTATAAGACAGAATTAGGAGCAATGGGTGGAAGAAGTTGTAAATTAGTAAACTGAGACTTCAAAAAAGGGGAAAAATCTTACTAACATTTGAAGTAAAACAAAGTAAAATGGAGGTGGTGGACTCCTCTCTTCATCAGAGGTCTTTAAGTGAACAGAAAATGTCCATTTATTGGAGGGTGTCTTATTCACTTGTAAATTGGATGATGTGAACTTTGAGGTAACTTCTAATGCTGATTCTGAAAAAAAAAATTCTGTATTTGACTTATTAAAGATATGGGACATAATAACCCCTTGACAATATTGGAAAGAAATCAGGGACAATTGATTGTGGAAAGTAAAATATATATATATATATATATATATATATATATATATATATATATATATATATATATATATATATATATATATATAAATGTAGTGGAAAGCCAATGAATGAGGTATCAGGAGAATTATTTCTAAGCCCTGGTTCTGTCAACATCAATTATATTGTCTCAGGTTATTCATACTTATCAGACCTCATTTTCTTGATCTGCAAAATGACTAATCAATTTACATGGTCCCTTCCTCCTTTATATAACTTTATATTAACAAATTTGGAAAAGAACAAAGATTTAGAAGTAGAAGAGGTAGTAAAACATTACTGAGTCTGACGTCCCCCAACCACCCATTTTATTGATGAGGAAACTGAAACCCAGGGAAGCGAATCACCCTCATAGTAAGAGCCAGAGGTGGATTTGAATCCATGTCTTCCTATTAGAGGTCATATACTCAAATCCCTTCATTTTAGTGATGAGGAGACTTAGGACCACATACATACAGTGATTTTTTTAGGATCACGAATATAATAAGGACAGAGCTGGCATTCATTCTCAGGCACTCAGATTATCAACCTGATTCCCATGTGTAAGCAATTGATTCTATCAAAATGGTAGATAACTAGGAAAGTATAAAGAGAGAAACAGGAGACAAGATTTAAATGAAAAATAAACTTAGGCTTTACTTTTTCTTAAAGGAATTGGATGTAGGATATTTCAAAGATCTAAATAGAAAATTAAATAGAAAAATGGATATTAAATTCTGATGATTCATGAGAGATAAGTGGGCAGTTCTGACTTATATTGTTTCCTACTGAATTCCCAATATTTATTGATATAAACTATCCATTTATGTCACTATCAGATTCATCAGTAAAAGCCAAAATTAAAAAGTATGTAATTTAACTTGTTTTATATATATATATGAAGAAGAATAGCAATTTGGACACATTTGAGAAAATGCATCTAACGAGAAATAATTGTAGATCTCAGATGTAATTTTTTAGAAAGGTATTTATTTCCTTTTAACAGATAATTGCTTAGAAGGCCATACTTAATACAGAGAAGGTGTAATTACTATCTGGAATATTATGCTCTAATTTCCCAAACAAATTATTTACATCTTTCCCTGTGGAGATTTCCCCAATTGCCCATTAAGAATGAGACAATTATTCAGTTTAAACCTCTGACCTGGTAAAGAATTGTGTAGCCATTTAAAGTGCCATTTCACATGCAGCCCAGATAATTTATTAAGAACTAATAGAAAAAGGGGGGCAGGTGGGAAGGAATTATAATGAAGTGTATCACCACAACTATACAAAAGAGACAAAACCATTTTTATGCAATGTTTTCTTTATTTAAAGGATTGAGTTGGACAATAGAAATAATAGAATTTCTATATTTTCCAATATCTTTTTTTTTTCTTCCTTAGTAAGTGCAAAGGAAGAAGAAAAATTAAAAGGAAAGAAATCTGAATGGCAAGAGGTCTTCCAACCTTAGGTGGTCTGGGGGAGAAATAAAAAAATGCAAGATAAGAGAGGACTCTGCCTTGCCTAAACCTAACCCCAGATTAGGGGCAGCTAGATGGTACAGTGGATAGACAACTGGCCCTGAAGTTGGGAGGACCGGAGTTTAAATCTCACATCATACACTTACTAGCTGTATGACCCTGGACAAGTCACTTAATCCCAATTGCCTTAAACATCTGGGGTGATCTCCAGTCCTCTTGCCAGTGGACCCAGATGGCTCTGGAGGAGAGAGTGAAGCTGGTGACCTTGCATGACCCTCCCTCCCTTAAATCGAATTCACTGCAAGTTATAACATCACCTCCCAATGCCATGGTCCTCTTTGAGAATGAAGGACCAATAACAACCTGCTTCTCTGTTCCCTCAACACTCTTTCTGAGTTTTTCTGGTAATATGGAAGGTCTTTGAGGTCAAAGATAGTTTTCTTTTTGCCTTTATATTCCTAGCATAGGACCTAGCACAAAGCAGAGAAATTATAAACGCTTATCAATTGAAGAATTGATTACTGTCCAAAATCACTAGACAAGGCTGACTCACAGAGGAGGCAGAGGAGAGTGGAGAGGAGGGGAGAGAAGGGGAGAGGATTTTGTCTTTCCTTATGAGTACATTTTCTGCCTCCCTCTAGTAGAATGGAAAATCAATAGTTCAATGGGACTAGAGACTATTTCTCTTTGGCTTTATATCGCCTTATAAAGGACAGTACCTCGCACATAGTAAATGCTTAATGAATGCTTGTTCAATTGAATCACACTGAATTTCCAACCTGCCCATTTTCCTTCCCCAAAATGCTATAGAGGGAGTGCTTTGTCAGTATTAAAGCTCTATTATGATAATACATCTTTTTAAATTCAAGGAAAGGTGAGAAAGCAATAATTCATAACATTAACATCAATCAACCTTTAGAGTTTGCATTTACTCAGAAAGTTCATTGAATATCTCCTTGCTTCTCTAAAGGGGAGACTGGATAATGATAGCACAGTTCTGGGAGAATGCACAGGGACCCATATGAATGTCTGGTGAAATCAGTTTTTGGAAATATGTGAAGACATAGAATGGAAGGCCTGAACTCTCAACCTTAGAACATGCATAGGTATTTAGGGACTGTTTTCTTAATGATTATTGTTTGATGAATAAAAGTTTTTAATTGGCTATCAAGGCAGAACTGAGGGTGTATACCGAAGTCACTAACTGATATAAACAGGCAGTTTTCAGATGAAGAAATTAAAGCTGTCTACAGCCATATGAAAAAAAACATGTTCTCAATCACTACTGATTAGAGAAATGCAAATTAAAGTGATTTTGAGATATCACCTCACACCTATCCAATTGGCTAATATATGACACTCAAAAAATAAAGGAAATTATATATTTTGGAGAAGAGGAAAGAAAATTGGCAAACTAATGTACTGTTGGTGGAGCTGTGAACTCATCCAACCATTCGGGAAAGCAATTTGGAACTGTGCCCAAAAGGCTATAAAACTGTGCATTACCTTTTAATCCAGAAATACTACTAGGTCTATATCTCAAAGAGCTCACAAAAAAAGGAAGAGAATCCACATGTACAAAAATATTTATAGCTATTCTTTTGGTGGTGGAAAAGAATTGGAAATTGAGGGGATGCAGATCAATTGGGGAATGGCTAAACAAGTTGTAGTATATGAATGTAATGGAATACTATTGGACTATAAGAAATGATGAGCAGATAGATTTCATATAAACCTGGAAAGACTTCTATGAATCAACACTGAGTGAATTGAGCAGTACCAAGAGGACATTGTATGTATGTAGTTTCAATAACATTGTGTGTGGATCAACTATGATAAGCTTAAGACTTCTCAGCAACACAATGATCTAAGATAATGCCAAAAGACTCATGATGGAAAATGCCCTCCACATCCAGAAAAGACAAAAACAAACAAACAAAAAAACTACAGAGCCTGAATGCAAATTTAAGCATACTATTTTCACTTTTGTTGTTGCCTTTTTGTTGTTTCTGTTTCTTCTTTCTTTTTTTTTCCCCTTGTGTTCTGAATCTTCTCTCACAACATGACTATTGTGGAAATATGTGTAACCTGATTGTAATGTATATCCTATATTAGATTGCTTGCTGGCTTTGGGAAGGAGGAGGGAAGGGAGGGTGCAAGAAAAATTTGGAACTCAAAATCTTACAAAAAATAAATTTTGAAAACTATCTTCATGTGTAATTCTAATAAAATAAAATAAAATAATATTTTAACAAGTTACTAACTGGTCTGAGGGCCAGTTTTTTGACAAAGCTATTTCTTGTGAAAAGGAAGAAATGTTACAAGATTCCCAGGAGGGGAGACACTCCCATGGCTTATTAACAAGTGGCTTTGAAGCCATATGGAGCCTATGTCACTTCTGTTCTTTTTGGGTCTATTCTTTCCTACCCTGCAATGAGAGAATTAGAAAAAGGAGTTTTATGGAAGATACTGTGATATATAGATACTACCCAAATTGAGCAGTGGGAAGAGCTAATGTAAAATTTGGGAGCAACCTGGACCATCTAGCCCAGCACTCAAAATGTCCTATCCTGCAATCAAGGAAGCTGGTCTTTCCATAATTAATGCCACCTTTCAAAGTGAACATTGGTGGGATGAATGGGTACTAACTACTTTAATTTTGGGGCTGTTTTCAAAAGAGTACTGAGGGGGCAGCTAGGTGGCACAGTGGATAAAGCACCAGCCCTGGATTCAGGAGGACCTGAGTTCAAATCCGGCCTCAGACACTTGACACTTACTAGCTGTGTGACCCTGGGCAAGTCACTTAACCCCCATTGCCTTGCAAAAAAAAAAAAAAAGAGTACTGAGGACAGGGTGGGGGGATGTGTTTTGATTTCTGTTCTTGCTATACCTTCTCAATAAATAACATTTTATTTGATATTAGTTATTTAATTGATAATGAGAAGATAGTAGTTGATTAAAGTGATTGTAGGGAAAACATATCAGCTGACTGCATTAGAAATATGTCCCGATGATCAACAGTCCCCCTAAAATACTGAAGGGTTGATGCAGCTGCTCCCTCTGGACTTGATTTGCCAGAATCAGTGTGACTTAAGATAAGGGCCACAGGAGGTAAATGGGCTCCACTTCCTTTGAGAATTATTTTTCACAGTCAGCCAACTCAGTTTGAAGACTTGGTAGCAGTTTTAGAATCATCTAAGAGAAAGCTAGTGACAGATGGCAACTAAAACATGATAATAGACCTGAATGTGTTTATTTCATTAGAACAAGGTTATTGCCACAGTTATGAAATCACTCTCTCTCTCTCTTTAACATTTTTATAGCTCAAATAGTCGTTTTGTCGCATTTTCATCACAGGCTGTCTGCACTGAATCAAATGGCCTTGACAGCTTAGTACAACTGAGCCATGACACCAATCATGAGTTTATTGCTGAAGGATGGTGTTCTGTAAAGAGAATGGCACATTTCTGAGTAGGATCCTCTATGTGTGTGTGTGTGTGTGTGTGTGAGAGAGAGAGAGAGAGAGAGAGAGAGAGAGAGAGAGACAGAGACAGAGACAGAGACAGAGACAGAGAGACAGAGAGAGACAGAGAGAGAGAAAGTGAGATAGAGAGACAGAGACAGAGATAGAGACAGAGACACAGAGAGAGACAGAAACAGACAGAGACAGAAGGGGAAAAGGAGAGAAAAAGGGAAAGGGGAGAGGAGAGAAGAAGACAAAAAAGAAGAGGAAGAGGGAAAGAGAGGGAACAGAGGGGGAGGGGAGATAAGGAGAGGAGGAGAAGAAAGGAAAGAAAGAGTGGAAGAGAGAGAGACTGAGAGAGAGAGAAAGACATAGACTCAGAGAGACAGACAGAGAGAGCATCCCTCTAAAAATTCTCAAGAGTGAACTTTATGGAAAGAATGGCTTTACATAATGTTCAAGATAAGGACAGACCAATCTCAAATAATTGAAATTTACATGAGTCTTGAAGGTTTACAAATCAGGTTAAATACATTATCTTGCTGGATTCTCCCCAAGACCTTTATGGTAGCTGATAACATTAATCCTCATTTTACAAATGAAGTGGCCTGGCAAGTTTAAGTTACTTGTCCAGGGTTACACACTTAGCAGGGATGTGAGGCTGTTTTGCCAGACCACAAGTTTAGCACTCCTTCCATGACTTTACAATGCCTCAAAATAGGAGGGAAATGAAGAAAGAATGATATGATGGGAAGGGAAAGGGAACATAATACAAACTCCTTCATTTAGTGGTTGAAAACACTGATGGATTCCACCTCTGTCTTTGAAATGCACAGTCAGAAGCTATCCTGCTATTTCAACAAATAAGTTAAGATGTGTTTTCTTACTTAGCAATAATAATATTGAAAATAAGATAGTTTAGGGCAGGGGTTGTTTCAATTTGTTCTTGATATCCCTAGTGCCTAGCAATTAGGGGGACACTTAATAAATGTGGTTATATTGAATTGAGATGGAATTCATTGAATTTCAATTCAATTGAACTCGTTGAATTTCAAATTAATTGAATATCATTTTTTTTTTCATGTTGGAAACTACCTGATTAAAAAAAAATGGAAAAAGGAGAAAAAACCTTTCCCTTATAGACTTAAAATCTGTTCTTGTCCCTCCCATCTATCATTGTCTTTCTATTCCACCTTGTCAATTTACTTCTCTGGGACCCATTTTCCTCATTAGTAAAATACCACCCCAAAACCACCTGTGCCTTTTGGAAGAGCAGAACCTCCTTGTACAAGAGCAAAACATTGTTCTGTGTGAGGCCAGACAGTATGATGATGCTACCTCTGTCCCAGTTCCAGGTCATCTGAGGGGGTTGGGGGAGGCTAGACACAGCAGTATAGTAAGGAGTAGACCCAAGGTCAACAGGACCCCCATTGGACACTGCTATCACCAAGTACCTGAAACAAAAATGAGAAATTGAGCCTGAAGGTGGGACCTAGTAAAAGACATCCCATACCAGATGGCAGAATCATTGGAATTTGAATGGGACCAAATAGGATTATCTAAGTAACCCAAAGTGAGACCCTGGCATGAAGTCCCAATCTGGGAAATGAAGCTAAAAATGTGAACAATCAGAAGAAAACATTAAATATGATGAAGAGATGGTATGAGAAGACCAAAATTGAGAATAAGAGAATAGAAGTTAAGTCCATCTGGCTTCCAACCTCATCAATTAACACAAACTGCTGCATACAAAGTTGGGCATCTAGCCGGAACACTGGATATTTGCTTAACCCTATTTCCCTCAATTTCCTCTTCTATAAAATAAGCTAGAGGAGGAAATGGCAAAGTATTCAAATATCTTCATCAGGAAAACTGAAATGGGGGTCACAAAGAGTTAGACATGACTGAACAACAATAACAATGATTTCTTAATTGAAAATCCTCATCTTTCATGAACTCTATGCAGCATGTGATAACACTGACTATTCTCAACTCCTGAATACTCTCTTCTCCTTGGTTTTTTTATCGCATTGCTATCCTGTTTCTTTTATCTATCCTCGTTAATATGATGCCTGCTAACTGTGAGGGCCCCTGAGTTTTTTTTTTCCTAGACCCTCTTTCTTTTATTTTTATAACCCTTCACTTGATGATCTCATCAACTCATAGAGGTTCAATTATAATCTTTATGAAAATGATTCCCAGTTCTATCCATCCAGCTCTAGTTTCTCTATTGAGTTTCACTTTCATATCACCAATTTCCTAAAAGATGTGAACTCATCTCAAGGTATCTTAAATTCAACACTTCCAAAAGTGCTCATTATCATTTCCCTCAAGCCCTACCCCCATCCAAATTTCCTCATTACTGTTTAGGGCACTACCATCCTTCAATTTACCCAGTTTAGGAGCCTTGCTTTCATCCTCAACTCTTCATTTTGTTTTATCCCACAACCCAATAAATTAACAAATCTTATCATTTCTATCTCTATACCACCACCCCATCCTTATCTGCCATATGCATCTTCTTTTCTACATGCACAGACTAGTTCAAGACTGTCACCTCTTGCTTGATCTCCTGCAATAGCTTTTTTTGTGTGTGTTTGAGGCAATTGGGGTTAAGTGACTTGCACAGGGTCACACAGCTAGTAAGTGTCAAATGTCCGAAGCCAGATTTGAACTCAGGTACTCCTGACTACAGGGTCGATGCTCTATCCACTGCATCACCTAGCTGCCCCAATAGCCTTTTATTCATATTCCCTACTTCACCCCTTCTCTTACTCCAAGCCAACCTCCATGGAACCACCAAAGTGACTTTCCTAAGGCATAGGTCTGACGACATTACATTCCTCAGTAAATGAAATGGCTCCCTACTACACCTAGAATAACAGATAAACTCTTCTCTTTAAAGTTCTTCCCAATCTATTCACTTCTTTTGTTTCCAGTGTTTTCACTCACTCTTTAATCCATACTTACTGTCCTAATTGTTCCACACACATAATGTTCCAGCTCCCATTTGTCTACTTTTATACTTACTATCCCTCTTGCCTGGAATGGCCTCCCTCCTTAGCTTTCCTTCTGGGAATCCTGGCTTTGTTTATGAATCAGTTTAAGTGCCACCTTAGCTATGAAACTTTTCTTGATCCTCTCCCAAATCCTGGTACCCTGCCTCCCTAACCTGTATTTTACTAATATTGTATTCTATACGACACATTGTATTTTATGGAATATTCTGTTAGTATTATTTTTGTTGTTCTGTCATTCAGTCCTGTCCAACTCAGGGACCCCATGAATCATAATGGGGTTTTATTGGTAGAGATACTGGAATGGTTTGCTGTTGCCTTCTCCAGTGTATTAAGGGAAACAGAGGTTAACTGGCTTGCACAGGGTCACATAGCTAATAAATGTCTCAGGTGAGATTTAAACTCAGGTCTTCTTGACTCTAGACCCAGTGTTCTATCCACTGAGACATCTAGCTGCCCTGTTAATGTTATAAATAAATTAATATGTAATGTGTAATTGCATACATAACATGTATACACATCATCTATTTATGTATACATATGCAAATATGTGTGTAGTTAATGTGTATATGTATGTAACATATTTATGTATGTGTATACACACACATTGTAACCTCTTTTGAATATAAGGTCCTAAGGTCCATGAAGTACGGATTATTTTGTTTCTGTCTTTGAATCTCCTTTTGCTTAGCACCATGACTGCCTGGCACATTTGTTGTTGTCGAGTTATTCCAGTTGTGTCTGATTCTCCATGAGCCCATTTGAGGTTTTCTTGACAAAGATACTGGAGTCGTTTGCTATTTACTTCTTTAGGTCATTTTATACATGAGGAATTAAAGGGTTAAGTGACTTGCTCAGGGTCTCATGACTATTAAGTGGCTGAAGTGGGATTTGAACTCATGAAGATGAGTCTTCCTGATTCTAACCCCAGTGCTCTATCTATTTGAGACAATAACCACCCCATACCTGGCACATAGCAATTGATTAATAAATGCTTTTTGATTAATTATGTCATAACTTCCTTAAGAAGATTGCATTGGGGGGCAGCTAGGTGGCACAGTGGATAGAGCACTGGCCCTGGAGTCAGGAGTACCTGCCTTCAAATCTGGCCTCAGACACTTAACACTTACTAGCTGTGTGACCCTGGGCAAGTCACTTAACCCCACAATTGCCTCACCAAAAAAAAAAAGAAGAAGAAGATTGCATTATTAAAATTGGAAAAACAATTACCAATAAAAACATTGATTTACTGAGCATAAATTAACATAAAAATACTTCCTGCCCTCAAGTAGCTCACATTCTAATGGAGGAAGACAACACACACATGGAAAGGAAGCAAAAAGGAGTCATTAAGTCTTGTCATTAAGGCATTTCACAAAACAATCACATACTCGTCATAGCTTTAACAAATCACCTGAGATGGAAAAATGTGATTTGTGGGAATTCTAAATACATGCACATTTAAAATAAATAAAATAAATCACTTTTATAGCCAATGGAATGAAAAGAATATATTCCAGTTTCCTGAAGCATTAAAGAAAAAAAGATCATATATTGGACAAAATCCTGTCACAAAGTTAATGATGTTGAACTTTTCCTATAAAAGCTTTAATAAGGATGCCTTCTGCAGTACTATTTGCATATTTATTTGCTTCTGATTTCACTGAATTTGAACAAATTAACAAAGTGCTCCATGACTTTAAGCTAACACAAAATCATAGCAAGAGCTATGGTATTCCACTTTGGTGAACAATAAGTATTTCCATAGGCATCTTCTAAATTTTCTAACCAACCTTCTAAAGCAATACTCAAACATGTCTGCCATAGATAAGACCAAACATCAGATAGATAAATAGGGAGATAGATAGATAGATAGATAGATAGATAGATAGATAGATAGATAGATAGATAGATAGATAGATGATAGATAGATTGATAGAAAATTTTGCAAATGTGAATTTCAAAGTTATAATATATTGACTTTCATAGCCCATCAACAAAACTTTAGCAATCCATTTTACTTTATTTTTAAAGACAGTAATCTTTTTCTTTACTTTCTTTGTAAAGAAAGTAACTTTTTTTTCCCTTTTGAAGGTCTCTTTATTTCAAAGGGAGGGAAGGGGAGAAAGAATAATGGAGACATATCTGATTCTTGGATGGATCTTATATCTTATTGAGCATAAGAGTTACTCTAATAGTATAGATGTTAGAAAGTGTCATTTTCCCCCATTGCCTCCATTTCCTCACCTTTGACTCATTTCTCAGTTCTGTGCCATCCAATTTCCCCCAACACCACTCTATTAAAACAATTTTCTTCAAGGCTGCCAGGGATCTCTTAACTTCTAAATCCATTACCTTTTTCTCAGTCTTTATTTGACTTGAGTTCTCTGAAGCATTTAACAGTCATTGCCTCCTTTTCAATACTTGGGCTTCTGTGACACTCCTCCCTCTTAAATCTTTTCCTACCAGTCCACTCGTTTCTTATCATATTTCTCCTACCCACTAAATTTATTCTTTCACACAGATTATGTCCATAGTCCACTTCCCCCCCCTTTTCTTACATGTTGGATTAGAAGCAAGATCAATAATTGTGTGTGGGGGGTGCCCTGCAATCTTCAGGGTTCTTGGAATTTCTTGCCATTGATTGAAGTTGTTCAGCAGTTGGGATTAATGGTCGCAAGGATGGTGGATCTGTTCTATATATGGTTTGCATCTTTCAATGATAGCTTAAAGGCAAGACTTAGTCTAGACTGTCATTTTTCTCTTGGGCTCAGGGCTCTGGAATATCATAATTTGAATTTGAGAGGAGGTGGAAGTTGAAGTAATTATAGTGGTTAGATGCACCTGATGCATCACCACCTCTCATCATTTTCCCAGGATGTCTTGCTGCTTCAGCTCATTTAAGTTGCCTCCCCTATGGCTGAAACTTCAGCTAAATATTTGGGGATAGCTATCCCTGTCTCTGTAGTGGTTGCTTCCATGAATAATGGCTATGGACACTTGCTGAAAGGACTACTAGTGATTTTAGGGGGCACTACTGATCCCCTTAGATCATGAGTTCAGGGTCCCGAGGAATCCTCATCCAGATCTGAGAAAATGTAGTGGTCCAGCTATTATTTATTGGTGGTTTGACTTGCCTGGCACATTCTACCTCTTGGATCCAGTAGGGAAGTGAATTTTTGTTGCTTGCTTCAACAATTTTAGTAAAGATCAAAAGGGAGAAATCAGGAAAACACTTAACTAAAATATCAGTTTCTTGGAGCTATAATTATGATGGACAAAAATGTGATTTTTTTTTCCCTCTCAAACTCTGACCATGGATTTAAAGTGGTGTTTGGGGGTAATCAAGCAGCAAATTAATAACAAACAAGAAAGGCTAGAAAGGGGGGGGGTGCTAAGAAATGACTGTGGATATGTCCCAAGCCATCAGTCAGTCAAGCATTTATGAGGCACTTGCTACTTGTTGGGCATTGTGCCCAACTGCTGGGGATACAAAGAAAGGCAAAAGATAATCCTTGTCCTTGAGGAGCTCACAGTCCAATGGAGAAGAAAACAGGTCAAACAACAATATACAAATAAGCCATATACAGGATAAATTGGAAATAATCAAGTGGGTAAAGGAATTAGAATTAAGAGGGTTCGGTAAAGGCTTCCTGTAGAAGATGGATTTTAGCTGGGACTTGAGGAAAGCCAAGGAAGCCAGGAGGCAGAGATGAGGAAGGAAAGCACTCCAGCTATTATATTTCTTGATGCCTGTGGCCTGGATGTGATCAACTGTTTCACTAGCACCACATTACTCACTCCCCTTAATCTCTTATCACAAGATTTTGGGTAGGCAGTCTTGTAGGTCACTCTGCCAGACACCTGTCAGTCTGTAATGGTCTTCCCTTCTCTCCCATCACCCTCACTCTCTTATCAGGCAAAATGTAGTGTTCCCTTGCCATGATCACCCTTCCTACCACTTTTTTTTTATTTTTTTGTTTTTTGTTTTTGTTTTTGTTTTTGTGAGGCAATTGGGGTTAAGTGACTTGCCCAGGGTCACATAGCTATTGAGTGTCAAGTGTTTGAGGTCAGTTTTGAACTCAGGTCCTCCTGACTCCAGGGCCTGTGCTGTATCCACTGCACCACTTAGCTGCTCCCCCCTACTACTTTTTTAAAAAAGTATCATGAACCGGGGGCAGCTAGGTGGCATAGTGGATAGAGCAGCGGCCCTGGTCAAGAGGACCCTGAGTTCAAATCTGGCCTCAGACACTTGACACTTACTAGCTGTGTGACCTTGGGCAATTCACTTAACCCTCATTGCCGCCCCCCCAAAAAAGTGTCACCAGCCAACCACTAGAATTTGGGGAATGCTCAGTAGTGTCTGTGGGCCACCCAGTCTCCACCATGATTTTGGGAAGATGACTGGATTCAGCAACCATCTCAGATATTGGCAGAAAAAAAGAAGAATTAAGAAGCCCCTTGATGAGAGTGAAAGAGGAAAGTATAAAAGCTAGCTGGAAGCTTAACATAAAAAAATAAAAAAACAACTAAGATTATAGTAACTGGCCCAATCACTTTCTGGCAAATTGAGGGAGAAGAAAATAGAAATAGTGTCATATTTTATATTCTTGGACTTCAGACAGCAAATGCAGCCATGAAGTTTTTAAAAATTGCTTGCTCCTTGGAAGGAAAGCTATACAAAATCTGGACAAAATACTTAAAAGCAGAGGCATCACCTTGCCAACCAACGTTCATGTAGTCAAAGCTGTGGTTTTTGTATTTTTTTTCCTGTAGTAATGTATGATTCTGAGAGATATACTATAGTGAAAGCTGAGCACCATGGAACCAACACTTTTGAATTGTGGTGCTGAAAAACACTTTCGAGAGTCCCTTGGACAGTATGGAAATCAAATCATTCAATATTTAAATTCAGATAGTCATTGGAAGGACAAATATGGAAACTGAAGCTAAATACTTTAGCCACATAGTGAGAAGATAGAACTGATTGGAAAAGACCCTGATGTTGGGAAAGATTGAAGGAAAAAGAAGGGGATGAATGATATTGATAGATAGCAATGATCGTGAGGTTAGACAGACTTGAGGGAGATAATGCAGGGTCAAAGGACTTGTCATGCTATGTCCCAATTGGTCACAAGGAGTCATATACAAAGTAATGATTGAACACAATATTTTTGATAGTTGTTTTAGGAGGTATATTTGGATAATCTAAAAACAAACAAAGAACAACAACAACAACAACAATAAAACTTCAAAGTCCACTCTACCAATTTGGCTCCACCACTCATTTATCAATTGAACATTACAGTTTCCTCAACTCTTGAACCCTTTCATCTATAGTCCTATGGCACATTAGACCTTTCCAAACTCTGAACTGGGATTTTACCCATCATCTGCTTTTTCTACTCCTTTTGCATGGACAAATGGAAATACTCTCATAACCCTAATGACTGTGTCCTCTACAAATTTATGGTATCCAACCTCAACTGAGTGCTTCCTATTTAGATTCATGTCCTTTTACTCTATCCTGATTGTTTATATTTCATTCCTCACAACATTCCAAAGCTTCTCTTCTCTAGCTGCCTACAGTACTATATACCTCTTCTTTGGCAGAAAACCTCATCTCAGACTTCATTGAAAGGGAAAAAAAGATCATCTGTGGGGAGCTCTTTTTTTTTCCTTCCCAATTCCACACCTAATCTCATCTTCAACATACTCTCCTATTGTCGAGTCAAGAGTGCATGACCCATGTCATTGCCTGTGCCAACCCTTTAACTATGGCCTTGATCCCATCACTTCCAATCTCTTTTAGGGGCTTGTTCCTTCAATCAGTCCCTCTCTTCAGTTTTCAGTCTTCCCTGGGAATAGTCAATGTTAGAGGGTTTGAGGAAAAGGAAAAAAAAAAACAACACTATTACAATGCTAGTGGAGCTGTAAATTCATCCAATCTTTCTGGAAAGCAATTTGGAATTATTTGAAAAAAGTGATTAAAATGTCTGGGTATGGAAATTTTACAGGCTACATTCCCCTTCAAATCTAAAACCCTAACACTATGGAAGCAATTAACTCTTCAAGTATTACTGCAGATAATGAATTATGGGAAAAATGTCAAGTTTAATATAAACAGACTGAGGTCTGCTAGGAAAGGAAATAGCCTGTTCTTTAAGCTGATGTAAGAACTACTGAAGCAAGAATATCTAATGAGAAAGAAATATAAATCTGGCAATGTTTTAATTCAATCATATTTTCTTTTCTCAGGAAAACAAAATACTCACTTTCTTAAGATCCCAGAAAGATTTCAGCTAATGTAATGAGAGGTTCCCTCTATGGGGAATGCTACTTATGGGATAATGATAAAAATTATCTAGCTAAACAACTGTTCCATTGCCTAATACAACAATTTAACCCAGAAATGCCTCTGTTAGGTATATTCCCCCAAGGAGTTTAAAAGTCAAGGTATTCATTAAAAACACTATTTTAAAATTAAATTTTATTTTCAAATCTGAATTCTCTCTTTCTACCTAGTCTCAGCACAATACCTACCAGAGAGTAAGAAAAACAATACCCATTTCAAATGTCAACATTGGCCATGTCTAAAAAACAAAATCGAAGCAAAATGATTTCCCTCAATAAGTACACTGTCTATTACTTCTTTGAAGATAGGCAGCATGTTTCATCATACATCCTTGGATTTGTGCTTGTTTATTATGTTGATTAGAATTACTAAATTCTTCAATGGTATTTGCCATTATATTATTGTTACTGTATTAATTGTTCTCCTGTTTCTTCTCATTTTGTATCAGTTCATATAAGTCTTTCTATGTTACTCTGAAACACTCCCCTTCATTGTTTCCTGTAACACAATAGTATTCCAGTAACTTCTCTAATTATTATTAATTTAGAGCATTATTTTTTCAGATAACTATTGAAAACTTTAATTTATTGCTCTGGAAACTACCCATTCATATCCTATAGCCACTTATTAATTGGGGAATGACTCTTATCTTTATAAATTGGAATCAGTTCACTACATACCTTAGATATAAGACCTTTATCACAATCATTTGCATATAGCAGCATTATTTGTAGGAGTAAACTGAAATGAGGTGGGCCTTCTTGATAAAGCAAACCATTCTAGATACACAATGGTAGATGAACAAAATCCTATTCTGTCCTTTCCAGCAGATTGCCCTCACTATCATTCCCATTTATATTAAATTCCCCCTCATCTACTAGGTAATTTCCTATTGCCTAAAAACTCATATATTTCTCCTCATCCTCCAAAAGCCCATAACTGATGGATCCATCCCTCTTAGATATCATTCCATATCACTCCTCCACCAAATAGTGGTATGCAAAACCTTTTCAATCTTCTTGCACCTTATACTGCTCTACATATACTGTGGCCCCATGATGTTGGCCACCTTGCTGTTCCTTGAACAACATACTCTAACTCTTGACTCTGGTCTTTTGTTGCCTGGCTTTCATGCCTAAAATTTCCTCTCTCCTCATAACCACATTCTGCATTCCCTAGTTTTTAAAATTTCCAGTTAAAATCCCACCTTCTACATGAAGCCTTTCCCAATCTTTCCTAATTTTATTGTCTTCCCTCTGTTGATTATTTCTAATTCTCCCTTATGTTTCTTGTTTGTACATAATTGTTTGCAGGTTGTCTACACCATTAGTCTGTGAATTCTTTGAGAGCAAGAACTGCCTTTTGCTTTTCTTTGTAACACTAATGCTTAGCATAGAACCTGGTGCTTAATATGTGCTTATGGACTGCTGACTGAAAGGTCAAACACATTTTGATATATCAACATAATGGATTACATAGCACAGGCAACATAATAAACAATGAATATGCGGTAATCAGATAAAAATGGGAAGACATATGAACAGATGAAAAGTGAAATAAATTGAACTAGAAAAGCAATATGTGCTATGAAAAAAATGGAAACAAAAGAAAGAAAGAACGAAAGAAAGGAAGAAAGGAAGGAAGGAAGGAGGGAAGGGAGGAAGAAAGAGAAAGAAAGAAGAAAGGAGAAAGGGAGGGAGGGAAGGAGGAAGGAAGAAAGGAAGAAAAAAAGGAAGAAAAGGAGGGAAAGAAACAGAAAGAAATGAAGGAAGGAAAGAAGGAAGAGAAAGGGAGAAAGGAAAGTATCAAATGCTAGAAAATATAATGACCAAGTTTATCCTTCCTCACTTTGACCTCTTCTTCTTCTCCCCCTCAGTTCTTTCCCAGGCTATAACCTTTTTACTGGCTGCACTCTCATCCATTACCTATCATTACGCCCTTTGAATTTCACTTCTACACTACTTGCTACACTTGCATTCCTTGCCTCCTTGTTTTGTTGCTGACTATCCTTTGCCAAACCCCAATCTTGTGTTAGTGCCAACATTCTCCACCATTACTCTTATTTATGTGTTGATCAATGATGCTGCAGAAAATCACACAACAATCTTTCATGGGTCCACTACAAATTTATGTTATGAAATCCTAACTGGGTTCTTACTATAGCTAGCTAGTCTTTTTACACTTCCCTCAATCACATTTAATATAGTGGCTATTTGGGGGGGGGTTGTGTCCTTTTTTGTTTGTTTTTTTTGCAGGGCAATGGGGGTTAAGTGACTTGGCAAGGGTCACACAGCTAGTAAGTGTCAAGTGTCTGAGGGCAGATTTGAACTCAGGTCTTCTTCAATCCAGGGCTGGTGCTTTATATGTTGTGCCACCTAGCTGCCCCTATAGTGGCTATTTCAAAGTTCTTCAGACTTCTAGTCTTCTGTGTTGCCCCTCATCCCATCCTCTCAGCTAAAGACCTTGCCACTTATTTTATTTTTTTTAATGGCTTTTTTTCTGAGAGCTCCCTCTCCTTCCCTCCTCACTGCATATCACTCTGATGTCTTCCTTCACTCTTGTCTCACATGGAGAGGTGGCTTTTGTTCTTGCAATGGAAAACCACTCTATGTACACAAATGATCCAATCTCCTTCTTTCTTCTTTAGCAGAGTGCCCCCTCTATCATCCCTATTTTCTTACTAATCTTCAGTCTCTCCCTATCTACTTGTTACTTTCCTGCTGCCTACATCCATCCATGTCCTCTTCCATCCTCAAAACAACCCTAACTTGATCTGACAATCCACACTAAATATTATGCTACTTCTCTCTTTTTCTTGGATAAACTCCTTGATAAAGCTGACTGTGGTCGATGCTTCCCTGTTCTCTCCTCTAACTCAACTCTAAACCTTCTACAATCCAAGTTCTGACCTCAATATTCAAATGAAACTGACCCCTCCAAAGTTACCAATGATCTCTTACTTGCCAAATCTCAGGTTGATTCTCAGTCCTCATTCTGTTAAATCCCTCTGAAGCCTTCAACACTGTATATCAACTTCTTTTCCTGGGTCTGTTCTCATTTCTAGGTTTTTTGTGACATTGTTCTCTCCTCCTTCTCCTCCTTTCTGAACACTCCTCAGACTCCTTTGCTGAATCTTTTTCCAACTCACATCTTTTATATATCACTAACTCGGACATAATAGGTATATTTTTCTTTACCTGTAGAAATAAGAATATATGTTGATTTTTTTTGGTGTCATTTACAGAATACAAAATAAAAGAAATATATCTTCATTATGATGTCACCATTTATTGTGACAAACGTTTCAATTGTTGGTATCATTAAATAAAGCAATGCTTTCCAGTTTTCTTTCAAATCCAGTTTTAAAAATTCTAAAACTTGCAAAGCCAAATAGGTTGCATGGTTGCTAATAATTAGCTGTATTTAGTTGTTCTAAATATCTTCTATTGTTGGAGAATGCTCGAAATGAAGAGAGAATTTGCCAGTAGACATACCTCCCTCTGTGTTCCCCTTTCTCCTAACGTTGTCTTAAGGTCCTCTCAGCTGGAAGTTGTGTCTTTCATAATATTTGGATGTACCTGCTTAGGTGAAACCAGTCTTGAGAGCACCGAGGGAGGAAAAGAAGTAGCAAGAATAGCAGGAATGAAGTTGGAGGCTATCTCCTCATCTGTAAAATGATGGAGTTGGTTGGACTAAAGGAGGTTTCAGTTCCTCCTAGCTCATAATCTTATGATAATAGCAATATATTTAGGGATTTTGTGGGGGAAAGGGGAAACCTTTTATTTTGTCTTGTTTCCTTATTGTATCCAAGTCTGTGGAAGAGATTTTTCAGGGGCAGCAGGAGACTGCAAGCTTCTTAAATTCAATCATATACAAAGTCACATCATGTTTTTATACCTCATAGTTATTTTTCCCCAGAAATGATTTAATTCTGAAATAGAAATGAACAGGTCCCTGAGAATCTTGTTAGGCTGTTGATATGTTGATTGTATGCCATAAATGTCAGTGATTAGGCAAGGGAAAGTGGGGACAGAGAAAGATCTCTGCCAGCACTCTGTGTACTTTTGGAGATAATTTGTTCCCTACTCATTATACATAATTCATATCCTATTGGACCTAATGGGCTTCCCTAAATCCTTCTTCAATTATAGTCTTATTTTGCAGTCTGAAGAACCATTCGATGATATGATAACCATTAAGAAAATCAGTTAATTTGACATTTCTGAATCAGCCAAGTTTGAACCCAAGTCACCAAGCTTGTGATGAAAAAAAAAAAAAAAAACTGTCAAGGCCACCTAACGTATGTAATTTTTTTTTCATGATTATGAAGGGACATTTCAATCCACAGAGACAGAATCAGATTGTTTCCATTGGAACTCACTGTTGTGTTTTTTTTTTCTTTTTTAACGGAAATAATGGCTTTTGTACATATAGGGATAGGAATTGGGTCTGATTTCTGTACTCCCAGATAAACAATATCTCCTCACACAAGGCCAGGACACAAACTATCAGCAATTTCTCATACTGTGTGATTCTTGCCCATATTTTCTTTTAAATTCTTAAGGATCTGGACTTCTCTGGAGGCTTTTTTACCTTTCTGGGGTACTGTGGCAATACTCAATGTATTCATCAATTAACAAGTATCTGTGATCCCTTATTCATCCCATCAACCTTGGTACTACACCTCATCACCACCCTCTATCCCTCTGATTAGACAGTCCAAAACCTCCTTTTAAGGAAGTAGATCATTCAGATAGTTTCCCATTTATTATCCAACTGCACTGGGATTTCCCTGACTTTCCACCATGGCCCTGAGTTTGGTATTTCTCCCTCACCTCTTTTCACTCTTTCTGCATCTTGACTTCTCTTATTAAATTGTACACTCCTTGAGGGCAGGCATTCTTTTTCTTTTTTCTTTTCTTATTTATATCCCTACCACTTAGCACAATGCCTACATATACTGGATACTCAATAAATGGATAGTGACTGACTGATTCCCATTAAGTTACCAGACTACCTCCTTCTCAAATCACATCATTCCTAGAATACATATTTTAGATCACTTTTTGTACATAAGTTATAAATGGAAATATACTACTTAATGCTTACAATTCAAAGGGAATGCCTTCTTTGCAATTAGTGTCATCTGTAAGTAAATTCTTCATAAGATTCACTAGGAGAGCCGCCTTTTAATGGGATTTCTAATAAGATAAGATAAGGAACTAGAAATAACTAAAAGCATTGGACAATTTCTCAAGGACAGTCCATCTAAATTAATTTTTCCTATTCACTTCTGGATCAAGTTCATCATCCAACATATAGGAGGATAGAGCTCCTCCACAAACCTCCATTACAGAAATTGCCCAGGTCGATCATGTCTTCATGTCTACCCTCCTACACTCCTTTAGCCATTTCTACCATGCCCTTATGCCAGATACCTTCTAGTCCTTCCTCCACTTTTCAGCTTCTTTTGTTTGTTGTCTTTCACAATTTTCTTGTGTATGTATGTATGTTTATAGACATCTTGCTCAGAATGGTGTCTGGAATATAATAGATGCTTAATAAATGATTCTTGATTAACTACAGTGCTAATTACAGACATACTTTCTGATGAAGCAAATCCCTAATAGGAAGTGGAAGTGATGGTAACCTAAGGAGGAAGCAATCATTTACTCTTAGAGTTTGGAGAGAGAATGAAAAGAAATGCCGGTAAAATCTCACATGTATGCTAGACTTTGGAAAACAGATTTCAAAGGTTTCAGGGAAGGATAAAGATGACTCCATGCATTAGGATTATTTAAGAGACATACCTTTGCAGATTATAAAATTTTAAGAATGAAAGTATGGAAATCCAAAGTAAATTAATCCCATCAATGAAAAACAGGCTTTCTTAAAAAAAAAAAAAAGGTGCAGATGCACAGGGAACTCAGCACCAACCAATTCAACTTTGCAAAAGAAATATACCAAACATAAATGGAAAGAACCAATAATAGAGTATGATGCCATTGTATCATAGTCCTACATGTCAGAAGTGCTAAAGCTCAGAATAAGCTGAAGCCAGGAAGTCAAGTAAATAAACTTGTATCATGCTGTTACTTTATACCAAGAACTATCATGTAAGAATATATGTGTGTATATATGTATTCTTTATTTTTAACTATAGAGGAAAAAGAGGCTCTAAGAAAAATGAAACTTTTCCTTGGGATGGATGGTACTATGATAACTGACAAGACAGTGAGGAGAGATATCAATTTGTATTCTCTATCAGTTTTCTCTGCCAAAGAGAGTGACTTCAACCTGGAATGAACAGAAAAAAATGTCTAACAGGGACATAATGTCCAAGATAAGTAAGAGAATAAGAAGAAAGTACATAATTGCTTTTGATGAATTCAAATCACTTAACACAGATGAACTATATCATTAAGTACTAAAAGAACTGACAGATGTGATTGCTGAATCACTGCCAATAATAGTTGAAATTGCATGAAAATCAGAAAGCTACTACAAGATTGACAGAAAAGCGAATTCACCTTAATTTTCCAGTTATTTAGTTGTTAATGGTTCAATGTCAGTCTAGCAGGTCTCCAGTGAAATGCCTCAGGGAACTTTGCTTGAAACAACACTGTATTTTTTTTTTTTTGCAGTGACTTGGATATACACATATTCCTATACACATACATAATAAAGCATATACATTCATGTATGTGCATATACATTTGTATGCAGATGGACATGTGTGTACATATACATACATGTATACACATACTACACTAAAACTTTGGGGACATAATTTATATAACTTGTTCACAAAATTTGCAGATGTAAAAATGCTGAGAGGGAAAGCCAACACATTGGATGATAGAATCAGGATCAAAAAGAATAGTCGGATGATGAATCAAACAAGAAGAAATTCAATAGGGCATATGTGTGTACATTCAATACTCTTATATTTGGTTCGAAAAAAACAACTTCACAAGTACAATATGGAAGGAGCATAGTTAGAGAGAAATTTGGACTGGAAAAGATTTAGAAATGTTAGTGGTCTGAAAGCTCACTGTCAGTCAGCAGTTTGATATATCAGCCAACAAGGGTAATTTTAGGCTGCATTTAAAGAGGCATTTCTTCCAGGAATAAGGAGGTGATAGTCCATCTCTACTCTACCCTTGTGACATCTAATCTGGAGTATTATAGTCAGGTCTGAACCCCACCATTTAAAACCCTCGATAAGTTGGGGAGTGAGCAGAAGAGAACAATCAGTATGTTGAGGATCCTTAAGTCACATGAAGATAGGTAGAAGGCAATGATAATGTTTAGCCAGGAGAAGGGAAGACAGAAGAGAGGTATGAGAGCTGTCTTTCAGGAAGACCTGAATTCAAATTCAGCCTCAAACACTTACCAGATGTGTAACCCTAATCAAGTCACTTAACCATATTTGCCTGTGTGATCATCAGTAAAACAAGGTGGAGAAAGAAATGGCAAACCACTCTAGTATTTTTGCCAAGAAAACCCCAAATGGGGTCACAAAGATTTGGACACAACTGAAACAACTGAACAACAACATGCAGAAAAATGGTTAGATTGGTTTGGTTTACTCCAGAGAAAATAGATGCAAAAAATTATTAAAAAGCCAATTTAGATTTGGTGTAAGGAAGATTAGAACTATTAGAACTATCTCAAGGTGCAATGGGACAATTAACAAGGTATTTCCTTCCTTATAAGTAATCAAGCAGAGACAAGATGACCACTTCTTGAGTAAGATATAGCTCCGGTGGCTTTGAGGAGGCTGCTGATGTCACTTTCAAGTCTCAGTTTCTATCATTCTGTGATTTTTGACTTTGTGAACTCCATGAACTGGCTTACAAACTGCCATGAGGTCAACCAGTGGTATTAGACTCAAAAAGCAATAGATCCCTGCAGTCCCCAGAGCCTCATATTAGAAAAAAAAAAATCCACAAATGTTTATATTTATTAGTATATTGTTATATGAATATTTATGTCATATGCTATTTTTCTTACTTTGTTAACCCTTTATTTGGGAATTTTGCGAGACACCTCCGATCTGGACAATAGATGTTTTTTTTTTATTAATTTGTGCTTTTCCTGAAAGGATTGTTAAGTAGTAATACATCTCAAGGGTGAAAAACCCTTTAATATTCTTGGGGAAAATCACCCCAATATATTATGTGAAACACATGTAGTATCTTGTTGTGTAGAGGAAAATGCTCTTCAGTTTGATCTACACATATGACATCTTCCATAGAAATGTTTTATGCCTTGCTTGCTTGTTCAATGATCAGAGGCTTCTTCATAATTATATTCATTATAACTGTGTGACCCTGGGCAAGTCACTTAACCCTCATTGCCCCACTAAATAAATAAATAAACAAATGAATGAATGAATGAATATATTCATTAAACAATCTTCTACATTTCTCTTTTTTATTTGAATTTGAATTCTTCATAAATTTATTTTGTGCCTATTATTCATATCTATAAGTTCTTTCAATTATGCTTTTAAGATGCTTATTAAGCTGTTATATTCATGTTTGAAAAAGGGTTTAATCAGGTCAAAGGCATTTATTTTGATTGCGTGTCCATGAATTGTCAAGTCAATGAATATTTATTAAATGCTTACTTATAGAACAGGCACTGTGAAGATTGGACTTAGCACCCACCAATAGGAGACTGTTACCAGTGTTCCTGGTGAAATGTTAGGAAATCATGCTGTGGGCATGATTATTGGGATGACAGAGGACATTGTTTTGAAACTTCCTAAATTCAGCCAATCTCTCTAATAATATAATTAACAACAGACACCTTCTGACAATTTGAATTGTCAAGAAGGATCAACAGTCCCATGACATAAATTTAGGGTAGCCAGAGGCCCTCAGAGGTCAAATTTCCTCAGGGTATTTTTCCTAGGAATTCATTACCTCTTGCCCCATCCTCTCACACACATAGTCAAGGTACAAAAAGGTCACCTCTTGGTGCAGAATAACTCACAAATTTGAGGCAGTTTGGGGCAGTGGGAAGACTGTTGGTCAGATAATCAGGAAGAAACTTGGGGTTAGATTTTGTTTCTGCCACTTACTTAAAAAAAAACATGATTGGAGCAAGTGACAAAACCTCTCTGGGCCACAATTTCCTTTTCCAGAAAATAGGGATAGAATGCATGCCTCACATGACTACTGTAAGGGTTAGAAGAGATCATTTGGGGGCAGCTAGGTGGCGCAGTGGATAAAGCACCAGCCCTGGATACAGGAGAACCTGAGTTCAAAACCGGTCTCAGACACTTGACACTTACTAGCTGTGTGACCCCGGGCAAGTCACTTAACCCTCATTGCTCAGCAAAAAAAAAAAAAAAAAAATGTGATCATTTGGGTGATGGAATATTATTGTGTTATAAGAAATGACAAGCAGGATGATTTCAGAAAGGCCTGGAAAGACTTGTATGAACTGAACTGATGTATAGTGAAGTGAGCAGAACCAGGTGAACGTTTTGCATAAAGACAGCAATATTGTTTGATGAAGAACTGTGAATACCTAACTACTCTTCAGCAATGCAATGATCCAAGACAATCCCAAAGGACTAATAATGTTGAAGCATACTATCCACCTCCAGAGAAAGAACTGAAATTGGTTGAACACAGACTAAAGCATTCTATTTTTCACTTTCTTTTACTTTTTTTCTTTTAAGTTTTCTTGTACAAAATGACGAATATGGTAATGTTTTATATATTTGTACATATATAACCTATATCTGATTGCTTACTGCCTCAGGGAGAGGGAAAGGAAGGGAAGGAAGGAGGGATAAAATTTGGAACTCAAAATTTTAAATAAAGGAGTATTTACTGAAAAAAAAAGATCATTCATGGAATGCATTTTGCAATAATCAAATATTATTTAAATGCCTGTTATTACAACTATTATTACAGCTTTTTTGGGGGGGAGAAGGGGTTCTTGTAATGTGATTCACCAAGGGAGACAGTCAAGGTACACCCAAATCCAACCACCTCTGATCACCCTTATAGAGACTTGAAAACCATATATTTAAAGGTTGAAATGATCTTGGAAGACATCTAAACCAAACTCCACATTTTAGAAATGAGGTACAAAGTTAAATCACTTGACCAAGGTCATACAGGTAATAAGTGGCTTGATTGAATTGAGATTTGATCCCAAATCCTCTGGCTACAAAGACATCAATCATCCCACTGAAATATAACAATGAACTACATCCCAAAGTGCCAACCAATTCCACATGTCATTCTTCCCTCCTCTTGTCTCAATTAATCTGGGACAGAGCTAGCTTCCTCATAGAGCCCAAATCCTATAGGAAAAGGCAGTTTCTAGGTAAATATCGATCATTACTACACCATGTATTCTTTTTAAAGTTTAAACTTCCTTGTAAACAATGCAGGAAGATAAGCAAAGTTTCTTGTTTGCTGATCTCTTGTCCTCATTCAACCTGCTTCTCAGTGAAAAACCCTTAGTTCTATCCCTCAAGGCTCCTGGGTCTAGTCCAGTTTCAATATTTTAAAAGCTTCTCTATGCCTAAGAGGTCTTTACCTTGTCCAAGCAGAGATTTCCATCCAAGAACATGCATCTAGTACTTTTATGATTTATGTTTTAAACCTGCATTGGGACTTTATATTGTAGACCTATTACAACTTCATCCTTAACTTAGACCTTCCTTTTCTCAAATTGAAGAAATCTTTTTGAATCTTGATTGTTAGCCAATGTGTTTGTTACCAATTAATTACTTATCCCTCTTGATAGAAAATCAATTGAGTTGGGGCAGCTAGGTGGCACAGTCGATAAACACTGGCACTGGATTCAGGAGGACCTGAGTTCAAATTCAACCTCAGACACTTGACACTTACTAGCTGTGTGACCCTGGGCAAATCACTTAACCCTCATTGCCCACACAAGAAAAGAAAGAAAGAAAGAGAGAGAGAGAGAGAGAGAGAGAGACAGAGAGAGAGACAGAGAGAGAGACAGAGAGAGAGACAGAGAGACAGAGAGAGAGAGAAGAAAAGAAAGAAAGAAAAGAAGAGTAAAAGAAAATCAATTGATCAAAAAGTGTTTATTGAGCACCTTGTATGTGCCAGGAACTGTGTTAAGTATTGGGGAAAAATAAAAAGAATGAAACAGGTAGACGTGGAGCCCCCATTTTAATGGGGGTGACAAACACATTGAAAATAAATATAAAGTGATTAAGTACATATAGCATGTGTTGTCCATGTAGGTTATGTGTAATTGTCCATTTAAGTTGTCTAAATTCAACTAATAGGAGAGATGGATAGGTATCTCTCGATTCTTGCCCAGCATCTCCAAGGGAGAATTAAACTTTAAAAAGAATTCATGATGAAATGACAGTCCCTGTTTTGCTAGAAACTTCATTTTTCCTCCTTACAGGGGAGTTGGAAAGGGGGCCATGAGGTTGGCCACTTTGTTCTCCTTTGAAAGTGGGCTTATTGATTAGTAATATCTGATTCTTCATGAGCCTATTTGGGGTTTTCTTGTAAAGATAATGTAGTGGTTTGCCATTTCCCTCTCCTGTTCATTTTACAGATGAGGAACTGAGCCCAACAGAATCAAGTGACTTGGCCAGGGTCACACAGCTAATAAAGTATCTTAGGCCAGATTGTTACTGAGAAAGATAAGTCTTTCTGATTCCAAGCCCAGTGCTCTATCCATTGTGCCACCTACTCTGCCAGGCTAGAATTGCATCTATTTGTCCCCTTAAATATTGTCAGTCCAAGGTCACAGTTTTTGTGTTTCAAATGTTAGCTTCCTGGCCTCAAATGCCTCTTCCTGGCCATGCTTATATCTGCAGGCTTGGGTCCTTTTAAACAAATTCTGGTTATACTTAAGACTATCACATTTAGTGAAAAGCAATTTGAATCCTACTTCCAAGCAAATAGTTAACAGAAATCAGAGAAGCTGTGCAAATTAGAATATACCAAAACATAATAGAGTGAATAAGTTCTCACACTGGGAGTGCACTATCTCATCTCTCATCCAAGAGAGACTCCAGTCTCACCCTAGTGAATATTTCTTAGTCTCTAGAAAGATAAGCGAGAAATCTGAAATGAAAGATCCAGCTTTTCTTTATATGTCTGACTTCCAAAGTTTCTTTTTATGTATCTAGAATTGGTCCACAAGGGCATCTAAAACTGCCTGTGTCCTCTTTTGAAGGAAGATGTCCTCTACAAAACTGTTATCATATTATCAAAGAAGACATTATTTGTGAAGTGCATAGGAGAGTGCCAGGCAAATAATGGGCATTTCATAAATGCTTCTTCCATTTCCTTCTTCTATTCTTGCACCAACCCCACCCCTCATATAGGCATGGAACATTGAGCCACCATTCTTCCCACCATTTAGGATAATATGTCCTAGGCTTGAAACCAAGGGTACATAAAAAAAGATAAAGAGATAAAATATTTACATACTTATAAAATATTAGATAGATTCCACATTCCATATTATATAATTTCTATTTCTAACCTGTATTAATAAACTGTAATAAAATAATGGAATTTAACAGATGCCGAGGTCTCATCTAATTGACTTAGCATTGTTTGAAATTGGTGTGAATGAGAAAGTGACTAAGTACCTACTTGGGAATGATTGGAGGCCACACCTGTCCGGCCCTGAGTGACATGTACTACTGATGTCACTAGGGGGACCACTCTCAGACAAGCAACTTGAAGGACCTCCCTGTTGGGGAGGGAGAAAAAAAGTAGAAAAAGGGAATGCTAGCTTGGAGGAGCTCTTTTGCCTTCTGGTGAGTGGAGGAGCATACCGTGGAGGGACTGCACAGCTGACTCCCATTGAAACTACAGACCCCAGGTGATGAGTGGAATTAAGGCCAGCTCTTTGAGCTAACTGAGCAGGAAGCAAGTTTGGGGTTTGAGTCAGTCTTTTCTAGAGGCAGGGAGCTTATTCATTTTCTCTTCCCTTATACCCTTGTCCCTGGCTTTATTAATTTCTTCTTTGTTTGTAAATTTTATTCCCATTAATAAAACCTGGTTTGTTTGTGGAAAGGAGGCTGTTAATCTCTTTTCTTATTAGCCTGGGAGAGATAACTAAAAAAGGCAGTTTGAAAGGGAGGAAACTTTGTACCTAGAGGTCTCTCATTATTTTCTGAACCCCAATATTATTGTGAGCCACCCAATTAAGTCTCCCCATAATAAATTTGGCCCCTACAAAACTATATAGCATTTATCTATAGATAATATACATCTATACATTAGTAAACTATATATGTATATATGTGTGTAAATGTGTGTATGTGTGTATATGTATGTATGTGTATATATATATATATATATATATATAATGTGCATATAAATGTATGTGTGCACAATATAGTAGGAAATATGGAAAAAGGCTCATGTAACAGATATTAGTTGAGTTACAGCTTAAAGGAAAAGAGGGACTTTTTCAATTGAGAGTAAGGAGTACATGTGATACCTCAATTGAGAAGCTGTTGTTGTTGTTGTTGAGTCATGTTTGACTCTTCCTGCCCCCATTTGGGGTTTTCTTGGCAGAGATACTGGAGTGGTTTACCATTTCCTTCTCCAGCTCATTTTACAGATGAGAAAACTGAGACAAACAGGGTTAAGTGATTTACCCAGGATCACACAAGCTAGTAAGTGTCTGGAGACAGATTTGAATTCAGAGAGTCTTCCTCACTCCAGGCTTTGCACTCTATCCCCATGCTATCTAACTACCCTGAATTGAGAAGACACAGTCTCAAACCTCAGTTCCAACTTGAATTAGAACCTGTCATTGTGACATTGATTTGAGGGGATGGTAAACTTCTAGGGGAAAGATGAGCTTTGGGGACACAAGGCCTTATATGGGGAAAGCTCTGAAATTGCTGGCATGGTGTATAGAGATGGAGGTGCCATAACACCTTGTGGCTGAGGTTGGTGTGATCCACACCTAGAAGGAGCTCAGAAGGGCTATCAGAAGGTCTAGGAAAAGAAAAACTTCAGGCAAAGGTTCATGCCTCCTAATGTTATACCTCTTTCAACCAGATCGCAATTTTTATGTGAAGCATACTTTTCTTCCCTACCTCCCTACCATTCTTTGGTATGTGTAAATAATTACACAGTTAGCTAATTGCTAATTGACCAATTACTTGTAAGGTCAAATGACTAACTGTGTAACTGTGTGCCTGACTATGCCTGAAATGACAATATTTAATTACAAGAAAGATCGTCCTTTCAAATGTGGTCCTCTGCACTTTTAAAATTATACATAATGGGGCAATTCTCCTCTTCTGTGTTCTGGGGGACATTCATTAATGCTGTTAATGATGCAAATAGAAAGGTAACTATGGAGGACCTACCTCCCTATGAAGAAGATATCCTTGGATGTGCTGCCATGAGAGGCAGTCAAATGTGGCTCTTTCCTATATGTGCTATAGAACCACTTATAATTTTGGCTCCTTTTTCTGGAAAGAACAACTTTGCCCAGATATAAGATTAAACATTTTCATTTATATTTTTCTGTTTCAATCTCTATCCCTCCTCTGCTCCCTCCCCTCCCCCTTTCCCAAGGCAACAAACAATCCGATATGGGTTATACGTATATGATCATTCGAAACATCATCATCATATTTGTCACTTAATAAAAGAAAGTGAAAAATAGCCTGCTTCAGTCTGTGTTCCAACTGCGTTCTTTCTTTGGAGGTGGACAGTAGGTTTCATCATTAGTCCTTTGGGATGGTCTTGGATCATTGTATTGTTGAGAATAGTCAAGTCATTCACAGTTCTTCATCAAACAATATTGCTGTCTCTGTGCACAGTGTTCTCTTTGTTGAGGAAAAATGTGGTAGCATAAAAAAGGGGGGGAAGGATTCTAGACTAAGAACGAAGAACTTGTAAAGTGAAGATCTCTGTTTTTCTGTCTCTGTCTCTGTCTTTCCATCTGTCTCTGTCACTCTGTCTCTGTCTCTGGGTTTCCCTTTTATACTGCTAGGATTCAGAATTCTTTGATCTTAGTCACTCATTAAATGACATCCTCTAGTAATTTGGGAAGAGTCTGAAAGTATTTCTTGATTTCTCAGTTCTAGGTGCAGAGGGAAAAGTCTCCCAGTGCAGAGCCCTTGTCATGCCTACTTTGGAACCAGGATTCCAGAGCAGAGTTGGCAAGCAGACTACCAGGGAAACCCTGAATAACAAGGGTCCCAGAAGGGTATAAAGGAGCTGAGTTAATCTGGACAACTAATCTGCTCCCCTCCCCAGAGACTGAAGGGATATAGGCAAGATTATTCCCCTCCCCCCCTCCCTGCCCCAGGTTCCAGGGCAAGGGAATGTCAGTTCTTGCTATAACTTTCTATATATTTAAAGTAAATATGCCTTTGTAAAAGCTAATCTGACTGTTCAGTGACTAAATGAAATCTCTAAATTGGAGTGACATGCAATTATTTGAGGGTTTGATCCAATGACAGAGATGAACTCCACCTTCACTCATCCCCATTTCCTCTAATGGCTTGAAGAGAACACTTTGGGGAGTGGTGAAATGCAGCCCACCTGACCTTTAGCCTGAGGACAGGGTAATAAGAATTGCATGCCTTTTAGAATTATCTACAGTATCATGCATGATCCTTTGATGGTCATATTATTCTTACCTGAAGAACAGCTAGCTTTACAGTATAGACTCAAAGCCACATCTATGTCCTCAGCCATCTAGCTGGCCTGACAGTGTCCTGAACTGTATTGCTTAACTTCTGCATTTGACTTATTTTCAGGCCAATCCTGAGGAAGTTTTGGTAGTAAGGTGAACATTGTGGGATGGGTATGACAATTGTAGAATTTCTTTAACAGAACCTAAGAGGCTGATAGGGGACAAGGCATCAGATTCTTATAAGGGATTAAACTTGAATCCAAGGAATTTCTAACCCAAAGTAGGATGGTTCCCAGGGAGAACAGACTGGAATCAGACAAAAAACAAATCCGATTATGGTCCCTTATTACAAAGGAGGATGAGGGGAAGAATATTTTTTTCCCTGCCTGGAAGGAGAGATTGAAGATTGTGGCTGACAAAATCTGACATCCAGGAACTTTGGAGTTGTAGAAAGAATAGTTTGGGGGTACACAAATATGCCATCCCTGGGAGTCAGCTAATTAAAACTAAAGGGAGAGAGGGGCAGCTAGGTGGCACAGTGGATAGAGCACCGACCCTGGATTCAGGAGTACCTGAGTTCAAATCCAGCCTCAGACACTTGACACTAGTTGTGTGACCCTGGGCAAGTCACTTAACCCCAATTGCCTCCCCGCCCCCCCCCAAAAAGTCAATAGTAAAACTAAAGGGAGCTAATACCTTAGACTGAATATCATTATGAGCCTTGTCTGGCTCACTGACTCAGTTACAGAGTGATTTGACTGGTTGGAATTTTGTTGTTTCCCTGATGGTTATTGCTGCTGGGATCTGGTGAATTTATCCCCTCTACACTTTCTCCCACTGCCCTGCTTTATTTCTACCTGGCAAACTGGCATTGCCTTAGGAGTTTCCTATTCTCTTCAAACTTTGTTTATTTGCAGTCTGTACTTTTATAATGGGTGTAGTCTCCAAATAAAGATAAGCTGATATTTATTGTATCATGAGTGTTTGCTATCAAGGAGTGTACCATAAAATACATTGTAGAATAACAAAAGAAATTCCATGCATCAATAGTCCTAGATTTAGCCAATGAACCTATATTGAATCTCTGACCCTCTCTCTTCTGTTTCCCTCCCCTCCACTCTCCTCTCTTCTCCCTTCCCCCCTTTCTTCCTCCCTCTGTCTCTGTTTGTCTGTGTCTCTCTCACTTGGCTTCACAGTAAATTGACAATCTTACCTTAGGTTCACTCTGCCTGGATTTTGTGAGTCTTACTGTTATGGGTTATGACTCATGCTGTTGAGGTGACTGAAGATTTATTAGCCTTCTCTTATCAGGAAGAAGTCTTTTAGTCAATGGACTTCAGCAGATAAAGGGCTATGATATTCTGAGAGCCAGAACTATAGGAAATAGGTGCAAGTTTCAAAGAAGCAGATCCAGGTTTGAGATAAGGAAACATGCTCCCAATTAGAGCTATATTGAAGTGGATTGAGGCTACTAAGGAAGTTCTTTCTCAGCAAAAGTCTTCAGGCAAAGGCTAAACAATGACTTATTTGGTATGATAGAGTGAAATCTTGTTCAAGTATGAGATAAAAAGAGTTTAAAAGGAAATCAGGGTTTCTGAGATGATGAGGGAGGAAATTTTAGCTATAGGAGACAGTCTGTGTGAAGATAGAAAGAGAGATGCAGTGCCAGGAATAAGGAAGAGAAAGAAGGCCAGCTTTACTGGAGCATACTGATGGTTGAAAGGAGTCATGTTTGATAAGCCTGGAAAGGTTGGGGCCATATTATTAAGGGTTTTAACTGCCATGGCAGTTAAGTAGCAAAGTGGATTGAGTCTCAGGCCTGGAGTCAGGAAGACTCATCTCCCTGAGTTCAAATCTGACCCCAGACTCTTCCTAGGTATGTGACCCTAGACAAGTCACTCAACCCTGTTTGCCTCAGTTTCCTTAGCTGTCAAATGAGCTAGAGAAGAAAATGGCAAATTACTCCAGTGTCTTTGCCAAGAAAATTCAAATGGGGTCACAAAGAGTCAGGTATGACTGAAAAGTCACTAAACAACAACCTAAATGCCCAAAGATTTTATAATTGATTCTATAAATCAGTGATCTCTAACATTAGAAGCTGAACTGATTGGGATTGTGGCATGATTTCAAGAAGTATGTGACCAACCCATCAAAGCATGTAAAACTTGGCCACATGCCAAAGATAGACAATCTTGGGGTTTACTTGTAACAAAATCAAAGCTACCTCACACTCATGACTGTTGTATAAACCCCCTATCTCCACCCTTCTCAGCCTAGAGATGGAACCTCAAGGCACTAATAGCCTGATGGGACCCAGGAAATCATAGCAACAAGTATACCGATGTCTTTGGAAAAATTCCCCTCCTCATCATATCCAATTACTGCTCCCTATGTCATCAAGTAGCTGTAGCAATTGTCTCCTAATTGGTCTCTCTGCCTCAATTCTCTCCACACTACAATTCATTCTCCACACAATTGACAAATTAACTTTCTGGATGAGGAAGAAAATTTGTTTCATGACACTACCTCCTCCCCCTTCAGTGAATTCCAGTGTCAGATAAAAATTTATCCGTTTGGCATTTAAAGCCTTCCACAACTTCTCCCTGTCCCATTCTTTGTCCAGACTCTATTTCTGATCCTCAAGACTTTTCTACCATGATACAAAAAACTCATCACTCTGGAAGTTCATTTTACAATGGACTTTTCCCACTGTAAGTACCCTCCACCTGGAGGCCTCTTTCTTTGATTGGTTCACTGGTTCTTTCCAGAACCTCCATTCTAAGGAGTCAACCATTCTTAATTCCTCTCCAGACAAACTCCCATCCCTTTAAACTTCTCTCGTTTTTCTCCATGCAAAACTCCCCATTCCACTTTCAGCTTCTTTCTATGAGTTATCTTCCCCAGTTGAATGTCTGCTCCTTGAGAACAAGGATTGTCTTTCTGCCTGGTTTTGTATTCCCAACAATTAACACAGTGCCTGGTACATAGAGAGAAAAAGGACATTTTTTTTGGGGGGGGGGAGGCAATGTGGGTTAAGTGACTTCCCCAGGGTCACGCAGCTAGTAAGTGTCAAGTGTCTGAGGCCAAATTTGAACTCAGGTCCTCCTGACTCTAGGGCCAGTGCTCTATCCACTGCACCACCTAGCTGCCCCCCCCAGTGCCTGGTACATAGTAAGAGCTTAATAAATGCTTGTTGACTTAATTTCCCTTGACTTGTTCCAACCTCCCTTTCCATTTTTATTATCTATTACTTACCTTCTTATACTTTTCAACAGAGGTAACAAATACCATGCCCACAACACTCCTTAGTGTAGCCCAACCAAGTTAAGATGTAATTGGGAAATAATTAAGAAAATAAATACAAATAAAATAAGACATAGATAGCATCAAATTTTAAAACTAAGTCAACATGCAGCCTGTAGAGATCCTTATGTACAGAATAGTGAACTGCATTTCTATTTAAGTTTGAAAGCACTGCTCAATAGACTGGCCAAGCTGTCCTTTTCATTTTTTCAGGCTCATACAAGAATACAACTAAAACTTGCCAAAAAGAATGACATATTAAGATATCATGAATGAAAGGAACAACAACAAATCTAGTATGCTCCTGCTTTGCCGCATGGCATCCATTAATCAAGATTCACCAAAAAAAGAGGATTGGATTTTTAATTTATACTTTAGAATGGAGGAAAGTCAAGCCACAGTTTAGAAGATGGCCTGAAAAGACACTGACTGGCAGGGAGATTGGAGATCAAAGCAAAGAGCAATAGTAAGTTTAAGAATACTGCAAAGGGAAAGGTGAACTGATGGGAGGTTAGATTAGATTAAGAAATTTCTGAATTCATAACCATGGAAATGAAACACTTGTGGATGGTGAAAGATCAAGGATAAACGTCCTCTATGTGGGGTTAAGGTGGAGCAAAGGAGGAGGTCATGGACTTCACTTGATTGACAAACTGAGATGCATTAAAAATGTCTTGTAAACTATAAATCACCATATACATGCAAACTCTTATTGTTAGATGCTTAGCAACACCTTGTTGAACCTAATCAGATAGGTAATCTGTAGCTAAATAGAGAAGAAATTGATTGTCAGGATAAGACATTTGAAATGTTGTTGTTTGTTAAGGAAAGGGAGGGGAGGAGAACATAAGAGTGTAGGGATGAGGAGAGAAGGGGAAGAAAAGGAAGACAATTATCTGGATGTATACTCTAAGGAAACATTATTCAGTTGTTTTCAGTTATTTCTGACCCCATTTGGATTCGTTTGTTTTTTGGCAAAGATACTGAAGTGGTTTGCCATTTCCTTCTCATGCTGATTTTACAGATGAAGAAACAGTGTTAAGTGACTTGCCTAGGGTCCTACAACTACTAAGTGTCTGAGTCCAAATCTGAGCTCAGGAAAATGAGTCTTCCTGACTCCAGGCCACTATGCGATCTAGTGAAATGCACTTGCTCCTAGTTCTCCTATCTGAAGCCAAGTAGAACAAGTCCTCTCTTATAACAGACTTTACTCTTCCTCCTTCCTCCTCTTCCTCCTCCCCTTCCTCCTCCTCCTCCTCCTCCAACTCCTCCCACATGTGAAAATAGCTAAGATATCTCATTGTCTTCTTTCTCCAGAATACATCTACTTGTCCTTCAGCCAATCTTTATATGGTGTCCTCAAGGCCATTCATCATCTCCAATGACTTCCTTGTGATCTTAAAATATGATGCCTATGACTCCAGTTATTAGTGTCTAACTGGGGCAGAGTACAGAAGAATCATTTAATTTCTTCCATAATCTTGGCCTGAAAATTCATGTTAAAATTATGTCAAATTAATGACTTTCTTGACAATTCCCTTGCCTCATTGAGTCTTAATATGTAAGCTTGCAATTTATTAAAATATCCAGACCTCTTTCAGATGAAATCTAGTCATGCTTCCCCCACATTTCACCGGTGAAGTTGATGTTTTAAACTCATGTGCATCCTTACATTGACTTCTACTTCATTTTTATCCTTTTTGATTCAGTCCAATGTTCTAGATTTCTCTAGAGCTTTTTGAGTCATGACTCTGAAATCCAGCAGTTGAGCTTCTATTTGATATCTGCAGATAAGGAAAATGTGTCCATCTATCCTTTTGTCCAAATCATGAGTAAAAATGTTCAGTAGAAGGGGCAGCTAGGTGGCGCAGTAGATAAAGCACTGGCCCTGGATTCAGAAGGACCTGAGTTCAAATTCAGCCTCAGACACTTGACACTAGCTGTGTGACCCTCAGTAAGTCACTTAACCCTCATTGCCCCACCAACAAAAAACAAAAACAAAAACAAAAACCACTCTCTCGCGCGCGCACACACACACATAAAAGATTTTAGGTGCTGCTAGGTGGTGAAGTGGATAGAGCACTAGCCACGGATTCAGGAGTACCTGAGTTCAAATCCGACCTCAGACACTTGACACTAGCTGTGTGACCCTGGGCAAGTCACTTAACCCCCATTGCCCTGCAAAAAAAAAAATGTTCAGTAGCCCCAAACCACATACTGGGTTTGGGAATTTATAACTCTATATTTAGAGAGCCCCAGTGAAAACATAACAATAGCTAATATCTAGAATTTACATAGAGTT
Organism: Dromiciops gliroides; assembly: GCF_019393635.1. Lineage (NCBI taxonomy): Eukaryota > Metazoa > Chordata > Mammalia > Microbiotheria > Microbiotheriidae > Dromiciops > Dromiciops gliroides. The sequence goes on from NC_057866.1 coordinate 268,344,727, forward strand.
TTAAGGTTCATAGAATATTCTACAAATGTTATTTCATTTGATCCTCACAGCAACCTTGGAAGAGAGGTGCTATTAGTCATTTTATAGATAGTGAAAATGAAACAAGCAAAGGTTATGAGATTTGACTAGGGTCATACAGTTATTAAGTGTCTGAGCTAGGATTTGAACTCGGGGCTTCCTAATGTCAGGGCCACTGAACTAACTAGATAAAAATGAACATGGCACACTGACCTAATTTATACTTTCCATATAAAGGCCCATGGTCTCTTGAATTTAGAAAGCACTGCCTCAGTTTATAAATGAGGCCGAGAATATCTTTAATATCTTGCTTCAGCAGCATAGCCTTTTGGGTCCAATGTGACTTTCCTACCTTTACTAGTTATGGGAGATTTTTACCCAGTAATGCTGTCTCCAAGTGGTGCTGAATTATCAATTTAACCCATTGGTTTGGTTGGTTAAGCATCCTATAATTCATAGCCTGTGTGCCCATTAAATATTGGAACCTTTGCTTTGGATAATTATGTCTATTTAATGTGGTTTTAAAGGGCAAAAAATGAACCCTATTACCACATGAATATATAATCAAATGAATGTTGGCAAGGTCTCCCTGCAATTAAAAGGACTCAATTATATATATGTGTGTGTGTGTATACATAGATATCATTTTTAATATATATAGTTATATATAGTTACATGTGATATATATATATATATATATATATAAAATCACATTAAAATTAGAGACAATAAGCCATTGTGAGTAGAAGGCTGGCCTGGGAATTAGGAAGACACGGATTGACATCGTGTCTCTGACACAAACTTGCCATGTAACCCTGGGCAAGACATTTAGACTCTCATATCTTTGAGCAACTCTTTGAGATTCTAAGTTACAGATGTATTGTCCATAAATAAATAAATATTTATTCATTCATTCATGGATTTGCCTGCCTTAATGACAGATATTGGCACATAAGGAGTATCTCAAATTGATCGCCTCAAAAGTCGAGACCTCCCCCACCATTATATTAATATTACTTCATATCCATATAAGTGTTTAAGATTTGCAAAGCACTTTGCACATCAGTATTTTTTTAGTTGCATCCAACTCTTTGTCCAAACCAATTTGGGTTTTCTTAACAAACACACTGGAATGGTTTGCCATTTCCTTTTCCAGATCATTTTACTTATGAGAAAATCAAAGCAAACAGTGTCAAGTAACTTTCCCAAGATATCACAGCTAGCAAGTATCTGAGGTCAGATTTGCACTCAGGTCTTCCTAACTCCAGGACCTGTACTCTATCCACTGTGCCATCTAGCTGCCCTAATTTGTGAGATAGTTACAACAAAACATACTATCTCCTTTTTTTGGGGGGGGGGGGCAATGGGGGTTAAGTGACTTCACCCAGGGTCACACAGCTAGTAAGTGTTAAGTGTCTGAGGCCGGATTTGAACTCAGGTCCTCCTGACTCCAGGGCCGGTGCTCTATCCACTGTACCACCTAGTTGCCCCAATATTATCCCCATAGATTAAAAAACAAAACAAAACAACAAGGCTCTGAGAAATTGATTTATCATAGGATAGGGACTGGGCTTGTGATTTCCTTGGTATAAAGAACCCCTAAGTAAGGACACTTCCTGTAGCAATAAAATACTGTTAGAGTTCTTTGAGCACTGGAAGATTAAGTGACTTGCTTAGTGTCACACAGCCAGTGTTTTATATCAGAAATAGAAATTAAACCCAGTACTTCCTGATTTTGAGGCCAACTCTATCCCCTGAACTCTGCTCCCTTTCATGTTATGTGATATATTTATATGTAACTATATCTAGAATCTATATAAGGCCGTTACATTGAGTGTTTGTAATAGCAGGGAGACATTGCCAACAATCACTTATTCATGTATTTATGTGGTATTTGAGTTTTTCCATCGAAAACCACATAAATCTTGTGAAAGTGAAAGAACTAGTAATTGTCTGAGGGAGGATTAGAAACTAGGCCTACTGCCTTCAAGTCCAGTACTCCATCCACCAAGTCACACTGCCTTATTGATTGTTAACTTGGGGGAGTTTGTAGACACTTTGAGCCCTAAAATTATTTTATAAATTCAAACCCTAAGCACCTCTATTTACATGCCACATCAATATCTCATTCTAGTTTTCCTGTGACCCTAGATGTCATAAGTTAAGGACAGGATAGGTCCAAATGGCCAAGAGGGAACCACTGTGCGCTTGAAGGTGTGGTCCCTGCCATTGTCAGTTATTCTCTCAAAAGATCTCAGAAGGGGGCAGCTAGGTGGCACAGTAGATAAAGCACTGGCCCTGGATTCAGGAGGACCTGAGTTCAAATCTGGCTTCAGATACCTGACACTTAACTAGTTGTGTGACCTTGGGCAAGTCACTTAACCCCAATGGCCTCACCAAAAAAAAAAAAAAATCTCAGAAAGTTATATCAGGACTGAGGTTAGTGATAATGACAGCTGACCTTCATACAGCACTTTAAGGCTTTCGAAACACTTTACAAATATTATCTCATTTGATCCTCACAACAACCTTGGGAGGGAGGGGCTATTATTATTATGGTTTTACAGAGAAGGAAACAGGCTTAGAAAGGTGAGGTAACTTGTGTAGGGTCATCTAGATAATAAGTATGTTAATCTAGATTCAATCTCAGGTCTTCTTGACCAAGTTCAGCATTCTATCCACTGATATACCTATGTGCTTTTGGAGAACAGAAAGTGGCCAAAATTCGATAAAAGGTATAAAAAGACTGATAGGATTTGTGTTGGGTAATTGAGAGCTCAAAAATCAGTCTGGTTTGAGAGTAGTGCCATGGGGATAGGAGTGATAAACAAAGCTTGGAAAGAATGAGAAGAGAGGAAAGAGCAAATTTGGTTATCATATGAAAGAGAGAATAAGACTAAGTGCTGGGGGAAATGTGGAGCTGACACATCCTGGCTAAGCATTGAGCTTTGGGCCAAGTAGAACTGTTAGTTGGTCTCCACATTGGAGAAAACCCACCCTGCACAATGGATATACCAGCACTGAAGAGCAGTGATGACAGCCTGTAAATAAGATTTGCCCTCCTAACATTTGTTTGACTTGGGTATTTTATGAGTTTTTTAGCTGTTTTTAGAAGTTAGTATGTGGAGTATGGAGAGCACTGAGGAAAGAATGATGTAGGACATGGAGAGTTCATGACTGCATGTGAAAGTTCCAGGTCCCTGAGTTAAAAAAGGCTCCATCATTGAAGCCCTGGCAGATTCTCCCAATTTACTTTGGCTACAACCAACTATGACTGCACCATTTCTGTCGAGTCATTTCAGTTGTGTCTGACTTCTCGTGACCCCATTTGGGGTTTTCTTGGCAAAGTTACTGGGATAGTTTGCCCTTTCCTTCTCCAGCTCATTTTACTCATGAGGAACTAAGGGAAATTGGATTAAGTGACTTTCCTAGGGTCACACAGCTAGTAAGTTTCTGAGGCTGGATTTGAATTTATGAAGATCAGTCTTCCTAATTCCAAGCCCACTGCTCTGTGCACTGTGCCACCTGGTAGCCCATGACTCACATTATAGAATCTGTATGGCTAAATTGGAAAAATGCATTACCAGCATGTTGGTCATTAAATCACTCACTCAACAAGTATCTAGTAAACACTGGGATTAAATATACAGAAATAATATAAATATCTCCTTAACTCAGGAAATTTGAATGCTAAAGGTGGTGGAACATATACATGAAAAAAAATATAAAACTATTACAAGGTAATGTTCCCAGGGGTGAGGAGAGGAGAGGATATAATGACTACACCACTACTGCTAAAAATAATAGTAGTAACTTGTATGTACATAGTGTTTTAAAGTTTGCAAAGCATTTTATATATCTTATTTGGTCAAGGCAGTGGCAGCTGAACAAACTAGGAAGTGCCTCATATAAGAAGTATCCTTTGATCTGAATTTTAGAGGAAATTGAAGATTATACAAGGCGGAGAGGAAGATTGGGTACTTTCTAGCTATAGGGAACAGCTTGTGAAAAGCCATGGAAGGAAGAAATGGAGCATTTTGGGTGAGGCTCAGCATGAAGATCACGTTGGCTACAGCAAAGGGTATACATGAAGGAGAAAAATGCATAGTAAAATCGCAATGCTTTTTTTAGCCAATAACCACTTAGGAAGACACTTGAACTTGGGTGATTTCAAGCTACATGAATTGAGGGAGTCTCTGCACTGATGAAATCCTGGATCTTTAAGGTATTGAATTAAAGAACAATAAATAAGCCACACTATTGTGGAAAATGCCAGTAAGAAAAACTGGTCTATTCAAATGAGCCAGAAAGAGGGGAGATAAACACTTAAATTGTTTGTGACTGTAAGTAAGTTTTTGTAACAGTAAAGCACAGGATAGGATATTTAAGGCTATATTATGGTGAAATAAATTATGAAGAAATTTGACATTATTTGCATCAATCAGTAACAAGGTGGCCAAAGTCATCTTATTTTCATCTGATCAGAAACTTAATTCACCGAGGTACTCAGTAGTTAAAGAGCCTGCTCCTCCATTTAGATTTCAGAACATAGCCCTAGGAAGATGGACAGGAATCAGAATCAGTGTGCTATTGGAAATGCAGTTAAAGCTAATTCTGAAATACATTCTCATCAAAGACTCTGCTTCTAACCAAATACTGACCTCTTGCTTCACTTATCAAGTGCTGCAACAAGAAACCTCATACCCAGAACAGTAACCTCCATATGTATCTCCAGGATGCTTCCCTGCCTTGTTAGCACACTTACCAATGTACACAAAGACATACTCACATTGGGGAAATCTGAGGCTTTCTGAGAGCTCAGCATCCCACCTGGCCTTCACTCTGGCTCTGTCAAAAATTCAATCCACTGGAGGGGATGTGGAAAAATTGGGACACTAATGCACTTGTGGTAGAACTGTGAATGGATCCAACAATTTGGGAGAGCAATTTGGAGCTTTGCCCAAAGGGATATAAAACTCTACAAACCCTTTGACTCAGCAATATCACTACTAGTTCTTGTATCCCAAAGAGATCAAAGAAGAAAGGAAAATAACCTATATGTACAAAAATATTTATAGCAGCTCTTTTTGTGGCGGCAAAGAACTAGAAATTGAAGGTATGCCCATCAATTGCAGAATGGTAGAACAAGTTGTGGTATATGATTGTGACAGAGTATTATTGTGGTATAAGAAATGACAAGCAGGATGGTTTCAGAATAACCTAGGAGGACTTCTATGAAAAAGTGAAGTGAGCAGAACCAGGAGATCGTTGTACAGAGTAAGAACAACCCTGCATGATGATCAATTGTGAATAACTTAGCTATTTCCAGCAATATGAAGATCCAAGACAATTCTGAAGGACTTATAATTAAAAATGCTGATAGAGTCTGAATGGAGATCAAAGCATACCTTTTAAAACTTTCTTTATTTCTTTATTTTTCTTTCCTTTTTTGGTCTGTATTCTCTTTTGCAATATAGATAAATATGGAAATATGTTTTTCATGACTGCACATATTTAATCTATATCAAAGTGCTTGCCTTCTCAAGGAGGGGGAGAAGAGTGAGAGAGAAAGAGAATTTAGAACTCAAAAATTACAAAAAAAATCTTAAAATTGTTTTTGCATGTAACTGAGAAAATATAAAAAACATTCTACAGGGGGGAAAAACAAAAGAAAAAATCTATCCCACCAAAAAGCAAAAAAGTAGTCAATTGTAAATTATTTATTATAAATAAAGAAATCTAAATAGTTTAAATAAATGAAGTTTGAATTATTTATTATAAATAAATCTAAATAATTTAAATCTAACAGCCTCAGCAATCATCTTTCATGCTTTTTAAATACTCTCATTAAGATAACTTTCCGCTCATAGTACAATGGTGCCATGAAATGCCAATTGGGTGCCAATGGCTCAGAACTATCCACTAGTAGTATGCTGTACTAATGCTGTTAGCTATGCCGTAGCCCTGTGACTCTAGTACTTTCATTGCCTTATCTCCAATTTTTAGTCCATGGTATGAAGCTTCTCACATAATATTAAAGGCTTAACCTTTTGTGATGTTTTCAGGTATAAAAAGTGCTCTTAAAATGCCATCTTATTTGTTCTGCATGACAACCATATGAGTTAGAGACTGGCATCTCCTTTTGTACAGATTTGCAACCACAGGTTCTGAGAAAGGAAGTGATTTGCCCCTGGCTACACAGCAGGTATATTTCAGATGGAGAGTGTAAACACGAGCTCTCCTGACTCCCAATCCAGCATTCTTTGAGTGTATTCTGCTCTATCTCCAATAATTAAACTGAAGTCACAGCATCAGCTATCTAGCTAATAAAAATAGAGGACTCGGGAAGGAATTCAATGGATTGAAAACACCACAAAACTGATAAGTAAAGGTGGCTGGGTTTTTTTTGTTATTTTGTTTTTTGTTTTTTGTTTTTTGTTTTTTTTTTAGCCAAGTAAGACAAATGAGTACCAGAAGGAAAAGAGCAAGGGCAGAAAGACTGATCAATAAGTCATCCAGGTTGGGTTATGAGGCTTTATTAGGAAAGAAAAGCCTTGTCACTGAGCCAGAAAGGAGAGCAAAAGATAGAGAAAGGAAGTCCACCTCATGAAAGTTATATTATTGAAAGGCCACCACCTAGTTACACATGTCATATTTCTTTGGTAACTGAAGGTACAGAATACATGAAATAAAGCAGCAGTTTCTGTCACATCAATGTGCTTAATGACCCTTCATTTCCCACTTTGGATAGGAGAATCAATATCTTTAACATCAATGTCATCATTAACCTTTCATTTCCCACTCTGGATAGGAGAATCAATATCTTTAACATCAATGTCGTCATTAACCCTTCATTTCCCACTCTGGATAGGAGAATCAATATCTTTAACATCAATGTCGTCATTAACCCTTCATTTCCCACTCTGGATAGGAGAATCAATATCTTTAACATCAATGTCATCATTATTGGTTTTGGATGTATTAAAGTTTCAAAAATTCTATAATGGAGTGGAGAAGTCACAGTGGATTCAATCTGCTCAGTTTGTTAATTACCTATGAAGTTTTGGGTTGTGAGGAGCAGAAGCATAAACAAATAGATGAATAGAAGAAGGAATGAAAGAATGGATAGAATGATAAATAGATAAGTGAATGGATGAATGTATCAATGACTTATTAGAGTTTCCATGGTTTTACAGAGATATAAGATAAGAAAGATTGTGCTCTGGAGTTATTAACCCTTTCTCATTCCCACTGACAGGATGGATGCCCAGAGTATGGCTATTCAATCTCTTCAGGGCTCCAAGGGGCCACAGGGACTTAAGAGACCTCCTTTCTAGTGCTATAGAGTGTACATGCTCAAACCCATATTTTCTGCCATAATTATTATTTGGGAATAAGTTATTTATTCCACCATATTCAGTACCTTGTAGAAAAGGGGACTTACCTTTATGGTACAGAAAGAACTGTTGATACAAAATATCCCCCCCCCATAAAAAAATAGCCTGTGACAGTATCCCATAAATACAAAGAGAGACTAGAAAAAAAAGTATACTGGAGCTTGAAGAACACATGTGGCAAAGAGGTAACCCAGCTTCTGATTAATGGAAGTCCTTTTCTCCCCTTTGTGGGAGTACTCAAGAAGATGCATTAAGCATGCTGCAGCTTTGTTGATGGTCTCTGTAGAGCTATACCCAGTATGTCCTTGGCTTTTGTTGAAGATAGTGCTTCCAGCTCATGCTTTCCTGGAGGACAATGCTTGGACTGATGGGGAGATAGAAAGTCCAAAATCTTCCAGACCCTTTCAAAGCTTAAAAGGTCTTCCTCCAGCCAAGGGGTTGGGAACAGAAAAGAGTAGAGACCCAGGTCAAACTAGCAGTGTTCCTTTCCCTTCCATAAGTAGGTCCTCAGTGGGTTTAGTTGAAAGGGTCTCTTTGACCACTGATAGTTAGAATCTGAATTTCTGCAAGATACTCAAATAATTTGGGTTCTGAAATTGGTCTTCTATTTTGTAGATGACCCACAAGGAAAGAGACCCTCAATATCACTCTAGTTTATCCAAGCTCTCTTCCCACTGAATCTAAAGAGTTTGGTGGCTTGATTGTGACTTGTTCTCACCCCTTTAAAGTATCTGGACATCTTATTTGACGTACTGTGGGGGAATTGATTGCTTGACTCAATCAAACTCACTCTTACAAAAGTTGAACATAATTTGAGGAGAGAAAGTGCTAACAAATGGAGGGGGAGGGGCATCAAGAAAGGCTTTGTCTAGGAAATGACATATGAATATGAATATACACACATATAAACTTACATGTGTATATGTATGTATATATATTTACAACTCTGCATGTGTATATATACACATATGTGTGTATATACATATATGCAGAGCGAGAGAAAGAGAGAAATTGGTGGTGGTGGTTTGAAAACCCCAAAAGGGGTCATGGAGAATCAGGCAGGATTGAAATGCCCAATTAAAAACCACCACCACCAATTCTCTACCTCCCTCTCTCTCCTCTCTCTCTCTCTCTCTCCTCATCCACACAAAGTCTTCCAGTTAGGGGGAATCTACTATCTCCAATGGCACTGCCTTCACCTTTTAGAGATCTCTACTTACCAAGGATAGCTAGATGCCACAAAGTGTGGAGCTTAGAAGGAAGAAGATCTAAGTTCAAATCCATAATTTGACATTTTCTACCTGTGAGACCTTGGGCAAGTCACTTAACTTTGGTTGTCACTGGAGAAGGAAATGGCAAAACACTGCAGATCTTTATTAAGGAAACTCCATGGACAGAGGTCTACGAGGTCATGAAGGGTCAACTGAACAACCGTAACACTTATCAGGATTATTTTTCCCCTCTTCCATTTAGCTTAAATTTTGCTTCTTCAATTTCTAACCATATTCCTTGTTCTATTTTCTGGGACCAAGCAAAGATTTTCCATTTGACAGTTAACTTTTGGAACACTTGAAGACAGCTATATTTTGCCCCACGAGTCTTGTTTTCTTCACATTCAACATCCCCAGGTCCTTCTACCAGTCCTTCTGTGGTATATACTTGAGACTCGTGGACATCTTGCTTTCTTTTCCTTTATGCCTCTTCAAAGGGTCCTGCAGAGCTGAACACAACACTGAAGAGATGGTCTGATGAGGGTACTCTTCTCATTCACTTATTAGCCTCTCTGTGCCTCATTTTACTCATCTATAAAATTAGGGACCCGGGTTTGATGGCCAGCAAGGTCCTTTTCAATTCTCAATTTGTGAATGGCACTTTCTTCTCTTATTCCTGGAAACCAGGCTTCTTTTAATTCAGTTCAATATTCCATTACCATTTTGGCTGCCATATATAAAGATTACTGATTCTTAGTGACCTCATTATAACCTCTAAAATCTACAATTCTTTTTTCAGATGAATTGGTGTTCACTGCAATGCTTGGTCTTAGAAATTGCTTTTCTCTCCAACTTCCATAATACATTTTGCAACAAATTCCAACTTATGGTTATGAAGAAAAACAAAGCTTGTAAACCAATATAGGGAAGGACATGAATTCAATTTATGTCGATACAAGTTGAGTGACGGTAGTACAAAAGAGAGGTCTCAGGAAAATCACCAAGATAAATGTTGGCCTTTTTGTTTGTTTTTAAACGTTTACCTAAGCAAGTGCTAGAGTTTGCCAGTGAGCAGTTGGATTCTTAGCTAAACATTAAAGGAAAGATCTTCTAACAGACAAAAATGGATTATGCACATTCATGGTGTTGGGATCTATTCCAAGACTGGAGGAAATGTCACAAATGTGAGGGAGAGGGAAGACCATAGTACAGTGAAGGTGACATAACATGAAGATGACTAGAGATTGGGGTGGTGCCATGGCATATGTGGGTAGTTACAGAGAACTCTGAGCAATCAGCAAAAAAGGGAAAAACACTTTGAAAGCAGGGATACCAGTTGTAAGGCCATTATGATGGTACAGCTAAGAAAATATGTATACTCAAACGATGATGGTGATGGCATAAGTGGCAAAGAGGGGGCAGAAATGAGAAGTCCTGCAGAGATAAAAACCAGCAACTGAATAGATGTGTGGAATGAGGGGGAGGTAGGGTCAAAGGTGACTTCAAGATTTTAAAGCAACTAGAAATAGAAAAGTTGGGGAAAGGTTTTATTGGGTATGGCAGAGAAAGATGACAATCTGTTTTGGACAAGATTCCATATTCTATGGGACCTATGTGTTCTTTTCTTTGTTGGAATTAGAATAGGGGGCATTTTTACTAAAAGGAGGCTCTATGTTTTTCTAAGATTCCTTAATTATAGCAAGGGGCATGGTGGGGTAGGGGGAGTCACATAGTTTTCACATCTGGTTTTAATTTGGCTTCATACTTTCTGCCCTTTAGGAGGACATATATTTGGAGCAGAATTGAAGAAATGGGAATTCATGCCTTGTAATTTATTCATAGTCTCATTAGAATATTTGTGAGGTGGTAAAGTTTTAGTGATTCATTTTAATCTCTTTCCATCATATCTTTATACTTGGAGAAGAAATTTATTACCGACTGCATGAGGAACGAAAGAGGTATGACTTCTACATTAGTGGTTATAGAAAGTAGTTATCATCAGTGTGTCACAATGCCTGTGGGGGTGGGGGCAGGGACAGGATGCTTTGTGATCTTACAGTTATCTCAGTGCTAAGGATCTTAAGACTCCATGACTCCAAGTATTCTGGGCCAAGTTTGACTTGGGTTGAGAGAGTGGTTCAGGTTTGGGATTAGAATGAAATGACACGGGCAGCTAGGGGGCACAGTGGATAGAGCACCGGCCCTGGAGTCAGGAGGACCTGAGTTCAAATCCGGCCTCAGACACTTGACACTTACTACCTGTGTGACCCTGGGCAAGTCACTTAACCCCAATTGCCTCACTTAAAAAAAAAGAAGAATGAAATGACACTCTTGTAGACCATCTAACATGACTTTTTAACATGGAAAGGATTTTTAGTGAGGATGCAGCATCAGTTCAATTCAAGTCACATGCCCACCACTGTATTTGACATGCTGTTGTATCTAGTCAGAAGGAAACAAGGCAGAAGAGCTACCAAACCCAGTGGTGGCTGGGCTTTTGTACTTAGGTAACCAGGAAGCTATAGTCTCTTAGACCAATCAAGTCTCAGGAGTGATTTATTTGCCTTTTGGGAAAAAAAAATCTATCTTAGCCTAAGTGGCATAGGTCTTTAAGGTTTTGCTCTAACTGTATAAAAATTTAAATATTGTGATGAATAAAATAAAGCAAATCTAAGGGACAGAGTTTTTGAGTTATTAATAATCAATTAATTAAGGGGCAGCTAGGTGGCACAGTGGATAGAACACTGGCCCTGGATTCAGGGGGACCTGAGTTCAAATAAAGCCTCAGACACTTAACACTTGCTAGCTGTGTAAATGGGCAAGTCACTTAACCCCAATTGCCTCTCCCCCCCCAAAAAAAAGCTGTCTTTAAATAATCAATTAATTAATTAGTTTAGCTAATAAAAAATGATGATCAGTGGTTTTTCTTGATAAGCAACCCCCCTCCCCCAAACCCCCATTGGAGACACTGATTGCCTGTGTAAAAGGGAATGTGCCTGACAAGTGAAAATCAACCCTAATTGGTGGACTTTTAGTGAGGAGGGAAGCTAAAAGTCTTCAGCTCCTCCTGCTGAGATGAGGAATTAATCATGAGACTTGGAGCCTCCAGCAATGTGGAGAGAGAAATCCATCTCCATCCAGACTACTCTGGTTAATTTTTTCCTTCATGAGCTAGGTCACCCTGAACTCTAATGGAAGGGTACAAGGACACGAGCTCATTTCCTTTGGGGAAAGACCTCCCCTAGACTGCATTCTGTTTATATCCTAAATGGAATTAAGGTCTCTTAGTTGGGTGGGCTACAGCCCAAGACCATGTTCCTTGAGGGTTAGGGGTAGTCTCAATCAGCCATGGTCTTCAGACACCAACCTTCCACCGGAGCTGGGGTTCAATGAAGAAATAGATGTTAAAAAGCCTGGATCCTAATTGAATAATTGGTTATTAATATAATAGACAATTAATTTCTTTCATTGTGACCTAAAGAAATATGTTTCTATTAAGGCTTCACATAACTATCATGGTATCCCCCAATGAAATCATCATCTTAGGAAATGTATCTGTAGATGTGACTATTGGCTTAAGACATTGCATGAAATCCCACAAATAAGTAGGAATCAAAACTTACTCAGAAGGAGGTTTTTAGCATTAAAAATACACAACAATTGGGCTTGGCTTTAATAGAAATGTAGGCACTGCATCTGGAGACAGGAAGACAATGACGAGCTATTTGACTTTGGACAAATCTCTTAACATTTGTCTTTCTTTGATTCCTTATCCATAAAATGAGAACATTAATAGCATGAATTCGCAGGGTTACTGGGAGGATAAGATGAGATATTTGTAAAGTGCTTTGCAAACCTCAAAACACTACAAAAATGCTGATTCTCATACTGATGCAGATGCTGAAGCATGACAAAATGCCTTAATGTTCAGCCTCATTTTGCTACAATGCATTTCCCAGAGCACAAAATCCTAGAAGTAGAATGACATTGTGAGCCATCTTGAGCTCCAATAAATCCTGTTCCAGTTTCCTGCTTACTTAAATTTTCCTGCTTCACTCTAAAGTCAATCTAATGGATTTTTTTCTTAATGCCCAGTAAAGACCTTAGAGCCTACTGGGGTGTGTGGGGGTGGGGGTGGGGTGTTTGCTGTGTAAACAATTGTCAATTTTCAGTAAAACTATCAGGTTTTTGTTTTTTTTTTAAGTAAAAACTGGATTTGGATCTTTTCAATGAAGGCAAAACTCTCTCTCTCTCTCTCTCTCTCTCTCTCTCTCTCTCTCTCTCTCTCTCTCTCTCTCTCTCTCTCTCTCCTTTCCTCCTCTCCCCTCCCCTCTCTTCTCTCCCAACCTCTCTCTGCCTCTCTCTAAACAGCAAATTTTGAACCTATGAGGTAGTATGGTACAATGGGCAGAATACTAGATTTGTAGTCAAAAGTTTGGAAATTGCCTCTTATAACTTGTGTGATCTTGAACAAGTCACTCACCTTTTCCATACTTGAGATTCCTTATCTGAAAAAGATAGGGTTGGATTTGATGACTGCTAAGGTCCCTTTCAGCTCTAAATCTGTGATTCTGTGAAAAGTAGCTCAGGGTATGTCCCTCAGAAGGACCCCTGGTCACTAGTCAATTAACAATGTTCTCTTTTCCCCCCTTTTCTGGAAGCTTCTTGTTGAGAGGCCACATTCCAGCTGCCAGGCCTTTTTCTGGTTTGCTTTGTTTCCTGGCCACAGAGCCCAGCCCACACTGGGGAAGAGCTAGCTAGCGCAGGGCTGTAATTCATCTGAGGAAGCTTGGCATTGAGCTTGGGCATAGCTCCCCAAAGGGGAGAGGAGAGGGGGACGGTTTTCTTCGGTGCAGAAGCCAAGCCCATTTGCGTCCAGAAATGATGCATTTTAAAATGTTTCACCACATGGGGAAGAAATGATGGTGGGATCTCTCTCTCTCTGAATCACTGGCAGGAGAAAAGGTGAAGCTTTCTTCTCAGTAGCAAGAAGGGAACAGCAGTGGGACCAGAGAGATCAGCATGAATCTGCAGCTTCACTCACATGACTTTTTAGAGAAGGCAGTGAATCATTCACCTCGGACAGCAAGTCAGAAATTGGGAGGCACTTTTTAGAAAGGCCTTGTAGCATAAATGATGCTGCAAAAATCAAACATTAAGCACAGAAGCAAAACTGTGCACTTATGGGACTTAGAAAGGACTTAACACGTAAATTGAGGCATTCAAGGCCTCTGCTCCAAGGATCAAAAGCCGATTCTTTCACTTCCCTGTGTAGCATGCAGAATAGAAGGAAGATTATTTTAAAGGCAGGACACTTGGGTATTATAACAATAATTACCAATTTTATGTAGTGTTTTATGGTTTATAAAGTACTTTATAGATTTCTCTCATTTGCTTCTGTGTAGGTGTTATTTTTATCCCATTTTACCTATGAGGAAAAAGAACATGAGAACTTAAATGAACTTTCCTAGGACAACAAGAAGGGCACAGTGGATAGAGCACCATCTTGGAATCAGGAAGACTCATCTTCCTGAGTTCAAATGCGGCCTCAGACACTTACTAGCTGTGTGAACCTGGGCAAGTCACTCAGTCCTATTTGGCTCAGTTTCCTTATGTGGAAAATGAGCTGGGAAAGGGAATGGCAAATTATTCCAGTATCTTTGCCAAGAAAACGCCCGCTTGGGTCACAAAGATTTGGACACAACTGAACAATAGGAGGAGTCACATAGCTAGTAAGGATCTCAGGAGCATTAGAAGTGAGATCTTCCTGATTCCCATTCTAATAATACACTGTCACCTAGTCAGCTCCCTACTCTCTAGTAGCATTGAGGAAGTCATGGTGGTGTTATGGGGCAAATCAAAGAACCTTCTCCTTGAGAAACTAAACCAAAGGACAGACAACCCTAAAGAGATAAGTGGTAACTGATAGGGACTGAGCTAGCTCCAGGACCACCACCCTTCATGCCAGTCTCCTCCACCCCTCAGGGAGATAAGATTAGGTGTGGCTGCTGCCTTTGTGTTGAGAGGGGGAGAGAGATGGCTTGAGAGATCTAGAGCTGCCTCTCATCCAACTTCCCCCAGCCAACATCAGTGGGGGATGGTCCCCCCCAATAAGGGAGCTTTCCACAGTCAGATGATCACTCCCATCAGTTCTCTATAACGGGATTTTCTTGTCTCCTGATGGAGGAGATAGGTATCTCAGAGTCATGCCTCTGTGCCATGCCTTCTCCCCATGAGAAGAAACACAAGGATTTCTCTCTTAGTTTCCTTTCCCTAGCCCCTAAATAAACTATTATTTTATTCTAATTGGATTTGTGTGCAAGTGTGTGATTCTTTAAAGAGGAATTCCTAAGAACCCCTATCCCAACCCCCTACCTGTTTTCCCCATAACAGTGGAATGGAGAAAGCACTGAGTTTGGATCTAAGAAACCAAGATTCAGATCCCAGTACTGTTAGTCATATAGGCCGGTGAGACATTGGGCCAACTTCAGGCCTCAGTTTCTCCATCTACAAAATGAAGATGTTGGGCTAGATGCCTTCTACCTCTTTCATACTTATATAAAAATATATCATGTACATATACATAACATATATTTATTCATAAATATGTGTGTCTGTGTGTATGTATGTATAAGGAAAGCTTAGCAATAGAACCTTCTGCTATGATTTGTTTAGTTGTTTCAGTAGTTCCTGACTCTTCATGAACCCCTTTGGGGTGTTCTTCTTGGTAGATACTTGGTAGATTTACCATTTTCTTCTCTAGCTCATTTTACAGATGAGGAAACTGAGGCAAACAGGGTTAGGTGACTGGCACAAGGTCACACAGCTTGTCATTGTCTGAGGTCAGATTTGAACTCAGGAAGATGAGTCTTCCTGACTCCAGGCCATGCAATATGGCGCCACCTAGCTGCCCTCTATATGATTACTTTTATTCTACTTTGTAATATCTTGGATGTACTTTTTTAAATATATGTTATCTTCACTATTAGAATGTAAACTCCTTGAGGGCAGTGTGTGCTTTTTTCTTTTTTTCTTTTTTTTTTTTGGGGGGGGGTATCTCTAGTGTCTAGTGTTTAATCAATGCTTGTTGACTGATTGTTATGGAATGGTGCCATTCCTGCTCTTCTTTGGTATTTTCTCTAAAGAACAATGAGAAGAATCATTAAAAACAACAACTTTAATTAAAAGTCACTTGTCTGCCATTCCTTCCGGAGTCTGAGGCTCCTAGGTCAGTCACTCTGTTACTCTGTAGTGTTGTCCTCACCCCATCTTTTCATCTATCTTAGCTCATCCAGCCAAAGATTTGTCCGATTCCCACCATTGTCCTTTCTGCATTAAAATTTCTTAAGTGCCTAAATAGTGTCAGCTTAATTAAGTAAAGGTGATACAAAGACAAAAAGAAAGACCTTGCCCTCAGGAAACTTACATTCTGCTGGGAAGAAACCACAATGTTCAACCAAGCAAACATTTATAAAGAGCTCACTGTGTTACACATAGAACAAACATAAGAAGGGTAAAATAATCTCAAAGAGCTTATGTTCTGTAAGGAGAGAGGAAAATGTATGCCTCTAAGGGTAGATTGAAGGTCATCTTAGAGGAGAGGGCTCTAGTATTAAGCATTCCTGATAAAAAAAATGGGGGGGGGGGGCGAGGGGTTGACAGAGGCACTTACACACACATACACACAATGAATGAATGAATGAATGAGTCAAAAAACATGTCCAGTATTTTACAAGATTTCTAGTCCATTCACACACTCACTGTGGTATAGTAAAACAGTGTGGCAATTCCCTACACTATCACAGATTAGCAGGTAATTCCTAGTAAGTTCCACCAGGCATGCAGAAGTTAAATACTAGCCCAGGGTCATACAACTAACATTATGTTAGAATTCATTACATATGAGTAAATATTTGAGTCTCTATCTAGCGCTTTATCCTTTATCCACATCACACTGTTTCTCTAATATGAAAATGAACTGATGGGGTTCCATCTACCTTTCAGGGTGGTCATGGAGGACTTTAACAAGATAAGGGATCAAAAGCACTTTGTAAAGTTTATAATTCTCTCTGTTTCTCTGTCTCAGTCTCTCTGCCTCGGTCTATCTCTGCCACTAAATCTCTGTCTTTTGCTGTCACTCTATATCTTTCTCTGTATCTCTTTCTGTGTGTCTCTGTTTTTCTGTGTCTCTGTCTTTCCTCTCTGTATCTCTCTGTCTCTGTCTCTGTCTCTCTTTCTGTGTTTTGCTCTCTCTCTCTCCTTGCATGACATCTACACTGTATCTTGTATATACTATTTTAGGTGGGTTTGCCATCAGAATGAAAATTTCTTAAAAGCAGGAATTGTGGGGGGGGCAGCTAGGTGGCACAGTGGATAAAGTACCAGCCCTGGATTCAGGGGGACCTGAGTTCAAATCCGGCTAAAGACAATTGACACTAGCTGTGTGACCCTGGGCAAGTCACTTAACCCTCATTGTCCTGGGTGGGGGGGGCAAGCAGGAATTGTTACTCACAACACTCCAATGTCTATCTCTGTGCCTTGAGAGGGTGGGATGCAGACCAGAGGAGCTAGTCACTCTATGCCAGGTTGGGTGAGTAGAGCAGCAGAAGCTCCTGACAACCCTGGCCTTCCCTAGACCTGGAGTGCTCTCGCTCTTCATCTCTGCATCTTAGAATCCCGAGTTTCCTTTAAGGATCAACTCAAGTATTATCTTCCACATGAGAACTTTCTTGATCCCATCATATATAGATGGTTTCGCTCCATCCCCGAATTATCATGTCTATTCTGTACAAACACACGCGCACACACACACACACACACACACACACACACACACACACACACACACACATACAGACAGACATGAGTATATAGTATATGTTTTCTCCCCTGGCTAGATTGTAAACTCCTAAAAGAGAAGGGATTGTTTCACTTTGAGTTGTATTCCTCTGACTGTGGAGCCTCCCAAAGCTGTGTCCTGGGCCACTCTGATCTATCTTCCATTCAGCTGCCAAAATGACTTTTCTAAAGCCCCAGCCTGACCATGTCACCATTCCTATTCAATAAACTCCAGTGCTTCCCATTATAGGGGATCTAAGATCAAATGTAAAATACTCTATTTGATGATCAAAGACCTTCACCACCAAGCTCCTCCCAACCTTTTCAGTCTTCTTGTGTATTATAGCTGTACTGTTAATCCAGGGACATTGACCCCCTTTCTTGTTCCATGCCCAAGACACGCAGTCTCTCAGCTGTAGCATTTTCTCAGGCTGTCTCCCTCCTCGTGTTTGCCTCTTGGCTTCCGCAGCTTTCTTTAAGTCTCAGCTAAAATCTTGCCTTCTATAGGAAGCTGTTCCCAACCCCTTTTCATTGTGCTATCTTCCCTCTGCTCTGGTTTGTGCATGTTGTCTCTTCTTTAGCTTCTGAACTTTTTTCCTTTCTTTGTATCCTGGTTCTTAGCACAGTGCCTGGTTTATAGTAAGCAATTAATAAATGCTTATTGACTGACAATATTCACAGCACCTGGCATAAAACCTGACCTACACAATAGTCATTTAGTGTTTATGAGTGATTGATTTTCCTGTCCAGGTTAGAATCCATAGATGCATAGTGTAGTACATTATCACACACTATCATTGTATTGGTTTGTTCTGCTTCAATGTGGTTTATTGTTGTTGTTTTTGTTGTTAAAATAGAAACCTCAGTGGGTATAGATTGGAGGTGGTGGTGGGGGAATAAGGTAGACATCTTTGGAAATGACTGTGATGTTTAAAAATACAAGATAGCAATAAAAACAAGTTTAAATATATGTATACATACACACATATATTAAAATATACATATGTATAGCTAAATATAAATATTTGCGTATTTACACAGTATATATTTGCATATACATATACATATATACACAGAGAAGGCTGATGATGGTCACATAATGAGGACAAAGGACTTGTGATGGGTGAGCCATTGGCATGCATATAGAGTCAAGAAAAGGCAAGGAAGAATTCATCATATTGATTTGATTGCATGAAAGCTCTATGATGGTCTTAATGAAAAACATGGATGGTAGTTGCTCCAGGTAGGGAGGAATTGTTGGGCTGCAATCTGCATTATTTAAAGGAATTCAAACATTAATGAAATCACAGGTATGCTGGTGCATTTTATTATACTATAAATAGCTACAAAATCTTTCCTTTGCCTATAAGAGTAAGGCAATAGCATCATCTGTGCATTTTAAGTTGAGTGGCAAACTCATTTCTAGGCCTATCATGGGGCCTAGGAACATGAATAACTTGGGACCATTGGAACATTTATAACTCCAGATCCCAGAAATCCTGCTAATAAAACCTATTCTATCAATTCTCTGATTTTAGATAATGTCTGAAGCATAAGCCTATTCATTTTTAGAGTATTCAAAAATGAGATATGCTACTAGATCACTTGATGGATTTATTGCTATTTTATTTTATTTAAAGGATCAGAATCTAACTCTTCCTCATATTGTCAGAGATTGGTGTTTATTGCACATCCTTCATTCTCAAAAGAGGACCAATGACATCACAAGGGTAAAGTCTTGATTTGCATGTGAATTGGATTTAAGTAAGGCAGGGCTGCACAATGCCATCGCAAAATATGATTGAAGGAGAAAGTTAAGAGAGATAAAAAAAATGGCTTGTAAAAGGAAACCAAGATCAAACTTGTGAACACTTTAAGATATAAAGAAATATCTGTCCTTCCCCAAACTCTTTTTGGTGAAGACTAATAAGCTTATTAATTCTTGTTTCTTTTTCCCAGTGTGGATCTCATTAATCCTTTGCTGACTTCCAAACATGAATCCATATATTATACATTCATTAATCTCCAAGGAAAAATTCCCAAGAGCAAGTTCCCTGATCATGAGTTTCCTCCTTGCACTGAAGACATACTCAGTCCTATCATCCGACCATAGTTTCAGATCTAAAAATAAGCCCAAAATAGCCAAAGAGTGATTTTTAAGTATAAAACAACCAAAAAAGTATTACTGAAAACAAAACATATTGGAACCACAAGCATATCTCTTAACTATGACTTTAGCCAAAGAATTAGACAGAAAAAATATACCAATATTACCTTGACACAAATGTTAAATATATGATGGTAGTGTCAAACTCAAATAGTAACCATTCTTGTCACTGCAAATTGACTTAGAAAACCACAATTTAATGTTATATACATTGCATTTAATTTTTATGTATTTGTTAGACATTTCTCAATTGCATTTTAATCTGGTTTGGGCAGTAAGACTGATGCATCTGTTGTATAATATACAGGCATACCTCAGAGATATTGTGGGTTAGGTTCTGGACCACGACGATAAAATAAATGTCGCAGTAAAGTGAGTTACGTGATTTTTTTGGTTTCCCACTGTATATAAAAGTTATCTTTACACTATACTGTAGCCTATTAAGTGTACAATAGTATTAAGTCTGAAAATGTACATACCCTAATTAAAAAGAATTTATTTCTAAAAATACTAACCATTACCTGAGTCTTCAGTGTGTCATAATCTTGTCCCCGGTGGAAAGTCTTGCCTCAGTGTTGATGGATGCTGACTGATCAGGATGGTGGTTTTTGAAGGTTGTGGTGGTTGTTGAAAGTTGGCAATTTCTTAAAATAGGACAATAATGAAGTTTGCCACATGGATTGAATCTTCCTTTCATAAAATATTTCTCAGTAGCATGTGATACTTTTTGGTAGCATTTTACCCATAGTAAGAACTTCCTTTAAAAATGGAGCCAAGGGGCAGCTAGATGGCGCAGTGGATAGAGCACCGGCCCTGGAGTCAGGAGTCCCCGAGTTCAAATCCGGCCTCAGACACTTAACACTTACTGGCTGTGTGACCCTGGGCAAGTCACTTAACCCCAATTGCCTCACCAAAATAAATAAATTAATTAATTAAAATTAAAAAAAAATGGAGCCAAAACTTTCAAACCCTACTGCTGCTTTATTTATTAACTATGTTTATATAATATACTCTCTCTCTCTCTCTCTCTCTTTCTTTCTTTCTTCCTTCCTTCCTTCTTTCTTTCCTCCCTTCTTTCTTTTTCTCTTTTTAGTGAGGTAATTGGGGTTAAGTGACTTGCCCAGGGTCACACAGCTAGTAAGTATCAAGTGTCTGAGGTCAGATTTGAACTCAGTTCCTTCTGACTCCAGGACCAGTGCTCTATTCACTGTGCCACCCAGCAGCCTCAATATTCTTCAGTATTGTTGTGTCACAGGGAATAGAGAGGCCTGAGAAGAGGGAGAGAGATGGAGGAATGGGCATGTTGGTGGAACAGTCAAAACACATACATTTATCATTTAAGTTCACTGCCTTATGTGGGCATGATTTGTGGTACCCTAAAACAATTACAATGGTAACATCAAAGATCACTGATCACAGATCGCCATAAGAGAATAATGATGAAAAATGTGGAAAGTGTGAGAATTATCAAAATGTGACATAGAGACAATGATGTAGGGTTGCTACAAGCCTTCAATTTATAAAACACACACATTCACACTCACACATACACACATAAAACCTTCAGTATCTGCAAAATGCAATAAAAACAAAGTACAATCAAATGAGATATGTCTGTACCCTAACCTAGGACTCAGTAGCTCTGGCTTCCATTCCCAGTCCTGACCCTAATTGGAGGCATGATTTCAGACAACCCACCTCAAATCTTAGGACTTCAATTTTACAAAAATCCTTTCAGATAATATGTGTCACTGGTATAGTTATGCGGGCCAATTCAGCTGAAATGGTGAATGAAGGGGCCACAAAACATCTTGAGGCTTATGCTAGGGAGGTTGGCACATATTGATTTTGCCATTGCTATTTCTAGAAGTCCCATGAGGCACAGTATTATGGTGTGTGGTAGCTCACCCTGGTTATGTAACATCTCTTTGGTATGTCAGTGGGAGGGGGGTAGCCGCTGGGACAGGGCATGGCAATAATGTTGGAAAACCTGGTCACACTGTGCACTTGGTGAACAGTGGGGGACCATGACAATAGAAGTCAACATTACTATTCCATTTTACAGATGAGAAAACTGAGGCTCTTAAAGGTTCAGTGACTGTCCAAGTTCAGATGGCTAGCAATGTGAAAAGTTATTTAAACCTAGGAGATCAACTGTACTATGCAGGAGTTTGGAGAGTATTTAAATGCTTATAGCTCCAGATTCGAAGTTAGCTTTAGGCACAAATTAATTTTTAAGTAGAAAAAAAATTAAAAGAAAACTTTTATTTTCGTCTTCAATTTCCCACACAGGATTAATTTTTTTAGTAGTCCTAACAGTAACAATAACAATAGCAAATATTTATATAATATCTTAAGGTTTGCAAATCTGTTTATATATGTTGTCTCAACCCTGCCAGGTAGATATTATTGTTATCTTCATTTTAATTTAATTGAAATAATTTTAATTAAATTTTTAATATTTAATAGGATTAAAGTGATTAAATGACTTGTCCAGGGTCACACAGTTAATAAGTATCTGAGACAGGATTTGAATCCAGGTTTTCCTGGATCCAAGTCCAGAAACCTTATAGCCAGATGACCTTAGCAAATGTGGTTCTCATCTAGAGGTTATTCTTCAAAACCTCCACCATCATAATATATATGTCATTCTTTGGAATTAGCTGGAAAAATTATTTCCCCATTTGGCCTGAATGGAGACCATATTTTCTTCCTAACTTCCAAGTTTGGAGTGATATTTATTATAACTTCTAAAACTAATGGCAGGATTTTAAGGCATGTTTAAGTTGTCCATAGCAGCATGACTTTCAACATTATAAGGACTATTAACCCAATTCCCTCTTTGAACAGATTAAGAAAGTGAAATATCTTGCATTAAGTAACATAGGGAGTAATTGAGATGGTTTGTTTTTGTTTTTGTTTTATCTGAGGGCCAGAGGTGTGGTCCTCAATTCTGGCTTTTGCCACCATACCTTACGTAGTAATCCTCTCATTTTTCTGAACATTGAGTCCTGAGAGACATCATTTCTAAAGGAATGTATTTGTTAGTTTGACTGCCAATTCAATATATGGCCTGGGAGGAAATAAAAGCCTTCTTTAGCTTTCTTCAATAGGAGAACCATATAAACAATTCTGCTAAAGAAGTGGTTTTTTATTAGGGCATAGTTTCTCAGTGTGAAAAATGCCTTTAACCTCAAATTCAGAATTTCTGCTTGCGATTTCATTTGAAAACCCAGGAGGAAAATATAAATCTAAGTTCAGGCTCATAAAAAGATACTCTGAGGTAATTCAGACATTAATATGGCAAGGTTTTATGATTTCATATGTGTTCCCCCAGTGTTCAGAGTGAGGAAGAAGGAAAGAAGGAAGCAAGGAAATAAGGAAGGAAGGAAGAGGGAGAGAGAAAGGGAAAGAGAGAACAGGAGAAAGAGAAAGGGAGAAAGAAAGACAAAGAAAAAAATAGAATGAAAAAAAGCAAGAAGAAAGGAAGAGAGGAAGGAAAAAGAGGGAGGGAGGAGGGAGAGGGAAAAGGAGAAAATAAGAAAAAGAAAAGGAGAAAGAAAGGGAAAGAGAGGAAGGAAGGAAGGAAGGAAGGAAGGAAAGAAAGAAAAGAGCCCTTGGTAATTATGTTGATGAGCCTTTTTGGACTTATCTAGGATAGCCCTGAGAGAACAGACAACATACAGTATGTCACTGGACCCATACCTGAAGCCTTTCCCACTAGGTTGAACTTGCAGAGCTTGAGTTCTGTTGTAATATTCTTTGAGGAAGGAGGAATATATTGACTTTTTGTGGGCTTTTCTGAATTCTTGTGTTCTCTGCATTTTTTGTTGGGTGGGAATAAGGTGACTTTATACCCAATATTTCAATTGACACAATTAGTGATTATATGAAAGCTGCTGAGCCTTTTCCCATATTTCAGGGGGCCTAGGCACAAGATTTATTTAAGCCTCATTTTGATATTTCCCAGAGGAAATTATAGCTGAAGGCCAAATGAGTCAAAGAGATATGATCTGGGCAAGGAGGAAGTGAAAGTATCTGCCAAGACTGAATTCAATCATGAAAACCTAGAGTTGAGGGAACTAGACCACATATACAAAAAACACTTAAAAGTGTATACTAAAGCTAATTTTAAGCTCAGTATCCCAGAATGCAGCAGTTGTACCCTTGATGACTAATATATTGGCTTCTTGAGAATGAAATGAGGAGGAATGACTGACGGAGATGCCTTGGATTCCATAGCAAAAACTTGAAACTTGGCAATCTTTCTGTAGGAGAGTAAATGAATTGGGAAAATTTGATTTCATGCCTCCATGCCTTTGTATATGCTATTTCTCATATCTGTAGCTGACTCTTCACAATCCCTTCTTGGAATCCTTGGTTGTCTTAATGGCTTGGTTCAGCTGCCCATCCCTACAACAATCCGGTCTTGATTCTCATGAGTTTTTAGAACCTCATCCCCTAGAAATGAACTTCTATATACTTAATGCTTATCTGAACATACATTATGTCTTCCCATTATAATATAAGTTCTTTGAGGTCACAGAGTTATTTGTATTTGTATCATGAACACCTGGCACAGTGTTTTGCACATAGTAGGCACTTAATGCCTGTTGGATTTATTTGGGAATTCAGGATTGTTGCCACCATGTCCAGAGGCAGTTTTGAAATGTTACATTTTGTTATTCATTTTAATACTTCACTAAGGCTGGGGGCTTATCACCTCATTTTAGTATTGATGCCTTAATTGAGTCAGAGCATTGCTCTATCAATTGCTTGTGGGCCTTTCAACTGGAAGGGCATCAGGCTGAAGAAATTTGGCCATGCTGCAAGTCGAATAGTTAATAAACATTTATTAAGTACCTACTATGTGTCAGGAACTGGAGTGCTGGAGTTCCTGGATCAGGAAATGGCATCATCTGCATTGAGATCTAAGGGAAGATTGTGTTTATACCTCTACAAGGAAACCAACAAAGAAACTATCATGCCTCAAGGGAACCTTTTGGGCATTGTGAAGAGAGAAGGAAAAAAAAACACTTCCAGCAACCAGAAATTGTAAGTCATCCAGGTCCCCACATATACTCTCTCAAGCTTGAACCTTGGACTCTATAAATACTTGTGGGAGAATGAAACACAGATGTTTGGGAAAGAGGGGAAGTTTGCACTGACTTTTTATTGTATTGCCTTAGTAGATAACTCTTTCTAAAAGTTTTTTTTTTTGTTTGTTTAATTCTGGCTGATGAAATTGATTCTCAACTGATAAAATTGGGGGGATACATGCTAGTAGGTGCTCAAGGTGATGTTAGCTGAAAAACTCTCCTTACCCTTCAAGAGTGTCCCTAAAAAACTGAAGGGAAGAAATAGCTGTCCTGGCTCTGAGTGAGCAAGCCAGTTTCATTATAACTAAATCATAAAGCTAGTAGATAGGCACATAAATATAGAAATGACTCTCTTACAAAATGAGTTTATAAATTCATTTATCTTTTCCCCAATCATGGGACCACTGATTTAGAGCAGGAGAGAACTTTAGAGGTTATTGAGTCTAATCTTTTCATTTTTATGAAGGAAGGAAGTGAATTAAAGCTCAGAGAAGTTGTAACTTCCCTAGGGCAACATGACCAGTAATTGTCTAAGGTGGACATCATAAAAAGGTCTTCCTTACTCCAAGTCCAATGTTTTCTCTTAATTTCTTCTTCAGTTTTCCTTGCTAGCTAGATCCTATTCATCTTTCAAGACTTAGTTTATTTTCCGCTTGTTTTATGAAGGCTTTCTTGATGACTGATATCTTCCTTCTACTCTAGAATTTTCTTTATCTTAACCATAGCATCCTAATTATCCTTTACTTACTTTACATTTTTAATATTTATACCAATATTTGTCTTTCATTGCATGCTAAGATCCTTGGGGAAAGAAGATGTACCTTTTGTTTTCTCCACAGTTCCTTGCACGGGATTCAACATAACATCACAGCATCCCAGAATCTCAGACTTTGAAGGGACCTTAGAGAGCACTGAGTCAGCCAGAAGGGACAGTAAATAGAATACTGGACCTGTAGTCAGGAAGACCCAAGTTTAAGCCTGGCCTTAAACACTTACCAGTTATGTGACACTGGGAGAGTCACTTCAGCTATGTCAGCCTCAGTTCCCTCATCACAAAATGAAAATAATAATACCACCTACCTCCCATGGTTGTTGTGGAGCTCTAATGAAATAATATTTCTAAGAACTTTGAAAACTTTCAAGTGCTACATAAACGTTATTATTTCCAACCCATTCCATGAAAATCAATTTAATCCATGGCATACCCAATAAATGGTCATCTAACATGGGCTAGAAGATGTCTAGTGAGAGGTACCCATCATCTCTTGAAGTAGCCTATTTTACTTGGATAATTCTTTATGGTAGAAAAAAGTTTCTTTATATTAAGTCTGTAATGGTCATTCAGCCATTTCCAACCATGGTTGCTAGGTCTGCTCTCTAGGCCCAGAAAGAACAAGTCTAATCTCTGTTTGATAGGACTACCCTTCAAATTCTTGAAAGCACCAAGTATTTCTCCTCTCAGTCTTCTCTTCTCCAAGGTAGAATTCTTAGTTCCTTCACTCATGATCATGTTGCATGATCTTCATTTCTCTCACCCTTTTAGAACATCAATTCTTTAGATGTATGTGACCCAACTTGACTATTTCCTTCCTAGTCTAGCTATGAAATCTACATGTGGCATGATCAGGTCAGAGTACAGTGAAATTATTACCTCCTTTGGCCTGGACTCAGTTTCTCTTGATGCTGCATAAGATTGCATTTGTCTTTTGGCTGCCAAGCATAGTGCTGGCTCAAACTCTCTACCACAGAGTTAATTCCTCAATTTGTCATATTCATACCTGGAAAAGTTCTTTCTTCTTCCTTAAAGTTTCTTTTTTTTTTGTGGGGCAATGGGGGTTAAGTGACTTGCCCAGGGTCACAGAGCTAGTAAGTGTCAAGTGTCTGAGGCTGGATTTGAACTCAGGTACTCCTGAATCCAGGGACAGTGCTTTATCCACTGGGCCACCTAGTTGCCCCCCTAAAGTTTCTTAATCCAGAACCAGCCTTCTTTTGGTAAATTACCTTCTCTGTAGCATGACAGACTGGGAAGAGCACTGGACCTGGATTTTTATTCCATTAACTTTGTAGACATGGGCAAACCACCCATCATCTCTGAGGTTCTGTTGGTTCATCTGTAAAATAGAAATACATACACCTAGAACCTGCCTCAATGTGGTGTCATGGAATACTCGTAAGATAATATCTAAAATAATTTGTAAAATTTAAAAAGTACTCTATCCATGTCAACTATTTTTATTATGAAATACTTTTCTCACAACATTGCTGAGGTGGTCAAGTATTATTTAATAGTCCCTTTTTACAGATGAGGCAACTAAATCTCAGAGGACCAAAGAGATTTTGAACTGGCTCAGGCATTCTGATTCCAAGTCCAGGGCTCCTATAAAGGGAATGAAATTCCAGGGAACATTGGGCTTTCTCCCCAGCCCATGGATGCTGTTACCTCTGAATGTATCACTACAAATGAACTGTTTCACACACATTGCTGACATGAACAATTCTTGAAGGCTGTTAATCTTTCAGGCCAGAAGACATGGAATTCTGAATGGTAGCAAGCCATGTAGGGCAAATCCACTCAGAGGCCAAGGCTGTGCTGTTGAAAGGGAAACAATATCAGAAAATGACACCAAAAAAGGCAACACCACCAAACTTGGGCTAGATAAGAAGTGCACTGTGAGCTTTGCTTTGGCAAAGTGCCATATTTATACCCGAATCTCTAAGCTGAAAGCTTGGAGGGCTTGAACTCCAAAGCCGTTTTTCTGGCTGGATACACACACTCTGAGTTGGCTTAGCTGTGCAAACTGTGGAATCAGTTCAGTACCTGTTACTGCAAACCAAAGGGGGTGGAAAGGGAAAACCACTCACTTTCTTTAGCCTCTGTGCCTTTAGAAGGAGAATCATTCAAAAATAAAAAGCTGTTGCTAAGGCATAAGTGAGCACAAAGCAATGATGGCTGGGTGGAGAGAATGCTGAATTTGGAGGCAGACATGCCTTGGTTTGAATCCTACCTCTGTGACTTAAAAAATTGTGTGATTTTTGGCAAGCCACTCATGAGACACTGGGATGTGGGGTGAGGAGTATGGCTGAAGGGGATGGGAGGAGGTGAGAGGAAAATCAGGGATGGACAGTGGGATTTGTACAATAGCCAGGGATTCATTATCACTGAAATGGGGAGTTCGTGAGAAGATTGGAACATTTAGACCACTGAGGAACGACCACAAGAAGAGTTTTCAGTGGCTGGAGAAAGGCCAATTGGAGGCAGCAGGAAATAAGACTGCTCAAGGTCCTTCCTTGAGGTCCACTGTCCTGGCCAGTTGCAAGTTTGTGTCCTGTGGGACCCAAGAGGACAGATTCAGAGCAGGCAAGAGCAAGCAAAGGTATATTCCAGGGAAGTCTAGTCATGCAGCAACTGGAAATTAAGGTGAGTGTGGTCCAGGAATGACCTTAGAAGTCCTGGAGAAATAATCTGGGATTAATGCAAGGTTTTCTAGAAAGTCCCTAGAGCAAAGAGGTCTGAGCTAGTTTGTCTCAATAAGGATGTATGTTCAAATCCTCACTGATATTTACTGACTCTATGGACTCAAGCAAGTGGCTTCCCTTCTTTCAGTTATCAAGTCAACAAATAAACAAGCATTTAAGTATTTACTATGTGCCAAGCATTGTGCTAAGTGCTGGAAATATAAATACAAGTAAAAACAAAGACAGTCCCTGCCCTCAAAGGACATACCGTCTAATTGTGAAGGATGACACATAAAAGTAAGCCAAAAAGGGGGAGAGGTGGGAAATATCTATGTAGGAGTATGATGGAGAAAGTAAGGAGATCTGGGAGTGGAGGCCAGAGAAAAAATGGAGTAAACACAGATAGCCTGGTGACTTTCCTTAAAATGGAGAGTACATGAGGAACTGACCAATAAAAAGAATGGGGCACATGGGTGGAGGGATCTCCAAAGGTGAGAATTAATGATGGTTAATGGTGGAGAAAGAGGTCTAGAAAGACAGGGAAGTATTACACAGGTGGACAAAATTAATGCTTTTTGTTTTTGTAATTGAATAAACATATTGAGATGTAGGTTTAACCCTTGTAGCTTCACTGAAGGCATCTTCTGTAGAAGTAGAGTTGCAAACAGGCATTCAGGGGTGACATAGATCCCACCCTGTTCTGACACAATGTTCATCTCTCCTGCTAAGTATGTATATTTTGAAAACTCTTTGTTCTACATATCTGGGAGATAATTTGGTTTGAAGACATCTATTGAAATCTTAAATTTTTATGGATCAATATTATATTAAGACAATGGTGGGAAACATTTCTGTCTGTAATAATGGTTTGCTTCCAGTATAATTTAATTATTGAATAATTAAGAATATGTTTGGGTCCATATGTATACCATGGGAATCATCTGTTATATTATAGAAGTTAGAGAGTTTCTGTGTCTAATTCTGGCCATCAGTTGCTATCTCACTAGGTACTTGGTAAGGGATCTATTTTTGTAGCTTTCAGTAATATGTTTCATCAGATTTATTGTTCCCTCACTTAATGTGCATTGATCATAACCTTTGGGTAGTTTCTAGCAGCAATGACCTGATCCAGAATTGCCAACTTAAACCCTTCCATTCTATAAATGCATCCACATGACTTAGCCATCCGCTCAATATTTCTTCCTAAGTATATCATTGATCTAATTCATGTAGGTGTTGCCCTTATTATTGGAATCTTAAAAGTGCAAATAGACCTATATTTGGAACGAGAAGATGAAGTCACTGAGAATGGGATTTGAACCATTTCCCTCCTAGTTAAAATACAGAGCTGATAGATTCCAGGCCAAACATGTCAATATTAATAATAACAATAATAATAATAACAGCTGGTAAGAATGCTGGAATCTGCAAGTTTTGTGGCCTTGAGAAATTCACTTAATTTTTCTAAGTTTCTTTTTCTTCATTGCAAAATGAGGGATTTAGATAAGATAATCCCTGAGAACCCTCTTGGGGGCAGTGGATAAAGTACTGGGTCTAGAATCAGGAAGGCTCTTCCTGAGTTTAAATCTGGCCTCAGGCATGTACTTGCTGTGTGCCCCTAGGAAAGTCACTTAATCCTGTTTGCCTCAGTTTCCTTATCTGTAAAATGAGCTGGAGAAGGAAATGGCAAACCACTTCAGTCCCTTTGCCAAGGAAATTCCAAATGGGGTCATGAAGAGTCAGAAATATACTGAAAATGACTGAAGAACAACAAAGAGGACTCTCATAGATCCAAATCCTATAAACCTATGAATCCTTCTGGTCTCATCATCTACCAGTAGTCACTGAGGGTTGTGACCAGAACTAGCCAATGTAAACCATCAGATTCAAAGGACTACAATCCCAGTATAAAAGGAAAACATTTCCATCCTTCAGAACTGAGAAGATACAAAGGCACCCAGGAAGGAGGTCCAAAGAGGAAACAGGGAGTATTGGGAAGAACAGCTGGAGATACATATTTACACAAATGAAGAAGAATAAAAATAAACCAAGAATCATCCATCACTTTGAAATGTGTTCAGATAGCTTTAACTTTCTGGAATATTACTTTAAAAAGTCAAACGTGGACAAATGCTCCTTTCAGGCCAAGGAGTAGGGAGTAGAGGATAGTGTCCTAGACCCGTAGGAAACACTTCATTCATTCCTAGCAGCACTGTTTCCATTCTCTCACAATAGAAATTGCCCTGTTCCTGGGGTCCATGAAAGATATTGCTATGAGACATTCTCATTATTTATAGATTAAAGGCTCATTTCATGCAACAAAAAGACAAGTATATCCCATTTGCCACAAGGCTTAGTTTCAATAAACAAAAACAGATTCTTTACAAAAATGAACTACTTAAATACCTTTTAAAATAATTGTGTTAGAGTGAGAAACTGGGCAACTCTGCATGATTTATTTTTAAAAATAGTAAGAGGCAGAGAAAAGAGACTTTGGGGGCAATAATGAAATAGAGGGCATGGCTTATTTTCTATTAGCTAAGAAAAAGCTGTAAATAATAGTAACTTCATATATCTAATGCAATTTCTTTATTTACTTTTTTCTTTAAAGCCTTGCAAAGCCAAAAGGTATTCATTACTCCTTAAATGATATTCTAAATTTAATATAACTTGTCAGAAGAATAAGCTCTCCTAGGGTAAAAATATGGTATGAAGAATGACTTGAGTAGCATTTCTCACACACACCCCACCACCCCCATAACCAATTTGTTACTTTCTCAAGATTTTCACTTATGAAATTGAATGGATTTGTGATCCTATATAACCATTATAGGAATTCCTTTCAATTGGATAGATTATAATCCATAATCTCCTTTTAAGGGATTTTTTTATCTACATCCTCTTGAAAATCCTCCTTAGAAGACCTTCCTGTAGGTCCTGTAAGGGTCCTTAACCTGATGATCATAAACTTTTTTAAAAAAATATTTGATAATTCCATTTCAACAAAACTGTTTTCCTTCATATGCTACATATTGTATTGTATATCTAATAGCTCTGATGGCTTCTTCCCATGTAGAAAGACTAGGGAGCCTAATGCCAGGAGAGTCATGATTATGTGTATTGGAAGAACTTTGGAGAGACATTGAAAGGGGCATGCACAGACTGCTTATGATTGAGTAACCTATGGTGATTGAGAGACCCTTTGATTGGCTCCTGAGGCATTCAAAAAGGATTAACAGGGGGCAAGTAGGTGGCACAGTCGATAAAGCACAGGCCCTGGATTCAGAAGGACCTGAGTTCAAATCTGGGCATCAGACACTTGAAACTTACTAGCTGTGTGACCCTGGGCAAGTCACTTAATCCTTATTGCCCTGCCCCCCCTCCCCCAAAGAAAAAAGGACTAACAAGCAGAACTTCTGCCATTTTTTGCTTTGGATGCATTCTTGTGGTTTGGCTCCACTGAGACATCCAGTAAGAGATAATTCTGTAAAAGAAGAAGCTTAGAGACTTCTTCCATCTAAGGCTGACATGTGGTCCTATGGAAACAGCCCTCCATCCTTTTGTTTTGCTGGGGATTTTTCTATCTGTTTAGATAGAGGAAGCTTCCACCAAGTAAGTTTCAACAGTACAGAAGAGCAAGCCTCCAGAATTGGAGATTCCAGGCCATTCCAGGTTTTGTAATCATGTCAGTATTGAAGACCTGAGGAATTAGGAATAACATTGGGAGATATCTTTGGGATCCTGTGTAGTGATAACTGAGAAAAGGATTCAGCTTTTAGTGATGCCACACTTGGATGTGAATGTGGTGGAAATTGAACAAAAATTGAACTAAGTTTGAGCTCACTCTTCCCAGAGACTCAGATGGTAAAAGGGAGAGGATGAGTCAAAGTATTGGAGGAAAATATTTGTATTCTATAATATTATATCTTCAAAGTAAATATCTCTTTTTAAAAGCAATGTTAAGTAATTAAGGAGAATTGAGTGTTACAGACTGGCCTCTAGCATTGGGAACATAGTTGGTGGAGCTTTGAGCCATACGTATTAAGTAAGAGATCCTTCTAAGCCCTCAGGTTACCCTGAGAACACTGAGGGGGAGGTGTCATATAACAACATTGGATTAGTGAGCCAAAGGAGCATTGATTACATACATTTTTAAATATATTATTTTTAGTAGGCTTGACCAGACAGATAATAGGGCCTATGATACAAAATAGGATGAGAACCCATACCCTAGGTCATTAAACATATCATTGCTTAGGGTACAGAACATGTTCAGGGAATATGTTATTCCTTCTTTTTGCTAAATGCTCAACCTACCTTTCTGTTTATACATTTTATTAATAATATCAGTCAGTAAATATGCTTCACCATACTTCTTCATAGGATTCATTTCTCCATTGTCCTCAGAATCACCTACACATAGTTTCTCTGATTTTATGATATTTTCTGTGTAGAGCCATATTAAAGTCTTTTTTTCTTAAAGAAGTTTCAAATGAAAATATTAAGAAACAAAACTTTCTCCAATCTAATTTTTTTTCTAGGCAGATCTGAATAAAAAAACCTTATTGGTACTTAAAAATTCTAAGAAATCAAGGCCCTCTGCTACATTTTTTTTTTCCTTTCTCTTTACCTGATAGTTTCTTTTTTAGGGCAGTGTGTATAAGGTCAAAAAGAAAGCTAAGGTCCTGGAAAATGTTTTAAAGATGGGTAGGAACTAAATTTAAAACTGAAAAAAAAAAGCTTCCTATCTAATTAAGTTGTTGCTCTTCCCTAAGCCCCAAAGAGATTAGCATATTGATCAAAGGGAAGAGATCTCTTTGATGACTTTAATTCACTTTTAACCAACAAGGAAGGAAAGGATGGACTTTTTGAGGGGAGTAGTATTCATAGAGGGATGGACAGGTCTTTTAGTCCAAGTATGTGCTAAAAGATGAAGTTACTATTGTTTTGTTCAATGCAGTAAAATGTTAACCATTACCTTACATTGAGCTGTGTAACTAAGTTTTATCTTACTGTGAATTTTTTCATTTGAGAATTCTATAAATGTGACTTCAAAATAGCATTCATTAGAGGGATGTCTTAAGGGCATGAGGGGGCTTTATTTAGAATATTTTTTTTCTCTGAGAAGAGAGGTTGAATTAGAATCATTATAAATGAAGAAAAATTACTTCTTACAAGTTTGTGCCCATAAGAGAGAATACATTATTGTCTTCTACATATGGTTCATAGTCATACAAGGTACATACTGTCAGGTAGCAGTTTTGGGTCATTGAAAATACTATACAATTCCTCAAAGGCAATCCAATCAGCTCTTTTGCTGCTTTGGAATTTTGAACACAAACTCATTTACCTACAATGAGCGATATTTTAGACTGATTAACTGTCTAACACGTACATTTTGGTAGATTAATTTATTTGGATTATCCATTCAACATATGCTACTTTGGCACTCACTGTCTATCCATTTGTTTTGGATTTTTTTTTCCTTTCATGGATTGTTAGGTCAATCTCTTCTGTGTAGTCATGTATCGCATTGAATAATCTCTGGAAGATTCTGGGGTTTGATGAAGTGAGCTCAATGTCTTCCACAACCAGGAGCATTTGTTGTTATTGTTGTTCATTCATTCAGTACTGTCTGACCCTTCATGATCCCATGTCTATGGGGTTTTCTTGGAAAAAATACTGGAGAGGTTCATCCTTTCCTTCTCCAATGGATTAAGGAAAGCAGAAATAAAAGACTTGCCCAGAATTACACAGCTAGGAAGTCTGAGGCCAAACTTGAATTCAGGTCATCCTGGCTCCAGACCAGTGCTTTATCTGCTTAGCTATCCAGCTGCCCTTGAAATATAATAAATATGTGTGTATGTGTATACATATATACACATACATAATATATATACATATACATACATATACACATATATACATACACACATGTATATGTATACAAACATATCATTGTATAGGGAAATCTTTATTCCCCCTGTGGACATCATTTATGATGGACAAATATTTTAGAAGAGCAGATATCTTATTGGTTAATGCCTTACTTGTTATTAGTATTCAGAAGATTGCCAAACAATGGTTATGTCATAGAGCTCAAGTTGGAAAGGACCATAGAGGAAGCCTACCTGAACCCCTTTGTTTTAGAAATGAGGAAAATAAGGCTCAATGAGACTGAATGACTTGCTCAAGGTTACATAGGGTAAGTAATAGTATATCTAGGGTTTGAACTCATTTCGTGGGAATTCAAGTTCAATCACCCCAAACTCAGAGCTCCCTATACTATATTGTTTTCAAAGAAATCTGTGTGATCTTTTATTTATTTATTTTTGTTTTGTTTTGATTTTGCAGGAAAATAGGGGTTAAATGACTTGCTCAGGGTCACACAGCTAGTAAGTGTCAACGGTCTGAGGCTGGATTTGAACTCAGGTACTCCTGAATCCAGGGCCAGCGCTTTATCCACTGTGCCACCTAGCTGCCCCCGAAATCTGTCTGATCTTAACACACATATGCAATATTCCTTATTGGGGGAGAGTGTTCAAGGTAACATTTTCCTTTATAGAGTGAAATAGTTTCTTATCATCAACAAACAATAAATACAGTGAAATGTTGTTTTCTCTATACCTTTCAATCCATTGGGCAACTGAAGTTGCTGACAGTTATTATTGATTTGTTTCAAATTCTGTCCATCCCCTTCTATAAGCAGAAATCATATTAAGGAATTCTTACTATGATTAAGGATGTACTTAATATGTTCATAGAACATTGGCACAAAACTTAGAGATGGGAAAGTAGAAACATAGGAAAGTAGTTGTTGATAGTCTGTGAAACATATTGTTTGATGCAAGAGTAATAATATTGCCTTTTTCCCATTTGATATTTCTTCTACTTGCACACATCTTGAAAAATCAATTCTTGAGTATTTCCAAAGCTGTAACATGTCCGGAAGGTATTTCCTCTGTTCATCCTTAGCCTGATTCAGCTTCTCTTCCCAATTTGTCATCTTGAGTACTAATTCCAATTTTCACATAGAATATCGGATATTAAGAAGTTTGCATCTAAAACTGTTTCAGCTATATTGGAAATAGTTGATTACAGAAATACTTACAAATCTGTTCTATTTTTATTGGTCTTATTTCAACTTCACTGGTCCCAGAAGGAACTTAAAATGTATTACCAATGATTATTAAATCATGAGCAAAAAACTAAAGACCATAAAGGAACACATATTTTTCTCACTAAGATACATTAAAATCAAGGAATACAGAAGAAAGGAAAAATGATCTGAAAGTGAAAAACTGACTTAGAAAATTATGTCTGAGATTGTGATTTCAACTTCTGAACCACTGCTTAAAATACAGGGATAACAGATTCTTGGTCCTAATTGGCACATACATAACAAAGTCTGGTAAGTGGTGTTTTGTTTTGTTTTGTTTTGCCAGCTGACTCGAAAATCCAAACAAAAGGGCTTTAAAGTAAAAAAAATAAAATGGAAAGAGAGATAACAGTGGCTATATGTTGGCCAAGCTTGATATCATATCAATGAAGGAAGAAAAATGGTCATTGAAACAGTCAGGTATTCACAGGAGATAATCTAAGAAAGGAACCAGTAGTAAAAATCTTTGGCTCAAATCTCTACACCCAACTGCATAAAATTTATATAATAACAGGAAGAAGTAAAAGTTAGAATAAAAAGAAGAAAAAAAAATCCCCTCATAGCTATCACTGAAACTTTCTGGAATGAAACCAGGGATGGAAGTATGACTTTGGAGTGATGTATGTCAATAAAAAATCGAGAAATAAGAATAAAAACAAAAATATGTAAGGGTAAATGGGGGTAGGGATGATATTGAATATTAAGAAGATATAATCACATGAAAAGATCTAGGAAATCCTCCCCTACCCTCCCCACTCTCCATAAAGAAAAGAAACAGAAGAAAATATAATAAGAGAAAAGAAAGGGGAAAAAAATCTAGGAAACAGAAGAGTGAAGAACATTTGGGTAAAGATCAACAGAGGGAGAATTAGAAAAGATTTTGTGCCACCAATGTATACTACAAAAGCACTAGGTCAGAAAAAAGGAAATAGATGAAGAGTTTAGAAAGCAGATTATAAGCTTGGAGCAGATGAAAGATATAGTAGTGATATGGAACTAAAATAGTTTAGACATCTGCTGGAGTTTTCTCTCAGTCAAAAGCATCTAATAATTTCTACACTTGCCTGATAATTTCATATTTAAAGGGATGGAGGAAATTCTATTCTGGTCAGTAACAAGGAGGAATAAGTTGCTGAAATAGAACTAATTGGAGTCCCAACGTGGGTTTGGAGTGGGGAGAAGAGACCACTATGACATGTAATTTCTGATAGAAGAGAATGCATGAAGATATAGTCTGATGCATCCTATATATTTAGAGCAAAGCAGATCTCAAAGCATTCAGAAGGATAGAAATGATCAGGATGGAGTAAATTGAAAGTGACAAAATCAGTCAAAGAGAAATGGGAAGACCCAAGGAAAAATAATTGCTGTAAGGAAGAAAAATGTTTGTTTGTTTTTTTTTTTTTTCCTGAAAGTACTCATGGATAAACAGGAAACTTACCGGCCAATTTAGATTATAAAAACAAATGTAAAGAAGGATGAAACAAGGAAAGGTAACAGAATATGAATATGCAAGCATTATGTTAGAAGTATGAGATTTAAAATTGGATATTAGATCATAAATCTCCCCTCTTTAACCTTTCCCTTAATTTATCTCCCAGACTAGTAAATGGAAGAAGCTTCTGGTTTTCTAGTTAGAGCTTTTATTGTCACAAGGTGATGTTGATTAGAAGGATAGGAAAGTAGAAACACAATACAAATCGTCTTAAGTCTAAGCTTAGTCTATATTCCGTATAAAACTCACCAAAACCTGAAGGCCACCTTTGGGGAGAGAGAGACCATGTCAAGCGAGTGCTGCTGCTAACCGCGAGCCGGGCCCAGTCGAACTCTCATCAGCATCAGCCTGTGCAGCGCAGTCAGGAGACCAGCAGAGCAGGAAAAAAACTCCCACTTCCATTCTCTCCTTGCCTTTTAAGCTCGCACCCCAGAGGTGGAGTGCTAGCAGGCAGTCTGACCTGCGAAGCAGGTGGACTGGCGTGTGTAGCTCATGCCATTGGTCTCCTCCCCGAAAGGGTGGTCCTTAAAAAAAAAAACTGGCGTCTTTCAGTTATCCTAACCGACTGTTAAAAAACTTTCATATTTTTTTACCACAGAAGACTTTCATAAATTTAATGGGGTGGCTAATTGGTGCAGTGGACTTGGAACCAGCAAGACTCATCTTCATGACTTCAAATCCAGCCTCAGACATTTACTAGTTGTATGACCATAGGCAAAACACTTAACCCTGTTTGCCTCAGTTTCAGGGTAGGGCAATAAGGGTTAAGTGACTTGCTCAGGGTCACAAAGCTAGTAATTGTCAAGTGTCTGAGGTTGGATTTGAACTCAGGTCCTCCTGAATCCAGGGCCTGTGCTTTATCTATAGTGCCACCTAGCTGCCCTGCCTCAGTTTCTCATCTATAAAATGAGAAGAAAGCAGAAAACCGCTGTAGGATCTTTTTCAAGGAGTCATAAAGAGTGAGACATGACTGAATAAAAACATGAATTTATTTCCAGGAATGCTCCAGATGAACTGAATCAGGACAAAGAAGCAAAAGACAACAACAAAAGAAAGAGAAAAAAAATGTTGCTGCTGTTTTGTTGTTGTTTTAATTTTGCTTGTTTTTGTTTTGCTATACTGGGAGAAAAAGGAGGCTCTAAGAAGGAATAGGGTTGTTGCTTGGGATGTTGATAAATGGAAACAAAGAGAAAACAGTTTATTTTTGTCCATTTTCCCCAGCAAAAAAATTACATCCTCAAGAACTTGAACCGTTATAATTTTTGAGCCAATGAAAACTAGAAAGGAATCATGCAATTGAAGAAGGGCAAATGTCCTGACATTCAAAAAAGGGAAAAGAAAGGAATTGTCATGCTATAAGTCAGTGAACTTGGCATGGATTCCTTAGAAAATCCTAGAATAGATTGTTAAAGAGGTGATTGGTTACCATGTAGAAAGGGAAGGGGTGATTGTAAAGCTTATCTTAATCAAGGACAGAACATGCCAGACTAAATCACATGGCCCTTTTTTTTTTTTTGGATAGGATTATTAAAGTAGCTGATAAGAGAAATATAGTAGATAATGGCATATTTAGATTTTATTAAAGTTTTTGATAAAAACTATTTCATGTAATTCCTCTATAGAAGATGGAGAGAAACACTAGAAAATACTACAATTAGATCAATTCAAAACTGTTTGGATGATGAAGTTCAAAGAATAGCTGTTCTATGTCAACATGACTGGAAGCTTCAAATGGAATTCTCCCAGGGATCTGTGGTTGGCTTTCTTATGTTTATCATTTCTATTAATGGCTTGAATAAAGGTATAGGAAGCTGGATCATCAATTCAGCCCATTACTCAGTGAGTAGGGATAACTGATACTTGGGAGACTTCCTCAATTTGGCTCTACCAAAAAGATGATGAACGTTCTTGCTATATCTTTAAGAGAAAAATGAAATGTCATACTCAAGCCAGTTTGTGTTGGCAGTTGTGAGGCATTTCTCCTTATGAAGTGAGGGAGAGTGTATGGCTTGTATCCTTTTTCTATGAGAATATATAAGGAATCGGGGGTGGGGAGGCATTAAAAGGAAGAAGGTAAGAATCAGTTAAAGGAACTGGGCATGTTTAACTTGGAAAAGAAAAGATTTGGGGGGCAGTAGGTATGAATACTATTTCCCAGTATTTAAAGGGCTATGATGTAGAAAGGGAATTAGATTTGTCCTGTTTGACCACAGAGTGAAAAATCAGGACCAAAAAGTTGAAGATAAAACAATTTAATTTGGGTTGATATAAGGAAAATTATTAGAGTTGTCTAAAAATGGAATGTGTTATGTCTGGGAGTGAGTGAAGGTCTTCACTCATTGGATGCCTATAAGCAAAGGCTAGATGACCACCTACCAGGAAGATTATATAATGGGTACCTTTTAAGTGTGGTCTTGTCAAGATAGCGATGGAAATCCCTTCCAATTCTCCAAGAAGAGTTGGACATGACTGAAAATGACTGATCATTATACATATATATGACTGAAAATGACTGAACACTATATATAAATATATAATATTATATATAATGTTCAGTCATTTTCAGTTATATACATACATATGAATATATACTTTGTGAGAAAATAATGGTGTTCTGGGGGAACCAGAGCCTCTCCCCTCCATTCAAGGGAGACTTACCTGACCTCTTTTAAGGCTAGCTCAGAGTCAGTAGAATTACAAAAGAAATGTAGATTGACCTTGCTGACTACCTAAAGGAAGTTAACTTACCTAGGAGACCTCCCAAGTCATGTCAATCAATGGACTGGCCAATTAGGTTGGATCAATGTGCAATGACCCACCTCTACCTGAGAGAGAATAAAAACCCTTGGGCCAAGGGTGGAGGGGGGTCACTCTTTTATGTCCCCTGCTCTTCTCCCTGCACCTCTCTCCATCCTGGGATTTTATGGGGGGCCTGGGACACTGAAGAAGGCAGCCACTTGGTCCCCACTGTCTTCTCTTTTCTATCTAGGCATGTAAGGCTTCTGAACTCTAATTCAGAGGAATGTACTCTCTCTCTCTTTACTAACATTTAATATGCTTTAATAAATGCTTAATGCCAAAGAATGGTGCTATAGCCTCTAATTTATAAGTAGCAATATATTAGAAATCCCAGCTAAGTTCCCTAAAACCAGAACAGAAACAGGTACCCCCATATATTTTCAAATGACACACATACAGGTGTATATGTATGTATGTATGTATGCATGTAGTTTTTCCATGTTGTCTCTTCCATTAGAATGTGAGAAGACTGAGATCAGAGACTGCATTTTATCTCTTTTGTTAATCCAGGAATGTGCTGGAGCCAACTTGAACTGGCTTAAGAAAGCCATTATTAAATTTTCAGTGTAAGTATTTACACCTTGGAAATGGACAAATACTACCAATCACGGTTGTGCCATTTACTTGATAGTCTAGACTTTAGAATGTGATGGAGAAAATATTAACAATGAAAATTAAGCCTAAAAGTGTGTCCAATGTACTTTTCCTTTTTATTTTTTTGCAGAGCTATGCGTTAAACATTACCAGCAAACCACACCCCCTTTAGCACAATACGTTGTAAATAATAAGTGCTTAATAAATGCTTTGTAGACTGATTTGACAATAAAGCTTTAAAGTAAGACTTCTCTAGAAAAGTCTACTCTTAATGTTTATAAAATTGCTATATTCTTTTTTTTCTCATCATTAAAACATTATTAATAATAGTAATAAATGTAAACCACACACACACACACAAACTTGCACCTGTAATTGAGATGATTTCCTGCAAAGTAAATTGACTTCATAGACTTACACTAACATGAATGTGTGGGCATTTGAAAATAATGATCTGGGTTAGGATTTGTGATGCATTCTGGGAGATAACCCAAGAAATGTTAAAGTAGAATCATGTTTCACTTCAAAATAAATAAAATCTACGCTAGTATTTATGGAAGTCACTACAGAATCCTCTCACATTCATATGCAAATGAGTCCTCTCTTTAAAATTTTGAGTGAAATGATAAAGCTACAAAAAAATTAAGATCAGCTTGTAGCAGCCATAAATGCCAAAGCAATGAATTGTCTCTAAATATGGGGCTCATTTAGTGAGATAAAAATGCTTATTGGCTAATGAGATGCATCAACCTAAAAGAAAATTGGTCCATAAATTTACATGATTTAAACTTGCTGAAGACAAATACTCTTTGGGGCCCTTTTAGTGTTATTTTTTTTCTTTCTTTTTATCAGTACTGTTAGAGTGAATTCTGAATTTTGATGGTCTTAAGAGAAGTATGAAATGGGAGGGGAAGGTAATATACTAGACAGAAATAGAGGAGGAAGGGAAGGAAATTTGTCATTTTACAAAATAAAACTGAATATGAGTGGTATATGAACATAAAGGAAAGTATGGGGTGGAAAGAGGCATTAAGAGAAATT
Organism: Dromiciops gliroides; assembly: GCF_019393635.1. NCBI lineage: Eukaryota > Metazoa > Chordata > Mammalia > Microbiotheria > Microbiotheriidae > Dromiciops > Dromiciops gliroides. The sequence goes on from NC_057866.1 coordinate 268,386,001, forward strand.
CATTTTCACCTGAACTGGACAAAGGAAGGTTGAACATAGTCACACACACACATACACACATACCCACATATCCACAAAGAGTACAGGGAAAAATACCTTAAACTGAATAGGGAAATAGGTAGAGACAGGTTGAAGGGAGGTGGTTTAAGAGGAAGAACAGGAGGGGGCAGCTAGGTGGCGCAGTGGATAGAGCACTGGCCCTGGAGTCAGGAGTACCTGAGTTCAAATCTGGCCTCAGACACTTGACACTTACTAGCTGTGTGACCCTGGGTAAGTCACTTAAACCCCATTGCCCCACAAAAACAAAAACAAACAAACAAACAACAACAACAAAAAAAAACAAGAGGAAGAAAAGGATAAGTGAAAGAATAAACGTAAGGGAAACAAAAATATGTTATAAAAAATAAGAGGGGAGGAAGGAAATGAAGAGGTAAAAAAATAATGAGAGAAAGAAGAAAAATACAAAAACAAAAAATATAAACAAAAAACTTGTGATGGGGGTCTAGCAAGGGGAAGATAAAGGGGGTAATAGGGCAAAAAGGGCTGGGCCTGGAGTCTTCCTGACTAGCATCAGAAACTTACCAGCTGTCTGATCCTGAACAAGTCATTTGAGCTTGTTTGCCTCAGTTTCCTCATCTGTAAAATGAGCTGGAGAAGGAAATGGCAAATCAATGTAGTATCTTTGCCTAGAAAGCATCAAATGGGGTCACAAAATATCAAATAGGACTAAACCACAACAACAAGCATGTTAGATAAGTTACTAGTTAAATAAAGCATTTATTAAGTTTTTATTTTATGTTAGACATTGTGCTAAGCACTAGCAAACAAATATAAGAAGCATAGGTCCTGCCTTCAAAGAGCTTACATTCTTTCTTTCTTTTTCTTTTTGGTAAGGGTAGTTTTCAACATTCATTTTCATAAGATTTAGAGTTCCAAATTTTTCTCCCTCCCTCTCTTTCCTCCCCCTTCCACAAGACAGCAACCAATCTGATATAGGTTATATATGTACATTCCACAAGTGCTCTTTTTATCAGTTCTTTCTATGGGGGTGAACAGTATGCTTTGTCATTAGTCCCTTGGGATTGTCTTGGATCATTGCATTACTGAGAGTAGTTAAATCATTCACAATTGCTTATTGAACAATACTGTTGTCACTATGTACAATGTCTTCCCAGTTCTGCTCACTTCACTATATATCACTTCATATGAGTCTTTCCAGGTTTTTCTGGTATCATCCTGTTTGTCATTTCCTATGGCACAAGACCATTCCACTACAATCATTTACCATAGCTTCTTCAGTCATTCCTCAATTGATGGACATTTCCTTGATTCTTGATTCTTAGCCACCACAAAGAGTTGCTGTAAATATTTTTTATACAATTTTTCCCCCTTTTCTCTTTTTTCATGATTACTATTGTTAATTGTTTCCCTCCATCCTATTCCCTTCCCCCATGATAATTACTCTATTATCTCTCTTCTTTCACTCTATCCCCCTTCAAAAGGGATTTGCTTCTGTATGTCTCTTCCCCCAATCTGCCCTCCCTTCTTTTGCCCCTCTCTCTTTATCCCCTTCCCCTCCTATTTTCCAGCAGGGTTAGATAGATTACTCCACCCAACTGAGTATGTATGCAATTCCCTCCTTGAGCCCAATAATTCTGATGAGATTGAGGTCTTTGAGCCAATTCCATGAGTGTTAGGCTCATTTACTGCCCAAATTAAATAGATTATACCACCCAACTCGTTGTGTGTGTGTTAATTCCTCCCTGAGGCAACTCTGATGGGAAAACCATGAATGGAAGTGGAGTTAATTTCATATTGTTCATTTTGTTCATATTGTTCATTTGTTCTCCTCCTCCACCTCCTCCGCCTTTGTCTTTGCCTTCATCTTCTTCATCTTTGTCTTCTTCCTCTTCTTTGTCTTCTTCTTTGTCTTCTTTTTTTGAGGCAATCAGGGTTAAGTGACTTTGGGTAGAGCTGGTACTGATTGAGCAAAAAATAATAATAATTTTATCATTAAAAACTATTACAGGGGGCAGCTAGGGGGCTCAGTGGATAGAACACCAGCCCTGGATTCAGGAGGACCTGAGTTCAAATCCGGCCTCAGACACTTGACACTTACTGGCTGTGTGACCCTGGGCAAATCACTTAACCTTCATTGTCCCCCAAAACCCCCCAAAACCAAAAAAACAAAAACCACCATCAACAACACCAAAAACTATTACAGTTGCAGGCAAAACAAACAAACAAAATCCCCTCAGAAGACAACAATGTGAAAACAACTACAAAGCCTCAAATAAAAATGCTAATTGGACTCAAGGCCAATAAGAATCTTTCAGGAGAAAGAGTTAAAGAAAGAAATGTGAATGTTACAGGAAAAATTTGGAAGATCAATGAAAGAGAGGCAAGAAAATTATGAAAAGAGAAATAATAGCTTGGCAAAAGAGGCAAAAAAGATATTGAAGAAAACAATACCTTAATGAAACAGAACCAGCCAAATGATAAAAGTGGTACAAAAAAATCACTATAGAAAATAACTTTAAAAGTAAAATAGGCCAAATGGTAAAGGAGGTACAAAAATTCACTGAAGGAACATCTTAAAATTGAATTGTCATGGGGCAGCTAGGTGGCACAGTGGATAGAGCACTGGCCCTGGAGTCAGGAGGACCTGAGTTCAAATTTGGCCACAGACACTTAACACTTACTAGCTGTGTGACCCTGAGAAAGTCACTTAACCCCAATTGCCTCACCAAAAAAACCCAACAAAACAAAAAATTGAATTGGCAAAGGTGTCCATTATCACAACTATTATTCAAAATCATGCCAGGCAGATTTCAGAAAAAAACCTGGAAAGACTTCTTTGAAATGATGTCAAGTGAAATGAGCAGAAGCAGAAAAAAGAAGTTGTACACAGTATCAGTAATATTGTGTGATGATCAACTATTAATGACTCAGGTTTTCCCAGCAAACAATGATCTAAGACAAATACAAAGGACTCATGAAGGAAAATACTGTCCACATCTAGATAAAGACCTGATGGACTCTGAATACAGGTTGAAGTATGTGGGGTTTTTTAGTTTCTTTATTCATTTTCATGTTTTTTATCTGTTGATTTTTTCACAACTGTGACTAATATGTAAATATATTCTCTATAATAGCACATCCATAACATACCTAATGGTCTACCATTTGTGGAGTAGGGGATGGAAAGAAGGGAGGGCAAAAAAAAAAAATGGACCTCAAAAGCTTGTAAAAATGAATGCTAAGTGGATAAAGCCCTGGCCCTGGATTCAGGAGTACCTGAGTTGAAACTCGGCCTCAGACACTTGACACTTACTAGCTGTGTGACCCTGGGCAAGTCACTTAACCCTCATTTCCCTGCAAAAAAAAAAAAGTTTAAAATTACCTTGATTTGTAATTGGGACAAAACCCAAAATACTCTTTTTTAAAAACCATTCCAAAAATGCTAGCTACAGCAATAACACAAGTCAAAGAAAATGTAGGAATTCTAACAGGCAGTGAGTAAACAAAAATATCTCTCTTTGTTTATGATATGATGGTATATTTAGAGAATCCTACAGAATTGAGTAAAAAAAAAAAACTTTCATTGAAATGATTAACAACTTTAGCAAAGTTGCAGAATACAAAATTAACCCACATAAATCATCAGCATTTCTATATATTACAAACAACATCCAACAGGAAGAGTTAGAAAGAGAACATAAAGACAATATAAAATACTTGAGCATTGACATACAAAGACAAATCCAGGAACTATATGAACACAATTATAAAACACTTTTCATACAAATAATGACAGATCTAAACAATTGGAAAAAAATTAGCTGTTCATGTGTAGGCTGAGCCAAGAAAATAAAAATTACAAGTCTATTTAATTTTTCAGTGTCATACCAATCAAACTACCGGGGAAAAAACATTTAAGGAGCTAAAAAAAAATAAGAAAATTCATATAGAAGAAAAAAGAGTCAAGAATACAAGGAAATTAATGGGGAAAATATAAAGAAGATTAATTAGCAGTACCAGATTTCAAACTATATTACAAAGCAATAATCATCAAAACAATCTGGAATTGGATAAGAAATAGATTGATGGATCATTTGAATAGATTAGGTACACAAAATGTATTAGTACATGACCATAGCAACGTAGTATTCAATAAGCCCAAAGATTAAAGCTTTTAGGACAAGAAGTCATTATTTGGCCAAAATTTCTGGGAAAACTGGAAAGCAGTTTGGCAGAAACTAGATATAGAGCAACATTTTACACTGTATACCAAGATAAGGTCAGAATGAGTACATAATTTATACACAAAGTGTGAAATCATAAGTAAATTAGTGGAGAATGGAAAATTTTACCTGACAGTTCTATGGATAGGGGAAGAATTTGTGACCAAATAGAGAATCACAGGAAATAAGGTGGATAATTTTGATTGCATTAAATTAAATAGGGTTTGTCCTAACAAAACCAATGTAGCCAAGTTTAAAAGGAAAGCAGGAAAGTGGGCAAAAAATGTGTGTTTCTCTCCGATAAAGGTCTCATTGTTGAAATATCTAGAAAACAGAATCAAATTTATAATAATACAAATCATTCCCCAACTGATAAATGGTCAAACATTATGAAGAGTCAGTGTTCAGAATAATAAATTAGAGCTATCTATAGACAAATGTAAAAAATGCTTTTTAAATCACTATTGATTAGAGAAATGCCAATTATAACAACTTGAGGTATCACCTCACATCTATCACATTGACTAACATGACAAAAAATGAAAGTGATAAATATTGGAGGAAGCTGGGTCACTAATGCACTATTGGTGAACACGCTAGAGAATAATTTGGACCTATGAGCAAAACGACATAAAACTGCACATATACTTTGATTGCAGCAATACCATTACTCAGTTTGTATCCCAAAGAGATCATAGATAAAGGAAAAGGAACCATATGTACAAAAATATTTATAGTAACATTTTTTGTGATGGTAAAGAAATGGAAGTTATAGGAAGCCCATCAAATGGAGAAGAGCTGAAAAAGTTGTGGCATATGATTATGATGGAATACTTTTGTACTACAAGAAATGACAAGCACTATTATTTCAGGAAACAAAACAAAACCTGGGGAGTCTCAGAAGAACTGATACAAAGTGAAGTGAGCAGAACCAGGAGAACATTGTACCCAGTAATAATAGTAATAATATTGTAAGGATGATCAACTGTAAATGACTTGACTATCCTCAGCAATACAATGATCCAAGATAATTCTGAAAGACTAATGATGAAAATGCTGTCCATCTCCAGAGAAAGAACAGATGGTGTTAATTCAGATTGAAACATTTTTTCTTTACTTTCTTTTTTATTTTTTCTTGATTTTTGTAACATAACTAATATGAAAATATTTTGTATGATTTCACATCTAGAATTAATTTCATATTTCTTGCCTTCTCAGTGGGTGGAGGAGAGGCAGAAGAAAGATTCCAAACTCAGAATTTCTTAGAAATGTAGGTTAAAAATAAATCGGGGGGGGGGGGCAGCTAGGTGGCACAGTGGATAGAGCACTGCGCCCTGGAGTCAGGAGGACCTGAGTTCAAATTTGGCCTCAGACACTTAACACTTACTAGCTGTGTGACCCTGGGCAAGTCACTTAACCCCAATTGCCTCACTAAAAAAAAAACAAAAAAAACCCCAAAAAAGAAAAATATCAATAATACATTTCTTTAAAATTTCTTTTCTAAAATTTCTATGATCCAGAGTGTCACTATCATTGAGATATATATGTGTGTGTGTGTGTGTGTGTATGCATTCTGCATTATTATACATTTCACTTCTATTAAAAAAATAAGCCATGCTATGTTGCATAGCTACACAGATGTGAAACTTGGGAGGTAGCAACAACTACAAAAATGTAGAATATCTTCATTGGAAGAAAGCTCTTGTTGTGGTGTTGATGACCTCAAATTCTATTAGAAATACTAGGAGAAGAACAGCTGGGATTTCTAGCCCAGTGCTGCTGACCTCTGACTTGATCAGGCTTTAAAGAGACTCAACTATTCAGCTGAACTGTATGCCGAGCTTCCTGATTTTTGGAAACTCATTCTCTTATGTGTTTCTTCATTGTCTGCAATATGCAAATTAGGGTTCTGACACTAGGAAGCTCTCTATGACCACTGTTTCCTGGTACATGGGATAAACATCCACTAGGAATTCAGATTTCTTTTCACTTTATCAGGATCTTGGCTACATTGAGAGCCCTTTAAGACAGGCCTCTCAGGACTCATTTTCAATTGTCTTCATTGCTCAGAAACTTCAGGATGTTCTTCAACTTTGAAGAAAGGAAAAAAAAAGATAGGAGGGAGGGAGGGAGGAAGGGAGGAAGGAAGGAAGGAGAGAAGCAGGGAGGGATAGAGAGAATGAGGAAAGGAAGGAAGGTAATGAGGAAGGGAGGCAGGGAGGAAGAAAAAGTCAACTCTTTTAAAAGGATAGTGAGGTTTTGATCTAATTTCTATTAATGAAGTCTATATTTGCTCTTTTCATTCCACAACTAGACTTGATAAGAGGATAGTGCTAGTTCATTTCATTATATCCAGTCCTTAGAGACACAGGAAGAAAGGAACATCAATGAGTTACTGAACATAAAAAGCTTACAGGTTTCTTGTTTTTTGTTTGTTTTTATGGGGGATAGAGAAGGAAGCAAGGGGAGGGGAAAAGAATAATTTTGTTGAAAAGCAAACCTTCTTTGAGAAGCTAGTTCTTTTCTCTTGGTGTCCCAGATCACTGGTTGGTCCAAACTAAGCTACAGCTTGTGTTAATTATTTTCTCAGAACACAGAAGGCTGTAAAGGGATATATTGATTGGGCAAGTGGATGATAATAATAGACACTGGAGAGCAGATCAATCGCCTCAAAAGTTTTCCTTTTTGTTTCGTCTACCAAGTTAAATTACTTTTGGATTGGAATGGACAGGAGAAAAAGGATAAATAGGAAAATTTTCTGAAATTACATAATTATAGAAATTATAGAATTACAGTATTGTGATGTTTAAAATCTATATTGTATGATTGCCTTAAATTAAAAAGCTTCAGCACCAGTCTTTGGGCATTAAACATTTATTAAAGCATAGAGGTATTCACAAGGAGTTCAGAAAGTTAAGAAAAAGAAGTCCTACCTAGCCTAGAGTTCCAGCCTGGTTGGGTTCTTCTTCAAGTCCTCCTCCACGAGCCTGCTTTAATCAGGAACTCCCCAGCAAGCTGATTGTGGAAACTTTTTATAGGTCTGGAACAGAGGCAGTCCTTACACACTGCTTCAAGGTGATTGGTTGCTGTCCTCCAAATCCATTGGCTTTGAAGGTGTTCTCAAGTTGAGTTCACAGTCTAGTTTCTGAGAACAATACCTTCTTAAGGGATAGCCAGGTGTGATTACAATCCAGTTAACTTGAAGTAGGCTTAATCAGCAGTCAATCACTCTCACTTGATTCAATCAGTATAGATTACTCAGGTGGGTCTTTGAGTATCTGCTAAATCCCATTATTTCATCACAGTATGTATACTATATGTATGTCTAATATAATTATATAAATTATGTAATTATGCAATTATATAACTTACATAATATATAAGACAATAAGGGAGTGTTAGAATATTTTTGGTGACTAGCCTAATTTGGGGGGCTGAAGCTGACTGGAGGACTAAACTGGGGACTTTTGACTATTTGGTATCTGACTTCGTTAATTTAATGTGGGCGGTTTATAAAGTTCCACCACACTGCTCCCAAACTCAGACTAAAGATTAAGAAGCCTCTTAACCAAATAATCAAAGCAGAGTTTATTTACGAGATACTATTTAAAATTAGGAATACAGGGAAATAAAGTGTACAACCTGACTGCTTTCTTTCGCACCTGCTGCTCTTTGAACTTCTTGAATACAATAAGGGCCTTAGCCGCCCCAGCCTCAGGGCGCGTTACACTTTCCCTGGTTTGTATTAAGGCCCGTAACCTTGTCAGCCCGGTCTCTCCTTTTCCGAACCGAACTCTCCTCCGTCCTTGTCCGGGCTCCCCTCTAGTCAGCTTCTCTCCTAGTCCGTCCTTCTCTAGTCCGTCCCCCTCCTTTTTTTTAATCAGTCTCCTTCCTTTTCTCTAGTCACCCTTACTCCTCTTAACCTTGTCTCTCTATCTAGTCTGTCCTCGCTCCTTCTTTTTCTAGTCCGTCCCCCATAGTCAGCTTCCTTGCTCTAGTCAGCCGTTCTTCTTCCTTCTTTTTCTAGTCCGTCCCCCTCTAGTCTCCTTCCTTGCTTTTTTTCTATCTAACTCCCAGGTCTATATATACCTTTTCTTCTCTCCACTCAAATCTTGGGGCTTCCTTCGCCCCCACAGACCAAGCTAATCCACCAGCCAGAGCTGCGGCTGGTGGTGGTGGTAGGGGGTGCTCTCGAGCCTTATGCCTCAGCACAGGCCATCCGGGATCCTTTAGATAGCTCTGCTCAGGTCTGAGGGAGCTGGGGGCTTTTTTTTTTCCCCCAGCTGTCTGACCTGGCGTCTTGTATAGCCCACGGGGGCTTTTTCGCTCAGCTGAAGCTGAGGAGGAGGGGGAGAGACCCTGAGGGCCTAAGGCTTTCTAATCTCAGCCTAAAGGTAGGGTCCCCAAATCAAAATAAATTTCCACAGGAGTATCTACCTGATAAGTTTAAGTTAACAAATGCCTGTTCTAGGTAGCAATAGCAGATGTGATTTTCATAGAAATGATGTAACTGCTGAGTCATTTTTGGAGAGCTTAAAAAGATTGTGGAGGATGGCTGAAATTGATGTCATAGGCCCAGAGAAAAGCAAAACAATATTCCAGTTTTGAAAATAGTGAGAGGATACTGCATACTATAGGTTGGTGATCTAGAGTTCAATTCCTGGAAAAAATTCTAGAACATATTATTAAAGGAATTATTTATAAACATTTAATTAGGTAAGTCATGATCACTAAGGATCAGAACGGTATCATCAAGATCAAGTAATTTCAATTTGATTCAACAAACATTTATTAAGCACCTACTGTGTGCAAGGGGCAACTAGGTGGCATAAAGGCTAGAGTGCTGAACTTGGAGTCAGGAAGATGTGAGTTCAAATTAAGCCTCATGTATTAATTACCTGTGTGACTCTGTACAAGGCTCTTAAGCTTTGTCTGCCTCAGTTTTCTCAACTGTAAAAGAGTGAAAAGAAAACAATAGCAACTAACTCCCAGGCTTACCATGAAGACAAAAGAAGATGATATTTTTAAAGTGCTTTAGAAATCTTAAACCTGTATTATTTTTGTTACTCAGTATTTGAAATATAAAGATCAAAACACAGCAGTCCTTCAGCATTTGAAATACAAAGATCAAAACATAGCAATCTCAGTCCTCAATGGTCTTACATTTTCCTGGGGATATAGAATATGTACACAAAAAGGAAATATTAAGTAATTTGAAGGAGAAGAGTGTGGGGAGGACAGATCAGACAGATCTGATTTGGGTCTTGAAGGAAAATAATTTTTCTGCAGGTGGTGGGAGAAAGGTTAGATCTATTTTATGCTTGGGAGATGGCCAAAGTAAATGAACACACAGAGTTGGAAGATGGCACAGGGAGTTCAGGGGACATAGTATTGTACTTTGGCTATCAAATAAGTGAAGGGGAGTAATGTGAAACAAAGGTAGAAACGTAGCTTGGAGACAGATTATAGAACACCATAAATGCAAAGAAAAATAGTTTGCACTTTAATCATATTAGAGGTAAGAAGAACTACTGAAAGGTTTTCAATGGGAAACTGACATGGCTATTCATGTGCCTTAGGAAGATTATTTTGGCAATAGCATAGCAGATAGATTGGAGAGGAAAAAGATTGAAGATAGGAGAAATAATTAGAAGGCTATTATGATAATCTAGGAAAGAGGGAATTATAATCCTAAATAAAGAGAGACAGCCATGAGAATGGACAGCTGAAAGAAGACAGACAGACAGATAGATAGATAGATAGATAGATAGATAGATAGATAGATAGATAGATAGATAGATAGATAGATAGATGGTAGATAGATGATAGATGATATATAGTTGTAGATAGATATATGTATGTACATATATACATGTATTGATATATGTTACATACATAATATAATTTTGTAAATCAACAGAATTTCACAATTACTGACTGGATAGAAGGGATCAGGAGGAGGGAAGAGTCAAAGCTAAGACAGAGATTGTGGGTGTAGATAACTGGAATATGGTAGTTCTTTCAGAAGAAATAGAGAGGAATTGGGATGAGTAGGTTTTAATGTGTGTATGGGGGTTGTTGTTGTTTGTCCTTCATTCTTGAAGAGGACCAATGACATAGAGAGGTGATGTCATGACTTGCATTGAATTGGATTTAAGTAAGGAAGGACTGTACAGTCACCAGTCTCACTCTCCTCCAGAGCCATCTAGGTCCAGTGGCAAGATATACATCAGGATGACTGGAGGTGGCTTTGGATGTTTGAGGCAAGAGGGGTTAAGTGACTTGCCCAGGGATACAAAGCTAATAGTCATCAAGTGTCTGAGTCAGATTTGAACTCACATCCTACTGACTCCAGGCCCAGTTCTCTATCCACTGAGCACCTACCTGCCTGATGTATAGGGTGGGTGAGTGGATGGAGGAATGGAGTGGAAGATGAATTCTGTTTTGGATATGGTGAGTTTGAGATATTGATAAGAGATCCAGGAAGTGATGTCTAGGAGACAATTGGCAAGGACAGGTAGGAGTTAGCAGAGTGATTAGGGTTATATATAGATCTAGAAGTCATGAGCATAGCAATGATAATTTAGTGTTTGGAGTAGATGATAACCCAAAGGAAGAAAAGAAAAGAAAGTAAAGAAAAGATCACAAGGCAGAGATCTGAGGAACCCTCATGCTTATCTCATGCTTAGAGGGTGAGGCATGATTCCAACAAAAAGAACTGAGGATTGCTGAGACAGGAAAGAGGAGAATCAGGAGAAAGCAGTACAATGGGAACCAAGGCAAGAAAGAGCATCTAGGAGAAAAAGGGAAGAGCATCCAAAAGGCAACACAGATTGAACAGGGGAACTGAGAAAACATCATCCAATTTAGCATTTAAGAAATCTTTATTACCTGACAGCAAGATATTGCAATTGAGTGATAGAGCTGAAAAAAAAAGGAGCAGTGCAGGGAAACCTGACCCTAAGTGCTAGGTAATTGAAAAGAGAGAAAGAGAATGATAGTTTGATGTTATTCTAAGTCCAAATGAACATTTTTTTCTTCAAATGAACATTTTTGAAGGATGAGTTAGATCTGATGACATTTTGTAGGCACTAGAGAAGGAGCTATCATTTAGGAAGAAACTGAGGATGAGAAAGTGAGGCGCAATGTCACCAGAACAATTACTAAAGCGATTTGAGGAGGTGGAATCAAGATCACAAGGAGCAAAACTGGCCATGACAAAAGAAGGACCATTTCATGCCTGGAGTAAATGAGAAGAGATGAAAAAAACAAAGTAAAATGAAGGTGACATAAGGCTCTGTGCTATTATCCATTTCAATCAGACTGGAATAAAGGCAGAGGTGGCATCTGTATTCAATTTGCAGATGAAACAATGCAGAGAGGCATCAGAGGGCCTAATCGCAAATATCTTGACAGGCTAAATTAATGGGCAAAATCAAATAAGTTGAAATCTAATGAAGATAAATATAATCAAGTTCTACACTTGGCTTCCAAAAATCAACTTCGAAAATTCAGGATTACAGGAGCATGGTGAAATAATAGTTGATGTGAAAAGGGGCTGGATACTTTAATGAACTGCAGGCTCATTATGTGTCAAGAGAAAGACAGCAGACCCCCAAAAAAGTAACTCAATTCAATTCAAGAAGCATTTATTAAGGGCTCAGAGTTCTCAAAAATTAAGTGTGGTATGATGACTAATGAGCCAGATTTGAAACCAGAAAAAAAGACCCAGGTTCAAGTCCTGCTTCTGATAAATATTGACTAAAACTGACTTTGGGTGAGTCACTTAATTTCTTGGTGCCCTGGCCAAGTCTCTGTTACTATAGGTTGCAGAAAAGAAATCTACCTCCAGTAGTAGAGGAAATTTCCCCATCTGGTTCTCTTTTTCCTTAAAGTTTGAAACATTATATGTCTTGGACCCAAGCTAAATAATTTCAGGCCAATCAGAGAAAGTCTTAGTACCAATAAAATAATCAGAAAATTATGAAGATTAAGTGAAAAATTTTAATCAACTTTATTTTGGTAGTAAAAGATTTTGTCTTAAAAGATTTAAGGCAAGGACATATTGTGTTTTTCTGTGCATTTTATAAAGAAAAGTTACTTTCTAAATTTTGGGGGGGCAGGGGGAGAAGGCAGAAAATTGAGGTGTGGTGATATGCCCAGAGTCTTGAAACTAGTAAGTGTCAGAGGCCAGATTTGAAATTAAGTCCACCTGACTTCAGGGCCTGTGCTCTATCCACTGTGGCCCCTGGCTGTCTCTGATGAGAGAGTTTCTCGATGGAAAATATTTAGTTTCCAATATGTGGAGACAATATTCCATATCACCCTAACTAATAGCAAGATCGATTTTTAAAAACCTTTGAATAGTTCTCTCATCATTATGATGACAGAATCAGATTTAAAGCTGAAGGGGTATAGAAGTAATACAATCCAGCCTTCCTCATTTAACAAATGATTGTCCTACAGTTGTACAGGCAGTAAGTAGGAAGGCCGCAATTGGAATCTATGTCCACTGACTTTCTAGTATGCCAAACTTCATCTTCAGTATGAGGGTTTGTCCTCTTCCATAGAAAACCAATTCACTTTTGCAAGAGGTTAACCTTGATTAACCAGATAATCTCTGTGTACCATTGCTGTCTCTGATTATATGTTCTCACCATAGTATCTTCCATGACACAGACTAATTTCTCTCCTTTCAGAAATAATCATTGTTATGCATCAAGGATTATCATTTGAGAGGGGAGTTCACAACCAAACAAGAGAGAGTATCAAAATGGACAAATAAAATTTTAATTTTTTTATTATATTTTCCCAATTACATGTAAAAATGATTTTGACATTCATTTTTTTAAAAAAATTTGAGTTCCAAATTCTGTCCCTACCTATTTATCTCTCTTTTCCCCTCCGTAAGATGGTAAATAATTTGAAATAGCTTAGATGTATGCAATCATGCAAAACGGGCAAATGAGGGAAAACAAAGCTTTGCAGAAAAAATTCAGATAAAGGTCTCATTTTCAAAATATTTAAGGAACTGATTGAAATTTATAGGAGTAAGAACTCAATGGTAAAATGGGTAAAGGATATAGATAGGCAGTTTTCAAAGAAAGAAACCTCACCTATCAACAACCATATAAAAAAGTTCAAAATTATTTATAATTAGATAAATGTAAACTAAAGCAACTCTGAAATTCTTCAAACTCATTAGATTGACAAAGGTGGCAAAAAAAGGAAAAATGTCAAATATTGTAGAGGCTTCAGGAAAACAGGAGCATTATTGTATGGTTGGCGAAGCTGCAAAATGGTATATCCATTCTGGAGAGCAATTTGGAACTAAGCCTCTGAAGTCATTAAACCATGCATTCCCTTTTACTCAGCAAGGTCACTACTAGGACAATATACCTAAAGAGATTAAAGGAAAAGGGGTGTGTGTGTGTGTGTGTGTATACATACATATATATATACACACACATATACATACATACACATATACACATATATGTGTATGTGCAACAAGATTTTATGGAAATTTAAAAAAATTATAGTAAAGAGCTAGAAACTAAGAAGAGTGCCTATAAATTTGGGAATGGGTGGACACATTATAGTATATCAATATGATGAAACTGTGCCAAAAGAAATTATAAAAGATGCTTTTAGAATAAAGAAAACTTATTTGAACTGATGCAGAGTGAAAAAAAGCAAACTAGAAGAACGATGTATACAGTAACAACCACATCATAAAGACAATTAACTTTGAGACTTAAGAATTCTTATCCATACAATGACAAACCATAATTCCAAAGGGCCTGTAATGGCACATCCTTACCTCTCCTGACAGAGGGGTGATCAATTCACAATTACAAAATGACTCATTCATTTTTGGATATGACCAATGTGGGAATTTCTTTTTCTTGATTTTGGGTATTTGTTATAAGTATTTTGTTTTTTTTTTCTTGGGGGGGGGGGCTGAGAGCTAAAGAACAAATGCCTATTAATTAAAATTAAATTAATATTTTTAAAAAGAAATGAATAAGGGGGCAGCTAGGTGGCACAGTGGATAGAGCACCGGCCCTGGATTCAGGAGAACCTGAGTTCAAATCTGGCCTCAGACACTTCACACTTATTAGCTGTGTGACCCTGGGCAAGTCACTTAACCCTCATTGCCCTTCAAAAAAAAATTAAAAAAAAAAAAGAAATGAATAGCTTGATTTGGTTCTTGTAGGACTATGAACCTTAGAGTTGGTTTGTTTATTTTACTGGGTAGTCATTTTTCTTTCAATTACCCATGGTTCCTCTCTCCTGAACCAAGAAAGGGATCCTTTGTATACCAGGAGGACAATGACTCTTTGTTGGGATGTATTTATTGAAGATTTTAAGTTATGTAGGTTTTAGCTACAAAGCTAATAATAAGGGATGATGATAAAATAGGATGAAAAGAAATCCTGTTTGTTTTTGGAGTGGAAAGAGGACGACCTGGGATTCTTATTAGTTATAGTCCTCTTTCTGCAATTAACTCATTAGATGAGGTTTCATGGGGTAGTGGAAAGAACAGTTGGTTCTGAATCATAAGAGGATCACATATTTAAATGTGGAACAAAGCACAGAGGGGTCATCATGACCTAATCCTATAATTTTATAGATGAGGACAGAGAGAGCCTCAGAAAGGAATTTGCCAGAGATTATCCAGTTGGTCAGTAGATCAGGAATTCAAACCCAGGTCTCTGCCTCTGAAACCATTTTCATTCCCACAGGCTAGACTTCCTAATAAGAGCATCATTCACTCCAGAACAAATACTAATCACCAAAGATCTTAACTTGGAAGACCTTAGTGCTCATCTGGTCCAATTGCCCCATCTTACACTGAAGCCAAAAGCCATAAGATGCTCTTGGTCACATAAAGTTAGTCACACAAAGTGAATTTGGGCAGCCTACTTCATCTCTCCATTTTCCTATATTTGTGTCTCAAAGTTCAAAAAGCCCTTCCCAAAAAGTCTTTTAAAAGGTTGATATGTTTTTAAGAGAATTATATAAAATTGGGAGAACTTTATTAGAGAGTTTGGGAATTGACAATAAGTGCCTTTTTGGAAAGAAATATTCAAAAGATATATTGACAGAATTAACAGGACTATATATAAAGGAGAATTGAGAATGTTTTTTGAAGGAAGATATATTTTCCAGGAATGTAGTTGAGCATACATATTGATAATACTGTGATAGGAATGAGTGGAAGGGGGGAATAGGATGAACCAATAGTTGGCCATTGGTGAGAAAAAAAAAGTGAGCAATTTTTTTCTTTCTCTTTTTGTAAAGATGTTTATTATATAGTAGCCAGCCAATATATTGTTTAAATGTTTATTTTTATTATATTATATACTGTTATTAAATCTCATGGCCAGTTAGAGTGATGTCTGTTAAAGCCTAAAAGTTTATGATTTGAGGCTGAGAAAGAATGGATATCTTAGGAGAGTTAAACTTTCTCTGTGATTTCATTTGCCAAGGTGGGGCATAAGCAAAACTGATTACAGAGATGATTGCAATTTTCATAATCTCTAGGATACTTCTAAAATTTATTCTTAGGTTGCTTTTTGAACACCCCAAAGTAAAGAAATAACAATGTGATTAGGTAGTAGCAGGCTGAGTGAGGGATGAGGATTTGTTGTGTTTTCCCCAGAGTGAACTTGAGAGGTATTGTTCACATCCCATATCATTCATCCATGTCACAAATGTTTCTGCATATAAAATAAAATAATTAAATTAAATGATCTCTAAGTTTCCTCCCACAGAATCTGTCATTGGACAAGTTCCTTCATTTTTCTAGACATTCATTTCCTCAGCAACAATAAAAAAAATGCCAGTAATATTAGATGTTTTTTAACAATCCTTTCCAGCACTGATATTCTATCTTTCTCACCCTAGTCTTTCTGGAAGGGATAACATGTTCTGATGAAATGCTAAAGACAGCATGTGGTCAGTAGTTGTTGTTTTTGTTTGTAACAGGATTTCCTTCTAAATGGATATGAATTTTTAAACAAAATTTCCATGATTTAAATCATTTAGGATGGTAGTGATACAGTCCTGAATTCCTGGAGTTATTTTTTATTTACATTCAAATTGCTTTCTCCTGAATATAACAGAAATGTTTGAGAAGAATTGTGATTGATTTCAACATTTGTTGAAAGTGCCTAGTCAGAAGGAGGGCACTTAGATCCTGTCATGTCAAATTATGGAAGGGATTGGAGGTTGAAATGAGAGTCCTTTTAGCTTCTTTAACTCTCTTAATTCAGGTTTTAAAAGAACCAAAATGTATGTGATTTAAAATATACTATAAATTATATAACTAAAGTCTAGTTTGAGAGACTACGTAGTTGACAGAAGTGGGGGAAGAGGAGAAGGAGAAGGAGAAGAAGAAGGAGAAGGAAAAGGAGAAGGAGAAGGAGGAGAAACATGGGACGACTTATGAGATGTTAGAATGAAAAAACTAGAACCAAAAGAACAATATTCACATTGATTACAATAATGTACATGAAAGCTACAGTAAAAGACATCTGAATTCACATTAAACATATTGACTCATCTTGGTTCTGAGACCACTGATGATATAGTCTTCTCTTTGTTTGGTAGGCATATATGTTAAATGTTATGTGTTGTTAGATATGATTTTGTCATTAATTTATCTCCTTTGCCTATTTTTATTTGCTTATAAGGGAAGGTTTTGAGAGGGGACATATGTTAGAAAGTGAAAGGGTATAAAATGTAAAAAAATAATTTTTTTAAGATAGGGGAAAACACAAAATTATTGTCTCTATTGAGATTCATCCGAACATTTAACTTGGCTCTCGCCATCTCCCTCTATGCCATGTTAATGACCTTTTTTTTTCATTATTTCTGAGTTGTTTAAAGGCAGAGAATATAAAAATCATTAGAAACCTCATAAAGCAGATGGGATTCTAAAACACAATCATTAACTCGATGCACGAAATACAACATATCATTTAACTACAGGCCTATTTTGTTTTATGTCCCTGCCACATCATGAGCAGACCAGCCAATGAGAAGCCAGAATTGTATTGGTTCCTTCCTTGTGTTGGCTTTTAATGGGCATCTATAGCCTCAATACAAGTATTTTATGCTACTTCAGTGCCACTGTTTTGTGAGCACGAGAACATTGATGACAAGTCCAGTAGCTTTTATGGTGACAAAACATATCAAGGGACCAGTAGCCCTCCATGAGGAGAAAAGTAATTGAGCAGAGCATCATAAAGCCGATCTAAACTTGAGTTCTTTTCATTATTTATCCCTTTCCATTACTCATCTGCCAGTCAAGCTTGATATTTCAAGTCACACAGACAGAGCCTCACACTCAGTGGGTGTCATTATGGGATTCATTAGTAGTATACAAAATAGACTCAGAGACAAAGGGTATTAAGAATGTATGTGCCAGCAGGATTTCCATCATGGTTCTGGTTCTAAGAGATAAAGAAATCAAAAGTCTCAGGTAATCAGCCCATGGGCCATGGGTGACAGTGATACAATGGAATTAAAATCTAATTGACAATGTTATAAAACATGTTTCCTTGAAAATTAATTATGAAAATTATAATTTTCCACAAGCAATATTCTAAGAATCACAGAATT
The DNA here is from genome assembly GCF_019393635.1 of Dromiciops gliroides. Lineage (NCBI taxonomy): Eukaryota > Metazoa > Chordata > Mammalia > Microbiotheria > Microbiotheriidae > Dromiciops > Dromiciops gliroides. The sequence continues at coordinate 268,403,877 of NC_057866.1, forward strand.
TTTGAGAATACACAGGGATCTAGTCTAACCCATACCCCCAAAGCAGCCTTTACTATAATATACCCAATGAGTAGTCATCTAGCCTTAAAGAAGGAGGATGAAAATAGCCCCACTCTACTTAGCCCGTTTTCCTTTGAACAACTCTGCTTCCTTGTGTAAAGCCTAAATTGTTCTCTTTGCAACTTGCACCCATTGTTCCTGGTCTAACTTCCAGGACCAAACAGAAGTAGTCCAATTCTTCTTCTACATGATTAATCCTTTAATATTTGAAGTCAGATAGAATTGCAGGTACATGATCCCTGAGGCAAAACTGTTAAGGGTCAAGCTGGGTGTCTTTTGTCAGTCTAGATAATCTTCCATTCCCTGCTACTGCCTCATAACCCGGGATCCTCAGACAAGAAGACCTCACACTATGGGTGCACTAGAGGCACAGTGTATCCCTTAAAGAAAAGCTCTAGAGTAACTAGACATGCCCAGTAACTGACATCTTCCTCAAAGCAACCACTTTCATTTGTGCTAGTACAAAGCATCTTTTACTTCCTGCTCCCAGTCTAATTTCCCAACTTGGATGTGGAGAACCTTTGGTGAAAAGAAGAGCAACCATCTTTTCTACTTCAGGTCTTCCATCTCCTGCTACACTTGCCTTTTGCGGGTAGAGGGATGGCACCCTCCACTCAATAATAAACATTCTCACACTAGATCATACCCTTCACATCCTAGTAGCTCTGAACACCTGGAAATCATCATCCACATCCCACTCAATACCCCCTACTACCCAATTCCTCATTTCCATGCCCCTCAACCCTCTCTCCCCACAATTTCACAATAACTCCATCCAACCATTCCACAATGCCCTCTGGAATACCTGTTCCATAGGCAACAAACTTCCATTCATTGTAAATCTATTTCTCTCCAATTCCTTTCATTTACTAGCTCTTATTGAAACTTTGATTTCCTCTGATGACATAAGTTCCCTGACTACCCTTTTCTAGCTACACTTTCATTTATTCTCTTCAACTATCTGGCTATGGCAGGGAAGTTGAAATATCCCTTGTTCCCCATTGCCACTTTCAGCTTCTTCCCCTTCCTCCTTCACTCAGTAACCACTCTTCCTTTGAGTTTAATATTATTCCTATCTACCATCCAATCAAAATTCAGGTAGTGGTTGTCTACAGATGCCTAGGTCACTTTCCTCAGTGAGTTTGATACCTGACTTACACGTTTTCTCTCCTCCCCAACTTCTGCCCTCATAATAGGGAATTTCAACACACAAATTCTCGAACCACTCATTTCCTCAAACTACTCTCCTCCAATGAGTTAATCCTCCACCGTACCTTAGCCACAAAAATAAAACAATTATCATGCCCTTAATCTTGCCAACACCCACAAACATACCACCTCCACATTCAATCATTCTGAATTCCCCTTATCTGACCACAATTTCTTAACTTTTCACTTCTCCCTCTGTCTTCCTTTACATAACCTAACCCTTATCCTCACTATGGACTCCAACCCCTTGACCATTCTATTCTCTCCTGGGCCATCTTGCCTATATGAAGCACTCTCTTTTCTTCTCACCATCTTCACTCTTTGGTGAATCAATTCAAGTTTATACAGTCTTCTTGTATATTAAATATATAAATTCAGAAGGCCTATCAAGCCTAGAGGAGAGAATCGAGCTCAACCTGGCCTTCTAACCTAGAGGAAAAATAGAGCTCAGCCTGGTCTGCTTCTTCCTCCAAGTCCTCTGCCACCAAGAGCACCTCAGAGAGAGTAACTGCCTGTGGAAGCTTCCTTTGAGACTGGAGGAGAGGTGGTCCTTACACACTGCTTCAAGCTAATTTTCTAGGATTGCCCAAATCCTAGAAAATTCACTGGACTTGAGGACAGTCCATGAGCAGAATGTCCCCGAGGTCAGAGTTCAGAGAACACACCCCCTGAGAGCCAGGCTCTCAGGTAGGTGTGGTTTCAATCAAGTCAACTTCAAGTGAGTTAATCAGCAAAGTCAATCCAATCAAACTTCATTTAATCCCTGGCCCTCTGGGCATTCCAAAACCCATTATTTTCTCACATTACCAAGGTTAACACCTCTACCTGTTCAAGCTATTTCATTCCATCCCATCTCTTCCATCAGATTTCTCTCCTGTCATCCCCACTCTTTCACTTTTCAAACCTTTCTCTGTCTACTGATTCATTTCCTCCTGCCTATAAACATGTCCACATCTCCACTTTCCTAAAAAAACAAAGAAAAAACAAAAAAAAAACTCACTTGATTTTTTCCATCCCTGATATCTTTTGTCCTATTATTCATCTGCCTTTTCTAGCCAAGCTTCTCAAAAATTTTGTCTATCATAAGGGCTTTCTCTCCTCTCACTCTTTTCTTAACCCCTTACCATCTGGCTTCTGACCTTATCATTCTACTGAATCTGCTCTCTCCAAAGTTACCAGTTATTGCTTAGCTGCCAAATGCAATGTGCCTTTTCTCAGTACTCATTCTCAACCTCCCTGCAGCCTTTGACACTGTTGATCACTTTCTCTTCCTTGCTTTTCTCTTCTCTCTAGATTTTCAGGGTTGCCCTCTTTCCTGTTTTTCTCTAACATATCAAACTGTTCCTTCTCTGTCTCCTTTCCTGGATCCTCTTTATGATTATATCCTGTCATAGCAGTTGTGCTTTCCTGGGTCCTCTTCTTTTCCGCTATATTGCTTCACTTGGTGAACCCACCAGCTTTCATGGATCTAATTACCATCTTCTTGCTTATGATTCTCAAATCTCTGTTTCCTTTCCCAATTTCTCTGCTGAGCTCCAATTTCATATCTCCAACTGCCTTTTAGGTGTCTAGAACTGGATGGCTAGTAGACATCTTAAACTCAATATGTCCTGAGTAGAACTAATTCTCTTTCCCTCTATACTCTCCTTCACTTCCTACCTTCAATGTAGATTGCAACACCATCTTCCTTGGGTTCATAACATAGTAGTCACCCTGTATTCTTCACCATTTCTCACCCCCTATGTCTAAGCTACTGCAAAAGCCTTTCAACTTCACCTTTGTAACATCTCCTGAATATATCCTATTATCGCATCTGACATTGCCCCAACTCTAGAACAGGTTCTTATCACCTCATATCATTTTTACTACAATAGCCTGCTGATGGATCTGCCTGCCTCAAGTCTCTCCTCACTACAATCCATTTTCCATTCTTTTCACTAAAGTGATTTTTCTAAAATCTAGGTCTGTTCATGTCACACCCTTATCCAATAAACGCCAGTGATCACCTATGACTTCTAGGGGCAAATATAATCTGCTCTGCTGGGCATTCAAAGTCCTTCATAACCAAGTCCTCTCCTACCTTTCCAATCATCTTAAACTCTACTCCCCAACAAGTACTCTTTGACTGAGTGACACTGGCCTCCTTTTTGTGCCACAAACAAGATGCTTCATTGCTTGGTTCTGGGAATTTTCTCTGGTTATCCCCTATGCCTGATTGCTCTCTTGCCTTTTCTCTGACTACTGACCTCCCTGGCTTTCCTTAAGACCCAACTAAAAATCTTCTACAGGAAGTCTTCCCTAATCCCACTTAATTCTAATGCTTTCCCTCTTTTGATCATTTCCTATTTATCCTGTATATAGCTTGCTTTTTATATATGTGTTTACATGTTGTCGCCTTCATTAGATGACAAACTCTATGATGTTAGGGATTGTCTTTTGCTTCTTTTTGCATCCCCAGAACTTAGGACACTGCCTAACATGTAGTAGGCACTTAATAAATGTTTAACAAGTTGAATTTCCTTTGAGTCTCCTCCAGGTTAAACATCTTAATTCCTTCAATTAATAAATACTTTGAAATGTTTCTGGTATCTAAGGATTTCTTTAACCCAAACTTATATATTTTATCACTGATTGATGTAATCATGCTTATGCAGCAGTTATTTCAAACTATTTCCAATTTCTAGACTCCTCAAGCCATCAATTATATTCTCATTCTTATGTCTGTAAAATAAAAGTGGCACCACCTCCTACTTTTATGGACAGCAAGATGGTGCAGTGGATAGAGTGCTGGACTTAAAGTCAGGAAGACTCATCTTCATGAGTTCAAATCTGGCCTTAGACATTTACTGACTATATGATCATGGGCATGTCATTTAACCCCGTATGCCTCAGTTTCTTAGCTGTAAAATGAGCAGGAGACAGAAATGGCAAACCCCTGCAGTCAGTATCTCTGCCAAGAAAACTCCAGATGGGATCACAAAGAGTTAGACATGACTGAACAACAAAGAAAATTAAAGATGAAATTATCCCTGCCTTCAAGGAGTTTACATTGTACCACTGAAATCCTGCCTCTGATATAACTGTATGACCAAAGGCAAGGCACTTAACTGCTTAATGCTCAAGATAAATCTCTAAGAAGCAAAATTGCCAAGAATGTGCTGACTTGAATTGGTAGAGGGGAATTTTCAAAAGCAGGGATTTCTTATACTAATGAAATCATAGGTCCTGTCCCTACTCCTATCTCTGGAAAAGTTGAAATTGTGAAAGACTTTTAAAGTCAGACACAAAAGTCTATATTTTTTATCCTAAAGGCAATAGGGAATCATCAGAGTTTGTTGAGTAGAGCAGGGATGTGATTAGACCTGCATTTTAGGAGGAAAAAAATGACAGCTATATGGAGGGTGGGTTGAATAAGGAAAAGAATGGAGATGGAGAGACCAATTACAATGCTACTAGTTCAGCCCATAGTGGATAAAGACCTAAATTAAGGTAGAAGCCAAGTGTGTAGAGAATCAGGAGATGTTTTGGAGGTAGAAATGACAAGATTTGGTGACTGACTGGATATGTAGGATGAGGCAAAATGAGAAGCTGTGGATAATGTCATGGTTGCAAACCTAAATGAGAGGGTGTGCTACTCTAGAGGAAAAACACCAGGAAGTTTAGCATGGGCCTAGATTGGTGGCAAATATAATGAGTTCAGTTTTGGATACATTGAGTTTGAGAGGCCACCTGGATAGCCATCTGGAAATATCCAATGATATATGCATGACTGGAACTCAAGAGAGAAGGTAGAGCAGGACATATGTTCATCTGCATAGAGATGCAGCTTCCATGAGAACTGAAGAGGTAACTAGGTATATAAAGAGAGAGAGACAGAGAATTTGAGAGTTCAAGGGACCTCAGTGGTCATCTAATCAACTTATACATGGGAGTGATCACCACCATAATATACTTGATAAGTAGTTATCTTATCTCTGCTTAAAGACAAGTCAGGAGGAGGAACCTATCAGCTCTTGAGGAAACCCATTCTTTTTTAGACATTTCTCATTTTTAGGAAGTTTGTTGTTGTTGTTGTTGTCTCCCTGACATCAAGCCAAAATGGCTGCTTTGCAAATTCTATACACTGCTCCTAGTTTTTCAATCTCCTGAAAGTGATTTAAAAGGTAACATGAGGTAAGTGGGCCAAACCACTGTTATCTCCTACACTCCCACCATACCTCAGATGACTACCCTTCAGACACCTATGAAAACAATGTAGTTCAAAACCATTGGCAATGGTAGCACCATCCAGACTACTTACCTTGCTTGAAGCAGAGCTTTGAAGCCATTATACTCAAGGCAACCCTTTTGATAAAGGGAAGTATTCTGCCAACCAACTGCCACCAATGGATGGAGAAGCTCAAGGACCCAGGGAACAGCACTACCCCCCAGATCACTAGCCTTGCTTCTAGCCCAGCCCTTACATGCATTATCCCAGGAATCAACTTGTGAAGATGCAACTTGGCAACGCCTCTGTGTGTGGTACAGTCCCTTGCTTCCTTAGCAGCTATAGCTTTTGAAGAACCAGAAGAGAGGGCTCTCACAACCAAAGTCTTTAGCATTGTCAAGTGCTTTGACATCAGAAATGGATATGGTTTTACCAGTGGAAAGATGTACTCCATTCAACTTAGCTAGTTTACCCTAAGGGACACAGAATCTTTCCATCTCACCTGTAGCTAAAACGTCTCATATGTATCGACTCCCCTCATTAGTAGGGGAACTCCTTGAGACCAGGGATTGTTGTGTTTTTCTATTTATACAAATATGCTTAACATTCAGCATACTAAGCACTGAATAAAGGTAGTTTCTTTCATTCCTTTTCTTGGAAGCTATGCCTGTATTTAAGAAGCCCAAGATCCAATGAGTTTGTTTTGTTTTTAATGCTACCACATCACACTGCTGACTCATAATGAATTAGTAGTTTACCAGAGAAGCCCTAGGCCCTCTTTAAAATGACTGCTGCCTAAGGACGTATCTCCTATCTTGTGTTTCTGAAGTTAGGGGGTTTTATACTCAAGTATAAGACTTTACCTTTATCTTTATTGAAATTCATTTTAATTAGATTCAGCCCGATATTGTAACCTAACTACAAATGTTGATGCTAACTCTGAGAATAATGTCAAGGGATTTTGAAATGTAGACTAGGGAGTTCAAAGATGCAGGAGTCTATTTTATCAGTAACAACTACAAAGTTGGAGTTGGGGAGAGAAATGAGAAGACATAGAAGGTTAACATACTTGAAGTTCCTCAATGTGATGAAATAACAGCCTGGACTCTAAGACTTGATAAATTCTTTTCAGCCCTTTGGAAGAAAACCTAAACCAATATTCAACCTATTATGTTGATTATTGAATATTGTACTTGAGACTATCTGTTAGGGGGTAGTTTGTGGGAAATACCCCATTATTTTTTTCCATCTGAAATTAACTATAAAGGATATATGAAGAAAGATGCTACCTGGTTCCAGAAAAAGAATTGGTTAAAAAAAAAAATATATATATATATATGACATATATATATGACAAATATATATGTGTGTGTTTATGTGTGTTTGAATGTATATTTATATATGTATATGTGTGTATGTGTACACACACAATTATTTCTATCTCATAGTAGCCATTTCGAGGGGAGGAGGGGAGAAGGGGAAAAAGAAATTTGCATGATAATTTTATTGCATATTTAAAAAGAATGGCAAGTTGTATGTAGTAAATTTGGAGTTTCATGTGGAATCATCTTTTTATTGTACTGTTATGGAAATGCTTGTTTTATTCCATTAGTTAAAAATATTTTTTAAAGGAAAAGTAGAACAAAATAGTAAACAACTGCTGTTTTTGTATAGCAAAAAAAAAATGCAAATAAAATTAAAACCATTTCTTGAAAAGGAATCTTGAGCATTGTGAATTGTAGTCCTTTCACTGTGCTCAGAATAAGTTGGGTTTCCTCCCCCCCCCCCACTTTAACCAAGCTGTGCTCACTGTGACAAGTATGGCCTTTTCCCATTACAGTTCTCTAACTGCACACAGCCAGGATGCTATGATCTTTGTTTAAGAGCCTCCCTCCATGAGTAATCACTCTCATTTGGGAAGCTGAACCTTCCCCAGCTGCATGCTGGTACAGAAACTAATTAAATTTAATAGTGACCTCTCTTAATTTACAGCCACCGAGGGAAGCCATCACTCTGAAAACAGATGCTGCAGCTTTTCAATGAAGACATAGAGCATTTAAGCATCCCTCTAATAATGGCATCCTGAGCTCATCATCCTCAAGGACCACATCAGAGGAATTTTTCTTCTTTCTTAGGAAAATGAAGCTCTCTACTGAGAATACTACCCTCCTGGCAAAAAAAAAAAAATGGGAGTACATTTCTTTTCTTTTTTTCTCATAGACATTTAGTTTAAAACATGGAATGTTCTCCCTTTTATACTTTTTTCAGTTCCATGGAAAATACATTAAGTTGGCTGGAAAAAGGATGGTTCCTCATTCTCTGGGAAGTATACCCTCTGACTCCTCCACCCAGACAATCACAAGTTGGGTCACCTGGATGATAGCTGACCTCTCTAGGTTTAAGGTACTCTGTGGATCCACATGCATAACACCATAATTCAGGAACCCCCACTAGTATTTTTACCTTTAAGAATTACCTAGTTGATGCAATTAGCCTAAAGAAAAAGCCTTTACTAAAATAACATAGCACAAATAATAACAAAACATTCCCACCATAAACTTGGCATGAATTCTTCAATAAGAACATAAAACATCAATAGGAAGAGTGGGAACACACATAAACACACTAGTAGAGAGGCATAGATTTAAGGAAAACATGTTCCAACTCACTCTTCTGATGTTTCAGGACCCTGATGCCATTTCTTTTCTCATTGGTGTCCTCACACTGGTACCTTCTGGTACCAGCATGTCTGCTAGGGATACTTCAGCTAGGCTCTCTGAATCTTCTCTCTTCTGGGCCACCATTTCTCCTACTGTGTAAGCAACTTCACCATAAGATGTTATGCCAGATTGGCAGGAGGAGAGAGAGAAATCGCCTTCACTTAAAAGGTAAGGAAAAATTTCTTCTTCCATAGTTGCCTCACTTCTTGACTGCTGAAGCTTACCATCATCAGAATTTTCTCTTGGGCCTTAACTTACTCCTTCGAGACTGTCTTGTTTTTCTTTTAAATGTGACCAGGGTTGTGGCTGATTATTTATAGAGCCAGTGATCCACTCTACTCTAATTCCATCAAGTTTGATTGAAGAAATTCTTCCCTCTTCCTAAATGAGTAACATACTGTAAACATGTCTTTATATTCCAGTTAAAACCTCAATACTTCCAGTGTCTGTTATTTGTACATTGCATTCATTAATTTGTTCAAGTGGGCAAAGGGGAATGTAAACTAGTCAGCAGCTCCCTCATCTAACCACCTATCCCTATCACCAAACACACATATTCACACACACCACTTGCATACTGTTCTTCCATCTGCCCTGAAATGAAACATTTCACAGAAACTAGCATTTGCTTCTTATAAGTTAATGACATATTGATTTGTTTGGATGTGGAAATATAGATCAGTTATATCTCAAAGGCAAGAGAAAAGTGATGTGCTAGGTAAATAATTCTTTAGAAAAGCTATGATCTTTCAACTATAATAATAGTACCATTTTATAAAGAGGTAATGTATCATCATTCTTGCTTAAAGAGCAACAGATAAAACTTAATTTCAGTGGTCTAGTCCTCCAATGGATCCATGATCTCATTAGTGTGGATATTTCTAGCTATAATATAATCTGCAAAATTGATGTCATCCTTGTGTCCTAACTCTCACTCCCCCACAATGCCAAAGTTCAGTTGCTAAATCTTACCAGTTATATTTATACATTATCTTCTTCATGCATCCTCTTCTCTCTACTACCGAAGTCACTATCCCATTTCAGGCTGTTGTAAACTCTCACCTTAATTTTTGAAATACCCTCTTAACTGATCCACCTTCCTCAACTATGCCCCCTCTCTGATCCATTCTCCATACAGCTGCCAATTTTTCCCCCTCAAATTAAGATCCACTTGCCCCCTATCCAGTAAACTTCCATGACTTCCAGTTGCTTCTAGCATGAAATATGAATTCCTCTGTTCAGCATTTAAAGCCCTTCATAACCTGTCCCCAGTCTACCTTTTCCTCTCTGTTAGGCATCATACCTTACATAATCAATGATATAGCCAGATTGACCTATTTGCTGTTACTCACACACAACAACACTCCAGCTCCCAGTTCTCTATGCCTTTTCATTGCCCCCCCCCAATTCCTGGCATATACTTATCACTTTCACGTCTTTGAATTACTGGCTTCCTTAAAAACAGAACCCAAGCACCACCTTCTACATGATGTTTCCTAATCCACATAATTACTGGGGTGTATGGGGTGCTCAGATAAGACTAGCACATCTGGTACGAAGGCATGTTGAGCCCTTCTTCACGGCTTTTCATCCACCTTTCGTATCTACCAGCCATTAAATTTTCACCTGTGGCTCTATGAAGCTGTAGCCTGTGTAGTGGCCACACTGCAGTAAAACCATCTCAGCAGATGGGCTAAACCAAGGGTAGCCAGCAGGTCCCAAAACACACTGATGAGCTAGAGTGGTGTCCATTCCAAGTCTGGGAAGACTTCCCCTGGAATGGACAAATGAGGACAATTTGTTCCAATGGCCATGAAAGCTACTGAAGCAGGCAATGTGGAGAGCTCAAAGCTTTGTCAGACATCAAAAATGCCAGGGTCATTCACTGTATCTCAGGTCATCACCAGCTGTCCTGATTGTTTTTGTCATTGGACTTGGATGACTGTGGAAGAAAGAGTAAGGCAGGTGACTGTGTAACTCTGCCTCACTTAAATACAATTTGTTTATGAGTCAAGACATCACCTATTATGTCATTGATCCTCTTCAAACACAAAGAACAAACAACAACAGCTACTCCTGTCATATGTATATGTTTTATTATAGTTATTCTTTAGATATTTTGTATTTATACATGTAACAGTGATCTTCTGGCTTCCACTGCCTGAAGACAGATGTGTTACATTTTACCCCTTTACCCAGGGTTCACTGGTAAGTTTTACTGGGAGTCTCTCATTTCTGACACTAGCTTGAGCCTCCACTGATTTCAGGGGTCCAAGTACCTCAGTTCCACTCAACAGTAGAATTATCTTTTACAGAGAAACCTTTACTTCATAGGTATAGCTACAACAAATGCATAAACTTTTTTTATCCTCATAAGACCTTGACAACATAACCTAGTCTAAACACACTTCTCCCTCCCTTACACCTCCTCAGTCTCTGAGAAGGAGAAAGAGATTAGGTTCACAGTTTAGCTAAATTCTCCTGTCAAACATTACTTCCAACAAGATCCAAGTCCAAAGCCCTCCCTGAGCTTGCACTAAGGCACTCTGGATTCTCTGTGCCTCCCTGCTAGGCTTCCAATTGGCCTAGCATCCTGGGCTCCTAAGTCCCCATGACTTAAGTTCCGGCACTGGAAATGCCACTCCCATCTCCTGGAAGTGAAAAATACGAATTAAACAAAACCAAAAACCCAAGTCTAAGTCTTGGGGCCATGGGGTCAAAGGGGCAGATGGTTCTATTCTACCCAACTTACAGCATGGTGCTCCTCCTGTGGGTAAATGGGATGATGACTACTGAATGCCACCAGAAAGAGAGAGTGAATATAATTCAGTCAGGTAGATTTAAAGATTCAGGCAATCATATGGAAAGAGACTGCTTCTAACAATATAGTAGACCAATTAAGAATACTTTCTCCCAGAAGCAATTTCCTAACATCTTTCACATCAGTGTCTTCATCTTAAGTGATCTGGCAGGCACCAATGTGCCTTGACATTCATGTATACATATCATTTTCCCATATAGAATGTAAGCTTCTAGAGTGTTGAGACTATTTCCTTTTTGTTTTTGTCCCTAAAGCCTAATATAATGTCTCGAACAAAGTAAGTGCTTATTAGATGTTTTCTGATTGATTGATTCCTGTCCTTTTTTTTTTCCAGGGCAATTAGGGTTAAGTGAGTTGCGCAAGGTTGAGTTGCATCTAGTAAGTGTCAAGTGTCTGAGGCCAGATATGAACTCAGGTCCTCCTGAATCCAGGGCCAGTATTTTATCTACTACACCACCTAGCTGCCCTTCTCCTGTCCTTTTAATGTTAATTTTAACCATGTCATCCCATAAGTTTACTACAGGGAATACATCCAATGTGCTGGGCGTCTTCCTCATGTCTACACTGAAGTGGCATCAGTAGAACTGGTAGGCTACTCATTGCTGTCCCATGGTCCCACTGAATGACCAATGTGGAGATTAAGAAGGTTCAAGAGACATAGTTTCAGGGTAATTTAATGATTTTATTAATAAGGTCAGCATGTTTATTGATAAAGGGATGGTCATTTGAGCACCTCTCTTAGACCAAAGACAATAATGGCTTGGGGCTTACAGTTTACATATCTTTAGATGATTATGTACATTTGTAAAGAGAGACAATCTCTATACCCAAACCTACCCCAACATTGGGCAATCTATTCAAAGAATGTACGCCCCACTCAAGCCTGGGCAGAATACAAGGGCTACTCTAGCTGGTTGGAGTCTGAACAAGAAACTTAGTCCAGTCTCATTATCAGCATTATCAGTCTCTTTAAGAGACTGAACATTTTTTAAGATCAGAACTTTAGAAAAAGGGGAAACTCTTGATCTCCCCCAATCATTAGTTATTAATAAGCATTTCTGTCACAACAAGTGAGGCACAAAACTATGAAATGGATGATCATCAAAGGTGTTCATCACTGCCATAGAGTCCGGCTTGAAAAAGAAAATCCTGGTGGAAGGTGATATTGTACAGATGTTACTGCTTATTAATTATGTCAAAATCCAGGAACTTATGTTGATGTTTAAATAAAAAGTTAAATTTTTGTTCTTGGCTCTACACTTAACTTTGTTTTCCCTGTGCCCCCCAGTATAGAAAAGAAGGATTGAGCATCTCAAAGAGAAAACACTTAATTTATGGCTTCAGAGGGTAGAACGTGTCATGCAGCAGTATCATGAATATGTAGAGAAGGGAAAAAAAGAAAGACATGAGTTTAAAGGAACTAAATAAATTTCTGAGGCAGCTAAATGGTGCAGTGGATAGAGTGTCATGCCTGGAGTTAGGAAGACTCATCTTCCTGAGTTCAAATCTGGCCTCAGACACTTACTAGGTGTGTGACCCTTGGCAAGTCACTTAACCCTGTTTGCCTCAGTTACCTTATTTGAAAAAAAAAAGAGTTGGAAAAGGGAATAGAAAACCACTCTGTAGTTTCTTTGCCAAGAAAACCCCAAATGAAGAGAAAAAGAGTGTGTTACAATTGAAATGAGTGAACAAGAACAACAACAACAAATGTTCTGGATTCATCTTTTTGTAATTGTGCAGAATTAATTCTATTATCACCACCACTCTAGTGATGTGTTGCAAGAGTTTCAAGCAGGGTCCATTTGATGTTAATCTATAATTAAGGATTTTAAAAACAAGCCTTTTGACTTTGACTATGTTTTTCTCTCCCATAAGGAGCTGGAGCTAATCTTGTGATTTCATTACAACAGGAAACTGGAGGAAAGGAACTTCCTTTGCCCGTATAGATTGTCTGCAATTTCCAGTAGTTGAGAGTTGCCTAGATCAGTGAGAGCTTAAATAACTTCCCCAGGGTCTTATAGTTAACATGTCTCCAGTCCACCTGATTAAACTGAACTATACATTTACTTTCTTGCTTTAATTCAAGATTTATTGCTTCTAAGACAAAGCACATGCAAACTATCGTGTGTGTGTGTGTGTGTGTGTGTGTGTGTGTGTGTGTGTAATGGAAACTCTCCTCATTTCTCAACAATTTCCTTTCTCTTAATGGTTTTGAAATGGTTCTTGGGTATATTCTGTTTTCAAGGATCATCAGAGATATGTTCCTCTTCCTTTTGTCCTTTAGCTTCCATTTTTCCTGGCTCTTTTGCTTAAAAATCCTGAAACATATGGATTTCAAATACCATAAGTAGAAATCACACTCACAGGATTGTTCATTTTGCTGAAACAAAATGTTTTCTCTGCTCATTAAAACAAAAGGAATGTCTCCTTCAATACTGACATCCAATCCAAAGAATAATTCTTGCACTGTAAGCATTAAATAGAAGCAAGAAGTCCAGAAAACAACAGCAAAGTCTCGAGCATCTAAGCTTTACAGTAGCTCTGGTTGGCCATTATTTGCATTTTGTCTCCCGCTCTAGAAATATCTTCCATTTCATCTATATTCAGATACTGTGACTTTAGGATTAGGGTCACAAATATAGAGACGGAAAGACCTTCAGAACCCTTCTACCCATACCCTTTATTTTACAGATGAGGAAACTGGGAATGAAGTCAAGTTGAGTCAACAAGCATTTATTTACTAAGTTCTTTCCATGAGTCTAGCACTCTGCTAAGCACTTGTTATGCAAAGAAAATAAAAACAAAAATGAAAAAAGTCCCTGCTTTCAAGATCACAATCCAATGGGGGGGCCACTACATGCAAACAACTCTGAATGAAAAAAATATATATGTGAGTGTATATATGTACATATATGTGTGTATATTTATTTTATGTATAATATATATAAACATACATATATATATATATATATATAATGATAAATTGGAGATAATTGATAGAGGGAAGGCACTAGCATTAACAGAGATCAGGAAAGGCTTCTTGTAGAAGATAATATTTTGAATGGCACTTGAAAGAAGTTAAGGAAGAGAGAAGGTAAATATGAGGAGGGAAAGCATGCTGCAAATTTGAGACAGCCAATGAAAATGTTTGGAGTTGAGAGATGGGGTATCTTTTTTGAAAAACTATAATGAAGCTAGAATGACTGGATTGAAATAGTATAGAAGACAAAAGAAGAGGGCCCAATACCAATCTTGTTAGAGGAGACTGAGAAAGAACTACCAGATAGTTAGGAGGTGAATCAAGATATGAGTATAAAATTTAAGAAGACTGGAACAGTAGGAAGGGAGATTATGAAGGGATTTGAGTGCCAGAGAATTTTATTATTTTTGATCCTGTAGGTCAAAGCTTATTAAACTCTGGGTTATGACCCCATATGGGGTCACCTGTCTGAATGTAGTGGTTGCAAAAAATGGCAACAGTAAAAGGTTAGGTATATCTATTTTATATATCTATATACCCAAGGTCATCTGAAAATTTCTTGGGCACAAACGGGTCATGAGTGGAAAAGGTTTAAGAAGCCCTGGAGTTTTTGGGTTTTGTTTTTGGTTTGTTTTGGTTTGTTTTTTGAGTTGGAAGCGGGGAGGTTGCATGGTAAAATATACACTCAGCGAAGATCATTTTGACAGATGAGTGGAGGATAGAATAGAGTGAGGAAACACAATGCCAGAAGACTGACCAGAAGGCTATTGCCAATAGTCAAGGCATAAGGTGATGACGGATTGTACCAAGGTTGTGGAGGAAAGAAAAGGGGCATATATGAGAAATTGTGAAGGTAAAATTAAAAGGATATGGCAACTTGGGGGTGAGAAAGAGGAGTCAAGTATGATACCCTGTTTATGAACGTAGGTTCCTGGAAGGATGGAAGTACCTTGACACCTAAGTTAGGAAGAAGGGAACATGTTAGGGGAGAAAGAAGACTTCAGATTTGGACATGTTAAATTTAAGATGTCTACAAAACATTTAACTCAAGCTTTTTGTTAGACAATTGAAAATGTAAGTCTGGAGGTTAGGAGAAAACTGGATAAGTAAATCTCAATAGAGATGACTTAGTCTTTGAGAACTGATGAGATCATCAAGTGAAATAGTATAGAAAGAAGAAAGAAGAGGGCCCAATACCAAGCTTGTTAGAGGAGACTGATAAAGAACTACCAGATAGATAGGAGGTGAATCAGGAGAGAGCAGTGTCAGCAAAACCCAGAGAGAAAAAAGGTAGCAAGGAAAAGAGGGTGATCAGTGGTGTCAAAGGCTGAAGAGATGTCAAGAAAGGTGATTATTGAGAAAAAGCCAGATATTATTGGTGACTTTAGGAAGAATATGGTCAGTTAAATGATGAGCTCAGAAACAAGCCTGCAGGAAGTTATGAAGAGAGTAAGACAAAAGGTAGTGGAAGCATTGGGCTGCAGATTGTCTTCTCAAGGAATTTAGCCATAAGAGGGGGGGAGAGATATGGAATGATAGCTTGTAGTAGATGGCTGAAGTGAAACTTTTTTGAGGATAGGGGAGACATGGGTATATTTGTTGGCAGTGGTGAAGCAGCAAGAGGACAGAGAGAGATTGAAGACTAGTAAAGAATTGGGATGATAGAGGTAGCAAATTACTAGGGAAGGCGAGTTACAATGGGATCAGGTATGCATGTAGAAAGGTTTGCCTTGACAAAGAGAATAACCCAGTACTGACCACTTTATTATAGATAATGCAAAGTTCTGAAAGCAGCTTGGACTGTTTAACTTTATATAATATCCACCAAATTCTTTATGTTTTCTGCAATTGGACCAAAGCTTAGATAAAAGTTAAAAGAAAGGAAAAGGTAACTAAATACTTAAATACTCAAATCGATCTGTAATCTCATCAATTTGGAAATTCATAAATATAGATCAAAGTCCACTTATACTTAGCCATCCTGTGTAAATCTTATTCAGATCTTCCCATAAATTTGTTACATGAGGTCCACCCAATGTACTTGGGGACTTGATTTCTCCTTAAGTTGCAAGTGAAGTTCTCTGGCTACTTATCTGCTATTTTTTACTTTAACCATATGACAAATCATTCTTCTTTTCCATTTTCCATTTCCTTGACTGGGCCTTCACCAATCATCTTGACTTATATCTTGCCACCGGACTCTGATGACTCTGGAGGAGAGAGTGAGGCTGATGACTTTGCACAGCTCTGACTCACTTAAATTCAATTTACTTTGCAAGTCAAGACATCACCTTCCTAATGTCATTGGTCCCCTTCCAAAATGAAGGATGAGCAACACACAACAAGAACAATAACTTTTCCTTCATGACAGATTGTCATTTTACTCCAATTTGTCTTTGAAGATCCTCACTGGCTACATATTGATGCTTACTTACATGATCATGACTTTCTCCATTGCTCTCCCTGTAATATTGATTTGTAATTCTTGTGTAAGAAAGTATCTCCCATGTATATATCAAAATTATTATAAATTCTTTGAATTACCTAATAACAAAAATAAACCTGTTCAATGATCCTTAACATCAATCAAGGAATAAAACAGGAAGATGTTTGCTTACCAAAGGTGTTTGTTCACTACTGTCATGAAGGAGTCACAGTGCAAAGTCCAAGATGAAAAGTTTTTCTTCCTGGATGATGAGGTCCTCCAGACATTCGAGTTTGCAAATGGCTTCATCAAGTCCTAGGATATGGCCACACCTCCTGGAAGAAATCCACAACCTCTCAAAAGAGGGGCTTGATTATCCACTCAGGAAAATTTAAGTAGATAAAGAATATCTATTGCCCACCTTATGATATGCATTTAGATGATAAATGTTTAGAGCCAGTCTTTGACTAGGTTGAGCTGGGACAGACAGTATGGATGGACAATGATTTAGGATTAAAGTTTCAAAGGAAGGGGGAAATATATGGGATGACTTTCTCTGAAAATTATGAAGCTCTTTTAATGACTCTAAATTTCCCATTGAAACAAAGACTTATCTTTTAAAAATACTAATAGTTTATTGTTTATTACTTTATGACATTGAGGAATGAAACACAAAAGCACCTCAAAGTGGACCGATATTACCAAATCTACTCTCTTAATATGAAGGGGGGCATTATTATTACTATTTTATTTTCACCATTTTCACTGGGGTTCAAAGAGGAATGGTGATGAGACAAGTCACTATCATGATTTTAAAATTTATGTATTTAATGCTCTATAAAGTACTGTAGAAGTGAATAAATTAGTATTTCTTTGGGTTTTTTGTTAGTTTTTAGTTTTTATGGTTTTTGCAACTGAATAAAAGTGAAAATATTTAAAGCCATCCTCCTGAGGGTCACTAAAAGTATCTTTGGTTCAGCTCCATCAATAAACAGGACAATAAGAATGACATCTATCTCATGCTCTCCCACATGATTCAGTATCTGCTGTTAGGTTTCTATATTTTGAAGCTTTTTTCTTTCATGTGGTTTGGAGATTATAAGTGTTGGCATACTGACATCTATTAAAGTTGTTGTGCTTAAGGTTTTTTAGGTATCACTAATATATCTGGGTGATTGTAAACAACAGATCAGTCTATGAAGGTCTAATTCAAGTACAGTTTATTGGTAGATTTCTCCAGGATATTTTGAGATTTGTATTTGTAGAATAGGCATCTGCCTGCTGTCAGTCCACAAAATATTGGGGACCTTTTTATGTATAGTCCTAGCAACTACTTCATGTCTTGCTAGGTGTGTAGATCATGCTAAATTTTATAGCTGGCAGTGATGTGCAGCTTCTACTGTTTCCTTGAATAATCTCCATTGATCATTGTCTGGGCTCCTCAAAGAGAACTGTTTTATAATTTCTTGTGGCATCATGGATTGCTATAAGAAAATCTACATGACTCAGCCAATTAATGTTTAATTGTTGATATATATATTTGGCTAAGTTCATGAATATGTCACCCATGAGGGCCCTTTTAATTGCATTTTTGGATCTTAGCTGTTTCAGAGACTCCACATGGAGATAAACCAATTTCAGTTTGATTCAACAAATCTACTTGGGGATACATATTATCAGCCATTATTCAGTGTAGTGATGTCTGATTGTTCCAAAGGAATCCCTGTAGGATTTTGGCCAGTTTTCCATATACTCTATAAATGTCTATCAGTCCTTTCCTTCTTATTGGTGAGAACATGTCAATATTCACATATCTACCTTAGTGCTGGGCCAGCTAGGTGACAAAAAGGACACAGTGCTGGGCTTGGAACCAGAAAGACTCATTTTCCTGAGTTCACATCTGGCCTCAGACACTTACCAGCTGTGTCACCATGCACAAGTCACCCTGGTTGCCTCAGTTTCGTTATCAATAAAATGAGCTGGAGAAGGGAATGGCAAACCACTCTAGTATCTTTGCCATGAAAACCCCGAAAATGGGATCATGAAAAATTGGACATGACTCAAAAAATGACTATACAACACTACTTTAGAATTATATCCCTTGTGCTTCACTAATATCACCCAGGTTTTTCTTAAGATATTTTCTAAATCTTGTTATTATCTATTTAACAATTCTCTAAGTGGACACATGATCACATAAGATAGTGACAACCTTAGTCCTCCACCTCATCATTACCCTGTGATTGGGATGACAACCATGAACTCCAGAACCTTCATCTAAGGAAGGAGCTCAGCTCAGACATTTCAGTTCTCACCTGGTTGCACTACTATGGGACTTCTCTGACTTCACTATTCCCTTATGTAGGCTTCCTTCCCCCATTGACCAGCCATTGACTTTTCAAACTTTTGCATGTTGTTTTCCCCAATTAGATTGTAAGCTCCTTGAAGGCAGGGACTGTCTTATTTTCATATTTGTATCATCAGTGCTCAGTACAGTGCCTGGCACATAGGAGGTACTTAAATGTTTATTGACTATTGACACTAAGACTAATAATATAGAGATGTTAATTCCTGTAAACATGCTCCTCCTATTAAGCTTTGATTTTAGGATTCCAAGTAAGTCTCTTAATATATTCAGTCACAGTCTTCTCCATGAAAAATTCATCATAGATGCGTTTTTCCTGGAGAAGAACAAGATACTTATGATGTCTGTATCCATTGATTCAACTTCACCTCCAGATTCAAACTTGAGGCCTTTAATTCATACTGAGACAAATAATATTTTATGTTATTGGAAAGAGTTCACAAGTTATTGCAGCTGTTTCATGATTTCTCCCCTTGCACATCTCTATAGCCTGATGTCACCCATGTATATCATTTGATTAATAAGATGTGCTTCAACTAACTCTTTAATTTGGAAGCCATCCCTAATTCTATTTAATAGTGATATTGAATTTAAGGCTAAGCAGAACCATAACAGGCTTAAAGTGCCTCCCTGAAAAATGCCCCATTTTATGCCAATTGTTCTTCATATTATTATATTGGCCACATGTGTAAAATAGAGAGTATTTTCCATATGGATATTAATACTCTCATATTGTCACCATACTTGGGTCTATTTGGCTTATTTGCCAAAAATAAACAAGACATGAGCACAGATATGAATAAAAAAGATCTGTGACAATCAAGAAAAATGGTATGAATGGTTTGGAAAGCATTTTCAGAGAGCTTGTTTGGTAGTTACTGAAATTTAAGTAATTTAATCTTTATATCCCTGGGACATTTTGATACATCCTTTCTGCTCCTCAGCCAATAAACTGTTTTATTTTAATTATCTATATCTATCTATCTATCTATCTATCTATCTATCTATCTATCTATCTATCTATCTATCTATCTATCTATCATCTATTGATCTATCTGTCTGTCTGTCTATCACCTATCATCTTTCTTTTTTTCTTTCATTATCTCTTTCTATTGTGTGATACAAGTTATGAATTTTTTAAAAGTCACATAAACAAATAATTGGCCTATATTTGGAAGGATAATTGGTGTCCTCACATTTTGCAATTGTATTTCCAATGCCTTTGGTTAATACATGTTGAATTAGACTTCTATCAAAGAAGCTGGTTAGATATTTTGTAATAACTCAAGTACCTGGGGCAGCTAGGTAACATAGTGAATAAAACACCAGCCCTGGATTCAGGAGGACCTGAGCTCAAATCTGATCTCAGACACTTGACACTTACTAGCTGTGTGACCCTGGCCAAGAACTTAACCCTCATTGCCCCACAAAAAACAAAAAAACAAAAACAAACAAACAAAAAAACCCTCAAGTACTATCATACTTGGTAATAGCTCTGGATTCCATTCATGTTGCCCCTTCAGCCATAAACTTTTTAGCTTTGCAGAGAAGCTAGAACGCCAGTCCCCATCTTGACAGCTGGTAACACAGTGAGCAGAGTGTTGGGCCTGGAGTCAGGAAGATTTGAATTCAAATCGGACCTAAGATACTTATTAGCTGTGTGACCCTGTTGAACTCACTTAACCTCTCCTTGCCTCAGTTTCCTTGACTATAAGATGGGGATCATAACAGCACCTCCCTAAAAAGGTTGTTGTGAGGATCAAAGGAGATAAATGTAAAAAAAAAAATGCTTAGCAGCATGTGTGGCACTATGGAAATGGTACTCTTTTCTCTTCCTTCTCTTTACAAAACAATCCTGTCATCCATTTTATTAATGGTGCACAAACTCTGTTTCTCAATTCCTCCAACTTGTGTTTTGCTTGGACAGGGATTTGGGATCAGAAATTTTCTACATTTTTCTGCTTTGGGAGTTAACGTTCCTTTAATTTCTTTGTTTCTCAAGTTTCTGTAATATAGGTTTTTATGTTAATTTATTTATTTTTTCATTAAGTTGCTTATTTTGTTACTTTCAAGGCTTTAACTCTTTTGTCATGTTAACCTTTTGGCTTTTCCTTTTAATGTGGTGTGGCCAGGTGGCAAAGTAGGGTGCTAAAATTGGAGTGAGGAAGATCTGCGTTCAAATCCTGTCCCAGATATTGACAGTGTCACTTTACTCATGTCACTTAACTTTTCCTTATAGTTTACACATCTGTAAAATGGGCATAATAATTGTACCTACTTCATAGGGTTGTTGTTATCAAATGAGATAACATATATTAAACATTTTGCATGCCTTAAAGAATTATATAAATGTAAATTTTACTGATAATTGTTGATGAAAGGTATCAAAATTTTGATATGCTTTTATTATTTTAAAATATTTTAGATGTGCCTTTAAGATTTCTATGATTTTATTCCAGATATTTCTTTTTTGCTGTGTTTAATTGAACAATATAGTGCTCAAGTTTTCTATTGTGAATACTGGCTATACATTGATAACATATTTTTGTATAATTGAGTTAAAGATGTCATTGATTAAAAAAGCAGTATGGATTCTAAGCCTATAGCTACTAAGATGTTTTCTTATGATATAGTACTGGTATGTATGTATATGTATGTGTGTGTGATCTACATATGTGGTGTATATATATGGTATATATGTATACAATATACATAGGGTACATATATGTGGTATATCTGTGTACTGTATGTATGGTATATATGTTATGTGTGTATATGTATGCACTGTGTAGTATCTATATATGGTATGTGTGTATATATATGGTATACATATGTATGTGGTATACATGTGTATGTGGTATACATGTGTATGTGGTATACATGTGGTGTGTGTGTATATATATATATATATATATATATATGGTATATCTATGTGGTGCATGTATGGTATACATGTGGTCTGTGTATATGTATATGTGTGTGTGTGTATATATCAGTGCTATACCATAAGAAAATAGCTTACTAGCTATAGGCATGGAATCCATATTCCTTTTTTTGTCTTTAGCTCAATTATACAAAAATATATTATCAATTTCTAGCCAGTATTCACAATAGAAAACTTGAGCACCATATTATTTAATAAAACATGATTTTATATATATATATACACACACATATATATATATATACACACATATATATATATATATACACACATATATATATATATATACACACACACACACACACACAGACTCCTAGACTAACTAAGGTGAGTACATAGGTGCATGCATGAAATGGTATATATCTATATCTATAGATAGATATAGATCCATATGTATTTGCATGTATATGCAGATATGTATACATATACATACACATATATATATATGTACACATAGATAGATAGATAGATAGATAGATAGATAGATAGATAGATAGATAGATAGATAGATGGATAGATACCATTTCATTCATGCACATATGTGCTCACATTAGTTAGCCCAGGAGATGAAAATGATCAGTAATATCGGAAGAACCCCATTGGCCAGGATTTCAGGGTTCCTTCCAAATGTTATCATCTATTATTGCATTTTCAAGACATGCAAATTCCTCTGTATTCAAGAATGCCCTGACAGGTACTCTATAATATTGAAAGACAGAATAGTATAATGGATAGAGCCTTGAGTTCAAACACTACTTCAGAGGTTTCATAGCTGTATGACCCTGGAAAATCACTTAGTTTTTTAGGAAGTCAGTATTTTTATCTACAAAATGAGGCCAGCCCTACCAGATCTCAAACTGTATCACAAAGCATTAAGAAATGGAGTGGTGGATTAGTAAGAAAGGGAGTGGTGGATTACTGGCATAGATTAGGCTATACTACTACTAGCTCTGGACCCCAAAGAGATCCAAAAGAAAAAAAAATAAAAGGAAAGGGATGTTTAAATACAAAACTATTTATAACAGCACTTTTTGTGGTTGCAAAGATCTGGAAATTGAAGTGATGTCCATTAATTGAGGAATGGATGAAGAAGTTGTAGTATATGATTGTTGTGGAATATTATTATGCTATAAGAAATGATGAGTATGATGCTTTTGGAAAAACCTGGAAAGACTTATAAACTGATGCAAAGTGAAATGAGCAGAAGCAGGAGAACATCATAAACAGTAACAATATTGTATGATGAACAACTGTGAATGACTTAGCTCTTCTCAGCAATACTATGATCTAAGACAATTCCAAAGGACTTATGATGAAAATTGTTATTCACCTCCAGAGAAAGAATTGATATAATCTGAATACAGATCAAAGAATACTTTTTTAGCTTTAGTTTTTCTTGTTTTTTTGTCTGTTTTCTTTCACAACATGACTAATATAGAAATATGTTTTCCATGACTACACATGTATAAGCTATTTCAAAGTGCTGGGCTGATCAAGGAGGAGAGAGGGAAAGGAGGAAAAGAATTTGGAACTCAAAATAAGAAAAGAAAAACAAAGGGTCAAAATTGTTTCACCATGTAATTGGAAAAAAATAAAATATTTTTAAAAATAAAATGAGGCTAGGGAAGCTAGGTGGTGCAGTGGATAGAGCACCGGCCCTGGAGTCAGGAGGACCTGAGTTCAAATCCAACCTCAGACACTTAACACTTATTAGCTGTGTGACCCTGGGCAAGTCACTTAACCTCAATTGCTTCACCAAAATAGATAAATAGATCAATAAAAATAAAATAAAATAAAATGAGGTTATTAGACTTAAGAAAACCTTGGGTTACTTCTATCTCTACATCTATGATCCATTTTCTCACCCTTATAGATATAGATATAATATATAATATAGATGCTGATTGGGCTTTTAGAGATAATTATTATATTTCTTTTTATATTGTATAATTTTATATAAGATTATTTTACATTCTATCATAATAACAGTAGTATTCATATGTGGCATTTATATAACCCTTTTAAGGTTTTTAGAAAAGTACTTTAAATGGCTCCTAGTGTCCTTAATAAGCTCTAAAAGCTGCTTGAGATATCCTTTTCTTTTTTCCCATGAAGCCCTAATCCCCTCTATTCTTATATTCCCATTTGCAGCTGAATCCATCTGGCCAAATCGCCTGAGCTCAGAAGGAAGGGGGATTGCCCTAATGGAAGTGAAGATTGAGCTTCCCTCATTCTCTCCCTCCCTCCCTCCCCGCAAATTTCATGGACTTCCCAGGGCAGCATCTGTTTCTGTTGTCAAGGTGTCAATCACCTAGAGACACGCAAAGATAAATGAGGAACTGACAAGAATATCAATTGGAGGCTTTAACCAAGCAGTGCTTCTGAAGATGGATCAATGCTGTGCTTCCACACACACAAGAAGCCTACTCACTCACTACACACACATACACATGTACACACTTGCACACACACACACACACACACACAGAGACATGCACACGCACACATACCAGTCTGGAAATTTCCTAAAACAAAGTTTAAGAAATAAAATCCAGAAACAGGCAATTATTTGGCCCTCAAATTATTATTCTATCCACTGTCCCTCCAGTCTCTAGGTTGGGTACTTCAATAAGTTACTAGATTCCCTGGTGCCTTTGCTTCCAAGAATTACTGAATTGATGGTTTGCTTTAAGCACTCATATGATGCTTGGAATTTTCAAGATGTGCTTTAAATATTTCTTAAAACAAAGTAATGAGTCAAAATAAGAGAAGCAAAATAAGAGTAAGAGGAGAGCTTGTGAATGGAAAACTGAGGAAGGGGGGAAAGAGATCAAAAAGGCAGGGGTGGATAAAGGAAGCTCAAATTTAAGCTAATAGAAAATCTATGGAATGCACATTACAATGGGTAATGAGAACAAATAAGTAATTTTGACTATTATAAATATCCAAATTAACTGTAAAGGATATATGAAGAAAAATGCTATCTGCATCCAGAGAAGGAACTGACAAATGGAAGTTTGTATAGAATAATTATGTATGTATATTTGTATATATATATATATATACACATACATGCATGTATATTTGTATACATACACTTGTATATATAGGTGTGCATATATGTGCACACATACATATATATTTATACATACATACATACATACATACACCAACATACCTATTTGTGTCTAATGGTAGCCATCTATAGGGCAGGTGAGGAATGAAGAAAAAAGGGGAAAAAGAAAAAAATTACATAATAATTATATTGTATATTTAAAAGGAATAGCAAGTTGTACATAATATATTTCTAGTTTCATGTGCAATCATCTTTTTTATTATATTATATTATAGAAATTCTTGTTTTATTCCATAAATTAAAAATAAAAATAAAATGAAGGACAAGAAAAGAATAACCAAGAGCAAGTATTTAACTTGCCCTTGAAAATTTTGTAAACTAATGATTCACCTATATGAAATCATTTTATTCTAACAATTCTCTGAAGTAGTTGTTTACAGGAATTATTATCCCCATGAGCAAACTGAGATTCAGACAAGTTGAGTGACTTGCCCAGTATCACACAGCTATTAAATATCTTGGACAGGTTTCAAACTTAGATGTTCCTGGTTACATGTACATCACACTTTCCCCCACCAGGTGCTCTCACCAGTTCAGTATAGGGGATAGGGAATGGTATACCAGAAAATGGAAGGTATAACTTCAATTGAATACTGTCTTGTTCTTTCAAAGAACATTTATATCATTTATCTTATTTGTTTCTGGCAGTCTCCAAAGTCATCTGGACAGACACTATTATCC
This sequence comes from Dromiciops gliroides, assembly GCF_019393635.1. Classification (NCBI taxonomy): domain Eukaryota; kingdom Metazoa; phylum Chordata; class Mammalia; order Microbiotheria; family Microbiotheriidae; genus Dromiciops; species Dromiciops gliroides. Next base: position 268,429,425 of record NC_057866.1, read on the forward strand.
CCATGTTCTAGATGAAAGGATGAAGCTTTTAGATATTTTCACCAAGTATGTTCATTCATTAAGTCATATAGTAGATAATCTGTTCTGTGATTCAGAGTGTAATAGAGACTGTTTCAGGTAGGTAATCAGTGACAGACCCCAGAATAGGGCACAGGCTTCCATCACCTAATCCAGTATTCACTATATCATGCTTGCTCCCTTATTAGGGAAATCAACATAGATTAGAATCGAGATAATTTCATTTCTATATTCATACCTCTATCTCATAGAATCAAGGAATTCTGGAATCAGTGGGGAACATAAGGATTATCTGGTCCAATCTACTCATTTTACTTAAGAACCCAAAACCCACCAAGATTAAGTGACTGTCTAAGTTCTCAAAGTTGTTAAGGGGCAGAATGGAGAGTAAGACCAAATAAAGGGCAGGCAAATCAGCCTAGCTGGAACAGCAAGATTTCCTGAGGGAAAGACAGGGAGTAACCTCTTCTAGGCAAGTCAAAACACCACCATCTTTAAGACCATTGGTCTAATTCAAAGCTTCTTAAACTAAATGTGGGAACTGTAACTAAATGTGGGGGTCATGAAAAATTTGGAAATAAATGTTTGACTTGTCTACCTATTTTATATACACAGATACCTGGGGTCAAATAAAAATTTCTCAGGTGAAAAAATGTCATGAGTGGAAAAATTTTAAGAAACCTTGGTCTAATGGAGACAAAACTAAAGCCAAGAGCTTTGGGAATAGCATTGATTATAGCCCTCTGTCCTTACCTATCATTCTGTGAAGCAAACTCTGTGGAAATGCAATCTTGTCACTACTCTGGCCAGTGTTACAACCATTGTTACTAAGGACCCAGAAAAGTCCTTGTCACCAAAACCCTTAGAATGATCAAATGGTTTAATATCAGAAACTGACATGATTTAATCAATGGAAATCACATTAGTGAAGACTCATTAATATCCACTTTTCCACCTTACCCTATGGAATATGAGACATATAGCTGAAACATTCCTTATATATTGTTTTCCCCCATTATCATGTGAGCTCTTTGAGAACAGGGACTGTCTGGCTTTTCTATTTGTATTCTTAGCACTTAGCACTGTGCTTATCACATATTAAGTGCTTAATAAATGCTTCATTCAGCTGTGGGAAAATTGGAACATTAATGCATTGTTGGTGGAGCTTTGAACTGATCCAACCATTGTGGAGAGCAATCTGGAATTATGCCCAAAGGGCTATAAAGCTGTGCATACCCTTTGACCTAGCAATACCACTTTTGGGTCTCTTTTTCCCAAAGAGATGATATAAAGGGAAAAGGACCCACATGTACAAAAATATTTATAACTGCCCTTTTTGTGGTGGCAAGGAATTGGAAATTGAGGGGTTGCCCATCAATTGGGGAATGGCTCAACAAGTTGTGGTATATGAATGTAATGGAATACTATTGTGCTGTAATCTAGACTGATTGAATCAAGTGAGAGTAATTGGCTGTTGATTAAGCCTACTTCAAGTTAACTAGATTGTAATCACAGCTGGCTGTCCCTTAAGAAGGTATTGTTCTCAGAAGCTAGACTGTGAACTCAACTTGAGTACACCTTCAAAACCAATGGATTTGGGTGACGCCAACCAATCAGCTTGAAGCAGTGTGTAAGGACTGCCTCTGTTCCAGACCTATAAAAAGCTTCCACAATCAGCTTGCTGGAGAGTTCCTGATTAAAGCAGGCTCGTGGAGGAGGACTTGAGGAAGAACCCAACCAGGCTGGAACTCTAGGCTAGGTAGGACTTCTTTTTCTTAACTTTCTGAACTCCTTGTAAATATCTGTATGCTTTAATAAATGTTTAATGCCTAAGGACTGGTGCTAAAGCTTCTAATTTAAGGCAACCACAATTTAGATTTTAAACATCACAGTTTTTAATTGTCCTTAGTGATTAGTTAGTTAAGAATTTGTATTTTCTTAAAAAATACTACTTTCTCTTTAAAGAGGCAATATGGCATTAAAACCAAAAGGTTGGTTTCAAGACCTAGAAAACTTGGACTCAGTTACTAACTCTGACCTATGCTTGCTGTGTGATGGAAGGTTAGCCTCTCTGTGCCCTGGGTAACTTTCTAAAACTATAGCTTGCATGCAAGCTGCTGATATGTTTTGGTTGAGAAAGATTTCTCTTATGTGAGGTTCCTATATTAATGAGACCTTTGGTCTAATCCCTATACCTATAGGCAAATGGAAAGGGAGAAAGAGAACAAGTAGAGAGTGCCTACTATGTGCCAGAACTCTATGCTAATCACTAAGATTTTAAGGTTTTATGTTAAAGCTTAATAAAGTGCTACCTTCCAACAATCCCACAGACTAGATATTTGCAAGTATTGTGGTCCCCGCTTAAATGAGGTGGAAACAGGCTGAGGGGCATGAAGAAGCTTACCTAGAGTCATATATTGAGTTGTGTTTGTTAAGGACCAAAATTCCATTTCCTTCTCACTTTACCTTGTTGACTCCCCTGGGCAATGACATTCATCAAGGTACCTATAGTTTTGTTATGTTTTGCAGAGAGGCATGAGGATTTCTCCATGCCCTGTTCTAGCCTGGCTTGATACCAACAAGCTTCAAAAGAATCAAGTGAAAGGTCAGGTTCTCTGTATATTTAGAAAACTAAAAAAGATGACTGAAGGTTCTCTGAAGATTTTCCCTGTTCTTCTTGTGTACAGAAGTGGTTTCCAAGTATTATTGATTGAACAGCCCCATTGATAAAAATAGGCATTTGTACTTACTCATAAATTATATACACGCAATAGTAGATAGAAGTATTTAATGTGCATACAAATATTTTAAAAGATGAGATAAAAATAAAATAAATATTTTTAAATTATTTTATTTTCTGATATTGAAAGCTTTTGCTTCTCACCAAAACATGTCAATAACATTAATTTTATATTCAGTCATTAATTTTATATTAAAGATAATATTTTGTGAAAGCAATGTGACTGGATATACTTTATTTTTTAATAATACTTCATGATTCATGATTCAAAGGTCTGATCCTATGTTCAATTTATTTCAATATTTGGTTAGAGAGCTTTCCTAGGAGTAAGGAAGAATTTTGATTATACTAGTTTTGTGACCCTTGGCAAGTCACTTGGCTTTTCTATAAATTGCAGAGAAGGTCTAGATCTCCATTCTGCATTATAAGATGGTGTTGGGAGTTCTTTATATCGATAAATTCACTGATCTAGTCCCTATCCCTGTCTCATGGCTGACTCAGAAAAGTAGTGGTCGTGGTGAATGTGTCATGTCATGACCCCCATTTGGGGATTTCTTGGCAGAGATAATAGAGTGGTTTGCTATTTCCTTCTCCAGCTTATTTTACACATGAAGAACTGAGGCAAAGAGAGTTGTGACTTGCCTAGGGTCACACAGCAAGTAAGTGTCTAAGGCTGGATTTGAACTCACGAAGAGGTCTTCTTTAATTTAGGCCCAATATCCACTGATCCACACATAGATTCAAAGAGAAAAAGCTGGTTTTCCTTACTATAACAACAAAAAACAGTGCTAGGGAAGAAGTGTTGGGGTACTCACTTTCTCCCTCTACACTCAAGGTCCCCTCTCAGTTTTAATGTATGCATGTGAAGACTTAGTTTAATCCAAGACAAGTACGTCCTTTAAAGAGGGGGTTGGACGCTGTTCTTGAAATCTCTTATTTTTATACCCCACCCCAGCATCTAGGGAAGAATCACTGGAAATTCAGGTTTATTTCACATATAAAATCTCTCCAAAAAAGAAAATAGAAAGTTTCTCATGTACAGTGTCATTCAATTATTTCTTCCACATAAATGAAATGCTTGAGACTCATGAGTAATGATTAACAATATCATAAACAAAAATCCAATAAAAAATATTGTTTTGCCCTACTTGTCAATTGATACTTACAATATAAAAACATGAAGCATTTTGTGGGATTGTTGGATTGCTATTTGACTTTCATCTTGTCATTGCACTGTCCAAACAATTCTCTTTAGGCCTATGTCTTTTATATATCTAAGCTAGGGTTTGGGTCCATCCTCTAAATGATTTTCATTTTTAAGCAATACCACAGTAGTTGCCCAGGCTTCTTCTGAAGTTCAGCTAGGAACAAATGATGATCAAGATACTCTCAACCTTTTAACTCACAAGGTCACTTCCAGGGTTGGAAATGTTCATCTCAGGATCACTGTTCGGTCACCTGTAGTCAGTGAAAAAAATGCAAAGCAGAAGAGGCAGATAGAGATTAAAATCCAGTCTTAGGCTTACCTAGGATAGCACTTTGGCTGTGATAGGAGTTAGGGTGAGGGTGAAAGGTCAGGCCTTCTTTTGTCCCTCACGGTAAAATCTAGGGACTACTTGCCACATCTTTTCCAGGCATAAAAAAGAAGAGGACAGAAGTCCTCTCCCCCCTCTCTCCCCCTCCCTTCCCTAATACATTTTCTGGGTCATACCAAAGCACCAGTCCCTTCATATATTCCTGGAAGTTAACAGGTTAATTACAAGCACTATCCATAGACTGTGATTCTCACTATATTATTAAATAACTATCCTGCATTTTTTCATTTCTATCCACTAATTATGTAAAAGCTTTTTTTTTAATTGAAATTCAGCTAGTACATTTCCATCATCCCTGAGATTTATTATTTTTCTTATATGGAAGGTGTTAAATTTTTACATGCTTTAATTTAATAAAAAACCTCAAAACTCATTGAAACTCTTCATTTAAAAGGTTTTAAAATGTTACAAAAGTCTCTGCAAGTTTTTGTAAGTGTACAAATATAAAGAATTTTATGAATAAAACCATTACATTATTTTCAGCTTTAGAAACAAAAGAACCTTAATTTTTAAATCTCTTGCTAATGGTGATGGCTTTACACTATCAATCATCCCATCAATTCAGAAGTTCTGTGTAATATAGCAGATCACAGTCATCCCAATCCCATGTGACAGGGCTTTGTCCATGTTCTCTCCAAGTTTGCCATAGGGGGTCTACCCAATGTGACAATGGAGCCATTCTATCTTTCTCCTGACATCAGCAATAAAGCCCATTGGCTGTCCAGCCATCATTCCTCAATCTTGCCACATCACCAGGTCATCTTTTGGTTCCATCATGCACTTTTTGATGATATTACTTCTGTTCTTTGCTGGCTCTATGTTTACTATTTGGCTGTTCATGACCACTGTGTCAAAGTCAACAAGTGTATGTTAAATATAACCTGGGCGCCAGGTACTGTGCCAAGTTCTGGAAAAATAAATACAATGAGAAAGAAAGAAAGATATCCCCTACTTTGAAGGAATTTACATTCTTTTTTTAAGGTTTTTAAATTCAACTTTATTTTGTAGGAGCTTACATTCAATGGAGGAAGGAAACAAAAACATATAAACAACATAAAGTGAAACACACAAAAAGGAGGCTAAGGGTGAATGACAGTGAGAAGGTATTCACAAATAGATAATGCTAAAGAAAGTCTGTAGATTCAGGGGTGGAACATTGAAGGAAATGAAGCCACAACTATCCTAGATACTTTCCTTCAAAAAATGAAGGTTCTGGCATGAACTGACAAATCAGAAGAAGGTGTTACAAAGAGTGTAGTTCAAGTGTGAGAAGCCCAGGGACAAATGGAACTCCCAGGGCAGGGAAGCTGCTGTGGTACAATGGAAAAATTCTCAATGTCAAATAGAGGGCAATGTGAAATATCTCCTTGGAAAAACAGATGACCTAGAAAATAGATCCAGGAAAGATAATTTGAAAATTATTGGACTATCTGAAAACCATAATCAAGGAAAGAGCTTAAACATCATCTTCCAGGAAACTGTCAGGGAAAATTGCCCTGATATTCTAGAAGCAGAAGGTAAAATAGAAATTGAAAGAATTTACCAATCAACTCCTGAAAGAGACCCAAAAATGAAAACTCCCAGGAATATTATAGCCAAATTCCAGAGCTCCCAGGTTAGGGAGAAAATACTGCAACCAGTCAGAAAGAAACAATTCAAGTACTGTGGAGCCCCAGTCAGGATAGCACAAGATCTAGCAGCTTCTATATTAAAGGGCCAGAGGGCATGGAATATGATATTCCAAAGGGCAAAGGAATTGGGATTACAACCAAAAATCACCTACCCAGCAAAACTTTGTATAATCTTTCAGGGGAAAAATTGGACTACAATGAAAAAGAGGACTTTCAGGCATTCATGATGAAAAGACCTGAACTAAGTAGAAAATTTGACTTTCAAATACAAGAACCTAGAGAAACATAAAAGGTAAACAGGAAAAAGAAATTAAGAGGGATTTTATAAGGTTAAACTGCTTATATTCCTACATGGAAAGATAATAAGATTAAGTCATAAGAACTTTATCAGTATTAGGACAGATAATAGGAATAAATTTAGACAGAGGGCACAGGTGGGAATTGATTTTGAAGGGATGATATCTATAAAGCATTTATTTTTCATCTTTTCTTTGTGGGGTGGTAGGAGTTGGGTGACATGTCCAGGATAAAGCAGTGGGTGAGTGTCTTGTGACTGGGGCTGGATTTGGGCTCAGCTCCTCCTGGATTCAGGGTCAGTGCTTTGTCTACTGTGTCACCTAGCTGCCCCACGATATCATCTTTAGGGTAAAATTGAGGGGTGAGGGGATTGCACTGGGAGAGGGAGAAAGGAAGAGGTAGAATGGGATGAAATCCCACAAGAAAGAAACGGGAATGGTCTTATGGAGTAGGGGGAGAAATGGGCCAGGGGAGTGGGGTAGTAAATGTGCCTTACACTCATCAGAATGGGCTCAAAAACCTTAATCTCATCAGAGTTGGCTCAATGATGTATTAACATATATACTCAATTGGGTGGAGTAATCTATCTAACCCTGTAGGAAAGTAGGAGGGGAAGGGGATAAGGAAGGAGGGGTAAAAGATGGAAGGACAGACTGGGGGAGGGGGCAGTCAAAAGCAAATTTCTTTTGAGGAGGGATAGGGTGAAAGAAGATAAATTACCTTGGCCTAACGTTTTTAATGGTTTGTGGCAAATATCATGGGGAAGGGAATAGAATGGAGGAAAACAGTTAACAATAGTAACTGTGAAAAAGAGAAAAAAATTGTACAAAAATTATTTATAGCAAACCTTTGTGGTGGCAAAGAATTGGAAATCAAAGGAATGACAAAACAAGATGTGGTATATGATTGTAATGGAATATTATTGTGCTATAAGACATGACAAGCAGAATGATTCCAGAAAAACCTGCAAAGATTTATATGAACTGATGTATAGTGAAGTGAGCAGAACCACAAGAACATTGTGCACAGTGACAACATTACTGTTCTATGAGTAAGTGTGAATGATTTAACTACTCTTAGCAATACAATGATCCAACACAATCCCTAAGGACTAATGATGAAGCATACTATCCACCTCCAGAGGAAGAGCTGGTATTGATTGAAAACAGACTGAAGCATGCTATTTTGAGTTTTCTATTTTTTTTACTTGAGTCTTTTTATATAAAATTACTAATATGGTAATGTTTTACATAATTGCACATGTATAACCTATATCTGATTGCTTACCACCTCAGGGAGGGGGGAGGGTAGGGAGGAAGGGAATGAGAGAGGGATAGAACTTATAATTCAAAACTTTAAATAAAAAAAATAAAAATAAAAAAAGAGTGGAGCCCAAGGAAGAATGAACAAAGATCTCCATTGCTCTTTGCATGTGATACTGGGCAGCTAGTTGGTTCAGCAGATAGAGTGCTGGGCTTGGAGTCAGAAAGACTCATATTCCTGAGTTCAAACCCAGCCTCAGACATGTGTGACCATGGGCAAATCTCTTCACCCTGTTTGCCTCAATTTCCTCATATGTAAAATGAGCTGGAGAAGGAAATGGCAAAGATATTCTGGTATCTTTGCCAAGAAAATCTCAAATGGGGTCACAAAGAATCAGACATGACTGAAAAAGTCCTGTTTGATACTCATTTTCAATTCTTCAGAGGTAATGGTGTTAAAGTTTTGTCATCATGTGGGAATACTAGCAAATTAGTACTCAAAAGACGGACCTTTGTTTCCATGAGAAGTTTGTTATTAGTAAAATAACTTTGTTTTAAGTAAAGAAAAAATGCTGAAATTTCCTAAATATAAACCTACGTATTCTCCTTCCCCTGATCCTCTCTGGCCCCTGTTAGGGTTGATCTATATTGGATTCTCAAGACATGCATACTGATGGACAAGCTCGATAGCAAGGGCCTATGAGGAAACAATAAGAGGATCTATGAACTTGCAGAAAAAAAATTACAATTTGATTTTTATGAACCTCTGACTAAAATTGAGCATTTCCTTCAATCAACAGTACAGGCAACAAAACATTCTGAATAAGGGCCCATAGACTTCACTGGAATTTGAAAGGGCTCCTTGAAATTAATAACAATAATAAGGATAACTCTTCTATAGATTGGCCATGTAAATGCGTGTTAAAATCTGCACAAGAGACCTTCATTCAGTTGAATTTTCCCATGTGGCTGGACAGGCCAAACTCCTTTGAATAATTGTAGCACTGTTCCAGGAGGCTCTGCAGTGTTATGTGGGGTTGTGGTTCAGTCATTGTTCATGACACCATTTGGGGTTTTCTTTTTTAAAAAATATTATTTATTTTAATTTTAATTTATGGAATAAAACAAACATTTCCATAACATGGTAGAAAAAGATGATTGCATATGAAACTGCAAATCTACTATGCATGACTTGCTATTCCTTTCAAATATACAATAAAATGAGCATGTAAATTTATTTCTATTTTTTCCTTCCCCCACCCAAGAAAATGCTATTAAACAAAAATAGGTATAAATATATAGATATAGAAGTAGGTGTAGATGTAGATGAAGATGCAGATGTAGATATAGTAGTTTGACATATGTGTGTATACATATGCATATACATATACACATAGATATACATATATGAAATTATTCTATACATCATTCTTTTTATCTATTTGGAGTTTTCTTGGCAAAGATACTGCAGCAGTTTGTCATTTCTTTCTCCAGTTCATTTTACAGATGAGGAAACTGAGGTAAATAGGGTTAAGTGACTTGCACAGCGTCACACAGCTAGTAAGTGTCTGAGGCTAGATTTGAACTTAGTCTTTCTGACTCCAGGCCCAGAGCTCTATTCACTTTGCTACATAGCTGTGTTGTATATTGTGCTAGATGCAATCAACACATATAAGCTCCCACTCTCTATAAAATGCTCTAATAGCATGTGTCTCAAATAGCCTCTGACAACCAAAGCCCAACTCCTGGCCTTCACATGGCGGAACTGTTTCCACTAACAGGAGAAGGGATGAAGGCAAGTCACTGGCGCCTTAAAACCAGGGAACTCGTTAGCCTTGGCAGGCAACCCACCTAAGGGAAGGTAACTCTGATTTTAAACCTCCACTGCCTTGTGGCTATACCCATATATGGGAAAGGCTTCAGGAGTTAACCCTGAGGAAAAATCAGGAGTCAGAGTCCCTTAGGCAGTTGGATGTTGAACACCACATCCCTCTGGCAACTCCTGTGGCGGCACTGGTGCCAAACTGTACTGGCTCTGCCTCTCCTTTGGATCCACCAATGTCGCAGAGAGTGAAAACCTGCTGCATGGGCAACAGTGTGTTTTCCAATTGATCCGCCCAGGCCAGTGCCCTGGAGAGGACATTCCAGCTACTCCTCATGGGATAGATACAACACGGGACGCGGCACTCAGGAGCTTCGGCTCCCGTATCGGACTACACACTGTGGCCTGTGGCTCTTCAAGGCGCTAATCCATGGTCATCCGCGACTGATGGAGGCCTACTAAGCCTCTCATCTCCTGAAACAGTATTTGTAAATGAAGTATTAGTCAATATTAGGCCCATTGTTTTCTCAAGGGGATCAGCTAAAAAATGTTCCTGTTCTTCAGTTCCTGTTGCCCCAACAAGAAGTTTTATAATAAAAGGCAGCTCCTGAGTGACTTATAACCAGTAACATCCCTCTACCAAGTCAGCTCTCTTCTCCCATTGATGAATTCTTCTTGAACTCTCCATTTAAACGAAGGCTCCAGGCCACCCATGCTACATTCCTCTCTTGGCTCTGTTTCTGATTCCCTCTCACCCCTTTTTTCATTAGCTTTCTCCAAGCATAGTGGAAGTCTTCCTTGAGGACAGGGGTTAGCTTTTGCTTATATTTTGTATTCCCAGTGTAGTGCTTTATGTAAAATACACTCTTAATAATCTCTTGTTGGGGGCAGCTACATGGCGCAGTGGATAAAGCACTGGTCCAGGATTCAGGAGGACCTGAGTTCAAATCTGACCTCAGACACTTGACACTAGCTGTGTGACTTTGGTCAAGTCACTTAACCCTCATTGCCCTGCCAAAAAAATCAATCAATTAATAATAATAATAATAATAATAATAATAATAATAATAATAATAATAATAAATATCTTATCTACTTTATTTGACTTAAATGTTGCAGATAGGCTGAAGAAGATAATGACTAAAAGAAAAAAACACACCAGATTTGGCAATTAAGAGACCATTGGTGAAGTGGGTAAAGTGTGAGAGAAGAAGTAGTAAAGACAATGAATATGAACAACTTTTTCTAAGATTTCATTTTAAACTTGTTTGTTTTTTTTTTATTATTAGTTTTAAAGGCCTTAAAAACTCGGCCCTGACCCATCTTTCCAGTCTTATTTTGTGTCACTTTCCTTCTCTACTCCAGTGAAACCAAGCCCCTTCAATTCTTCCCACATCAGACTGAAGCTCCCCTTTCTGTGCCTTTGGAGTCCCCTATGCTTAGAATACAGGACTCCTCTCTCACCTCTGCCTCTATTAGAATGTTAGCTCATTCGAGATGGAAGCTGATTTTTTTTTCTTTCTCTTCCTATTCTCAGTGTTTAATTCAGTACTTGACATTAAACATTTAATCAATAATTGTTAGTTAAATGATTAGAGCAGCTAGGTGCCATAGTGGAGTCAGAAAGGTCTGAGTTAAAATATGGCCCAGACACTTACTAGCTGTATGACCCTGGGAAACTCATTAAACCCTGTTTGCTTCAGTTTTATCATTTGTGAAATGAACTAGAGAAGGAAAAAGCAAATGCCTCCAGGATCTTTGCCAAGAAAATCCCAAATGGAGTCACAAAGATATGTACATGACTGAAAAATGACTGAGCAATGACAATGACCTAAAAGGAAACCTAGAGGAGAGCTAGTTTCTAAGGTTGTCCACACTTTCACCTCCAATAATGTGTGAATCACTTGAGAGTAGGGATTCCTTCATTTATGTCTTTGTGTCTTCAATCGCTAGGCAAGTAAGTATCTTGAACATAGAAGGTGCTTAATAAAATCCTTAAACTAAATTCAGTTTATTAATCCCAGAGTCAGGAAATGAAAAGAAATCACTAGTCCTTCCTCTTTTTCTTTAACCAAATTCAATTCAATTCAATTGAACATGTATTTGTGAGGACCAATGACCCCTAGTATGTAGAAGGCTCTCTGTTAGGCACTGGGGATACAATGACAAAAATGACCTTCCCTTGTCCTCAAGAAGATGCCATTTCCTTTCTCATTGTCACGACCAGACAAATGACAGAAAATATTATTGATCCTGCCCCAGCTAGCCACCGGTAACTACCAGAACTCATGGCTCAACTGTGAAGATCAGTATATAGGCTATTGATATGTCAACTTTAGAAAAATAAAGAGCAGCCCAAAGGTAGAATACTCATGACAACCTCTTACATGGAAAAAGGTTGGATAATATTATTACAAATTTAGAAATCACAGGATCCTCAGAGACCATCTAGTCTAATCCCTTTACTTTACAGATGAAGAAACTCAGTCATGAAGAGGTTAAAGGGTTTGCTCAAAGTCTCACAAGTTTTAAGCATCAGAGAGGCAGTAACTAGATTGGAATGATTTCTTTTGAAAAATGACATTGTGAATGGGTTGCAAGTAAGACACTATTGTTTTGGGGGAAATGATGCTGTTTATCTGAAATTTTTGCAGGGGCTTCCTGGTTGCTACTTTCCTCTTCTAGCCTTCTTTGCTCTTGACCCCAGCAGAGAGGTCAATTTTGGAATAGAAAATACATACCAGTGTCCTAAGGTTCTCCATGTCTGAATAGTTCTGCAAAAACATAAGCAGTAAAGGTTCCTCCAACAAGAAGGCAGTGGCTGGCTGAGGCATTAATCACTGTGTCTGTAGCCCATTTCCAATTCTCTGTGCTTCTTTGGATCAGCAAGTCCTTCAGGAAAGGCACCACATACTTAGTTGTGCTTACAGTATAATGGAAAAGGCACCAATGAAAATTATCTAAAGAGGAAGAAGAATAATTAAGACAGATCTACAAACATTCAATCTGATCCCACTGTGAATATTTAACAATAGCAATAGCAATTGCAACAACATCAACACCAATAATAATACTTATTATAATGATGATTATAATAATGAGAATAATAACAAAAATAATAGCAACAACTGAAATGGAGCATTTTTCTAGAAAGTGCAATGATTATATAGGGCTAGGTACTAATCTCTTATTATCTCCCTCCCTCCCCTCCCTTTCCCCTCCCCTAGACAGCAGACAGCAGGTAATCTGATACAGGTCATATATGTATATATATATAGATTAATCATATTTTGGCATTAGTCATGTTATAAGAGAAGAATCAGAGAAATGAGGAAAAACCTCGACATAGAAAAACAATAGTACCCAAAACAAAAGAAATAGTATGGTTCGTTCAACATCCATATTCCACAGTTCCTTTTTTTTTTTTTTTCTGGATTTGTAGAGCCTTTTCCATCATGAGTCCTTTGGAACTTTTTTGTACCATTAGATTGGTGAGAAGAATCTAGTCTATCACAGTTGATCAACACATAATGTTGATGATACTGTGTATAATGTTCTTTTGGTTCTGTTCATCTCACTCATCATCAGTTCATGCAAGTCCTTCCAGGTTTCTCTGAACTCTTCCTGCTCATCGTTTCTTTTCTTTTCTTTCTTTTTTTTTTGAGGAAATTGGGGTTAAGTGACTTGCCCAGGGTCACACAACTAGTAAGTGTTAAGTGTCTGAGGCTGGACTTGAAATCAGGTCCTCCTGATTCCAGGGCCAGTGCTCTATCCACTGCGCCACCTGGCTGCCCCTGCTCATCATTTCTTACAGCACAATAGAATTCCATTACATTCATATACCACAACTTGTTCAGCCATTTCCCAATTGATGGACAACCCCTCAATTTCCAATTCCTTGCCACCACAAAAAGAGCAGCTATAAATATTTTTGTACATGTGGGTCCTTTCCCTTTTTTATTATTTCTTTGGGAAAAAGACCCAAAAGTGGTATTGCTGGGTCACAGGGTATGCACAGCTTTATAGCCCTTTGGGCATAATTCCAGATTGTTCTCCAGAATGGTTGGATCAATTCGCAGCTCCACCAACAATGCATTAGTGTTCCAATTTTTCCACAGCTTCTCCAACATTTATTATTTTCCTTTTTTGTCATATTAGCCAATCTGATAGGTGTCAGGTGGTACCTCAGAGTTGTTTTAATTTGCATCAATAGTGATTTAGAGCATTTTTTTCATATGGCAGTAGATAGCTTTGATTTCTTTATCAGAAAACTGCCTGTTCATATCCTTTGTCAATAGTTCACTTTTCACAGGTTATGTGGCAGAGTTGCACAGTTAACAGAGATTCAGTCTTGTAGTCAAGAACAGTTGAATTCAAGAACCACCACTAATCCATTCTGGCTGTGTGATCCTGACAAATCACCTAACCTATCAGTGTCCTCTGGAAATTCTTGAAGATTATAAGTTGCAGAACAATTTCCTATATAAATTGATGTTGGATGTAGGGAATGGGGAGTTCGCATCAAGGACCAGTGAAATTACAGATCCTGTCTAAAAAAAAAAAAGAAAACAACCAAAAAAGAGACTGAAGATTAAAATAATGCACTGACAGAAATAGGCAGTGTGATTGGATTCTTATTAGGAGCTTAAAAATGTATAAAAGATAAAATGGATTTGCAGTTATTTATGCCTGTGTAATTGGTACCATTTCTCAAAAACAGGATTTTGCTGGAACTGAAGAAAGGAAGGCCCAGAGCAGGACTGTCCTGGTCACTGTTTGAACTCCTCCTTGTCCCAGGATGATTGACAAACCCAACCTCTCTTTTGGATCAATAAATTTCCTTGAGGGGGCAGCCAGGTGGCACAATGGATAAAGCACCAGTCCTGGATTCAGGAGGACCTGAATTTACATCCAGCTTCAGACACTTGACACTTACTAGCTATATGACCCTGGGCAAGTCACTTACCCCTCAATGCCCTGAAAAATAAAAGAAAAAATAAATTTCCTCGGCTCATAGATTTAGAGCTGGAAGGGATATTAGAGGTCATCTAGTCCAACCTTCCTTCTACGTGGAAACTGAGGCCCAGACAAGTTAAAGTGACTTGCCTAAGGTAAGTGTCAGAGGTAGGATTTGAACCCATATCCTCTGACTTAAAATGTTTGTTATTGGTCTTAGTTGTAAGGGGCTAAAATTCTAGCTATAATATCTAAAATCTAATGAGTGGTCACCAATAAATCATAAGCTTTAGCAAGAGTATTTAAGTGTTTAAGTATTTATTAAAGAGCATTAGGATCAGAGAGAAAGGTAAAAATCTAATTATTTCTAAGAGACCCCATCATCTGACCCACCATGGCGAGGTCAAGAACCAAAAGAGGAAAAAGCCCTCTGCCAGTGTCCACTTCCTATTTCGTGTCCTCCTCCCAGAAATGGGAGGCTCCTCAAGTTGATTGACTGGTGGCCTTCCTTGATAGACAGTACCTACAAGCAAATGTCACTTCCTGATGCCAAGGGCCTTGACAACATGGCTTGCCCTCAGCTGCCTTCTCTTCATGGTGGAGCTTTCCTACAGTAGCTCTCCAGAAGGTGGCATCATTCAAATCATTACATAGTGGTCTTGTTGGTGGTCTTATTCTTCTGTTCTTGTTTTTGTTATCATTGTTTTTCACTGCACCATAATAGTGAGCTCTTTTCTAGGGTCCTCCCTTTTGGAGACAGGTCCAGGCTACTCATGTTTCTGTAACCCAAGCGCTAGAGCCTGTTGGTATGAGATTTTCTCTTCATTGATAGAGATTAATTCTCCATGCCTGCTGGATGAGCAGGGGAGAAGATAGATCTAATCTCTTTACTCTTCAGTTTCTTCAGTGTCTTCTAGCTCCCAGCTTTGAGAAAGAAGATGGATGATGCCTACCTCTATTTATATTGCTGAAGGGAGAATAAGACTCTGGGAGGAAGCCAACTTGAGAAGAGGGGGTGATCTCCAGCATGTCCTTACTGCCAGTTTGCTACCCCACATACTTTGGGGAGTTTTTCTCTGGATGAGATTAGAGGCTCTCTCTCTCTCTCTCTCTCTCTCTCTCTCTCTCTCTCTCTCTCTCTCTCTCTCTCTCTCTCTCTCTCTCTCTCTCTTCATCTGAGTTAACTCATTCCGAATGGAAGAGCACTTTTAATCTGTACTGTCTGGTATGCATTCTCATTTGTGTACTTTCTCTGATTTCTGTTTTGTCACTGACTTGGATGAATGAGTTTCTTTGCTTTTTACTGTGTGTACATTGTGCAACTGGTATTTTGCCGGAAGGAAGTCTGCCCTTAGATATTCTCCCCATTAATGGATAGCAATCGAGGGTTGAATTTGAACCTAAAAACTATATGCTCTAGACTAATACTATTTAAGGTAACAGATATAATCTTAGCATAGTGCTTCCTCTTTATGTGGAGATTAGAGTCTAGGCTATAGCCTTAACCTCCTCCTTCTTTTCCTGGGAGGAATTAAAGTCTTCCTTGGGGTGGGAGAGACACTAGAGAAGTATTTTTCCTGCCTCCCTTCAATCCATACATCAATCTATCCTCTTATACATGTCATGCCCCTCCCAGGGAGATTGACTCTTTCGACTTGGCTATCACAACTCAGTCATCTTTTCCCTATAGCTTTCTCACCCTGCCTCATCCTTCCAGCTCTCCCATTGGTGATTTCCTTCCGAGGCCTCCCATTTCAGGACAAGCTCAAGCAAGATATTCTTCACTTCCTTCCTGGCTCTGCTCCTGACTCTTCAGATTTTTCAGCTCCCTTTTATTCGGTGTTATCCCCATTAGAATGTAAGCCCCTTGAGGGTAAGAACTGTCTTTCTTTTTTATTGTATTTTTACCTCTAGCACTTAGAAAAGCGCCTGGGACATAGGAAGTGCTTAATAAATGCTTGTTGCCTACCTGCCTACTTCACAATCAAAACACAGAAGAAGCTACCCCACCAACTCATCTTCCTTTTCAATTATTCTTTCCTCTTCTCACTGTCTGAGGAAGTAGCACATTTTCTCCCTGCCAAAGCCCAATCTACTTGTGTGTTTGATCACATCTCCTGTCTCTTTCTGGGCCTTGTCCCATGCTTTATGCCAATCCATGTCTCATCTTCATTCTCTCCCTTTCTATTTCCTTTTTCACTATGTTCAAACATTATCATGTTCCTGATCTATCTCCTTTCCCTTATGTATTGTCCCTCCTAGTATTATTCTATTTTTTTCTCCTTTACTTAATGATCTCCTCTGGTCTCAATTATGCTAATATCATCTCCAAATGGAAACATTCTAAGTCTCTAGCTTTTCCTTTAAATACATAGATGCTATGTCATTGCCTATACATATAAAAACATGTATACATTGTATGTGCATATATGAATGTATACACACATATATATTTCTGTTCATATTTCTATATGTACATATAAATATAAAGGATTATCACTTCATTATAAGTCATGCCTTTAAGAATACTGTCATTTTCACTAGTAATGTAGTGTTTGATAAACCCAAAGACTCCAGCTTCTGGGATAGGAACTCAGCAATTGACAAAAACTTCTGGGAAAACTGGAAGATAGTATGGCAGAAATTAGGCATAGACCAACATCTTACACCTTATACTAAAATAAGGGCAAAATGGATACACGATTTAGACATAAGAGGTGATAACATAGGTAAATTAGGAGAGAAATAAATAGTCTACCTATCAGACCTTTAGAAAGGAAAACAGTTTATGACCAAACAAGAGATAGAGTATATTATAAAATGCAAAATGGATGATTTTGATTACATTAAATTAAAAAAATTTTGTACAAACAGAAGCAATGCATCCAAAATTAGAAGGGAGGCAGAAAGCTGGGAAACAATTTTTGTGGCCAGTACTTCTGATAAAGGCCTCATCTCTAAAATATATAGGGAACTAAATCGAATTTATAAGAATCCAAGTCATTCCCCAATTAAGAAATGGTCAAAGGATATGAACAGGCAATTTTCCAATGAAGAAACCAAAGCTATTTATTCCCATATGAAAAAATGCTCTAAATCTCTAATGATTAGAGAGATGCAAATTTAAACAACTCTGAGGTACCACCTGACACCTATCAGATTGGCTAAAATGACAAAAAAGGAAGATAATAAATGTTGGAGAGGCTGTGGGAAAATTGGAACACTAATGCATTGTTGGTGGAGCTGTGAGCTGATCCAACCATTCTGGAGAGCAATTTGGAATTATGCCCAAAGGGCGATAAAGCTGTGCATACCCTTTGACCCAGCAATACCACTTTTGGTTCTTTTTCCCAAAGAAATCATGGAATGGGGAAAGGGACCCACATGTACAAAAATATTTATAGCTGCTCTTTACGTGGTGGCAAGGAATTGGAAATTGAGGGGGTGCCCATCAATTGGGGAATGGCTGGACAAGTTGTGGAATATGAATACAATGGAATACTACTGTGCTGTAAGAAATGATGAGCAGGAGTTCAGAGAAACCTGGAGGGTCTTATGCTAGCTGATGATGAGTGAGATGAGCAGAACCAGAAGAACATTGTACACAGTATCATCAACATTGAGTGTTGACCTACTGTGATGGACTATATTCTTCTCACCAATGCAATGGTACAAAAGAGTTCCAGGGAACTCATGATGGAAGAGGATCTCCAAATCCAAGAAAAAAAAACTGCAGAGTATAGATGCTGAATGAACCATACTATTTCTTTTGTTTTTGGTGCTGTTGTTTTTTTCTATTTTGAGGTTTTTCAGCAGTGCTCTGATTTTTTCTCTTATAACATGACTAATGCAGAAATAGGATTAATGTTATTGTGTGTATATATGTGTATGTGTATATATATGTATATATTCACATATAACCTATATCAGATTACCTGCTGTCTAGGGGGAGGGGGGGAAGGGAGGGAGAAAAATCTGAAATTGTAAAGCTTGTATAAACAAAAGATGAGAACTATCTTTACATGTAACAGAAAAAAATAAAATACTTTATTAATTAAAAAAAAAAGAATACTGTCATTTTGGGGCAGCTAGGTGGTGCAGTGGATAAAGCACCGGTGCTGGATTCAGGAGGACCTGAGTTCAAATCTGGCTTCAGACATTTGAAACTTACTAGCTGTGTGATCCTGGGCAACTCACTTAACCCTCATTGCCCTGCAAAAAAACCAAAGAAAACAAAATACAACAAAAAAAAGAATACTGTCATTTCCCTGCCTAACTGCTGTAATCATCTTTTGTCATTTCTGCCTCCCTAGCATCTCTAGCATCTATATTCGCTCCATTCAAATCGATACCAGATTATTTCATATCTTCATTATCTTTTACCTAGACTTTGGTAAGAATGCAAAATTTGATCTCATTGCTTTCTAGTTTATCCTTTTTGTTACATACAGCTGCCAAATAATCCTCCAAAGGTATGGTTTTGATCATGTACTTTCCCCTCCCTGATGCCTTCACTGCCTCCTTCCCTAAATCCTTGGGAACAAAGTCCAAATCTCTCACTCTGGCATTTAAGGCCCACCTTAATTTGACTCTTTCCCCCCTATAATTTAATACTATGTATTACATGTGCCTTCTCTTACAGTATTTTCTAAACAAATTGGCCTCCATTTTCTGTCCTTGTACATTGTAACAACCCGTACCTAGAATACAGTCCTTCTTCCTAGAATCATTAGCTTCTTTCTGCTCCCTTATTCCTCTATTCACCATCTTTGAAAATTTCCAAACCAGATGACCTCTCACTAGCTACCACTCCTTTATCTTTGTTGTCTTCTCCAAATAGAATTTAAGCTTTATGAGGACAGGGTCTATTTTTCCTTTTCTATTTGTATCACTAGTGTTTCAATGATTAGCAGATATTAAGTTCATGATAAATGTTTTTCTTTTCATTCCTTTCAAGAGTCAGACCACGCACCCCTTCCTTCATGAAGCCTTCCCCAGTTTCCCTTGTTGTTCATGTCCTCTTCCTTTTCAAGTAGCGACATATTATACTTATCTATGTATATGTTATACCTCCCTCCTACAATAAACCATGAGCTCCCTGAGGAGAGAGACTACTTTCTTTTTGTTTTGTTTTGTGGGGCAATGAATGTTAAGTGACTTGCCCAGGGTCACACAGCTAGTAAGTGTTAGGTGTCTGAGGGCAGATTTGAATTCAGGACCTCCTGAATCCAGGGCCGGTGCTTTATCCACTGCCCCATGTAGCTGCCTTGCTTTCTTTTTTAAAACTATCTTTGTACCTGCAGTACCTATGTAGTGCCCTTCACATGGTAGGTATTTATTCATTGAATTCAAGTAGATTGAATAAAAATGTAGAATTGGGAAGATAAAAAAACTTATTCAGAATGCCTTGAATTTCCTCAGTGAAATAGGAGGTTGAGGCATCTATTTAAAAAGAAATGGAGTTGGCAAAGGAGAACAACTTTGGGATAGTCACTGATGTTAGTGGGAAAGAAAATCAAAGAAGAAGATCCCATGCTGTGTATCACTGAGGACACAGATGACATTAGGTCATTTGAATTGATCATGGACCAAGTTGGACCAAATGCAAGATTTTCTATCTCCTCTCTCTCTTTCCAAGATCTTTTTCCTAATTTG
Organism: Dromiciops gliroides; assembly: GCF_019393635.1. Taxonomy (NCBI): domain Eukaryota; kingdom Metazoa; phylum Chordata; class Mammalia; order Microbiotheria; family Microbiotheriidae; genus Dromiciops; species Dromiciops gliroides. The sequence continues at coordinate 268,449,401 of NC_057866.1, forward strand.
GTTTAAGTGCTTGCTTCCTTGTTCATCCACTCTTCAAGCCCTGCCCATTGCCAGCTCTGGGTCACCTATACCATGGCCTCATGCTCTCTCTCTTTCTTGAATGCAGCTAGGCACTGGTGGCAGTGATGTGGGTGATTTAGAGCTGGGGACTGGTGAGGTTTAAAGAGTAGAAAATTGAACAAAGAAGCAAGCGATTATATGTCATTGAACTGGTTAACTGTAGAGTTAAAAGTATGAAAAGAGGATAGTTAAGATAGAGGTGGGGGTTAGGGGGATGCTTCAATTAGGATAAAGAATCAGGTTAAAGAGGAGCAGCTAGGTGGCACAGTGGATAAAGCACCGGCCCTGGATTCAGGAGAATCTGAGTTCAAAGCCAGCCTCAGACACTTGACACTCACTAGCTGTGTGCCCCTGGGCAAGTCACTTAACCCTAATTGCCCCACCAAAAAAAAAGAAAAAGAAAAAGAAACAGGTTAGGGTATTGAAGCAGGTGGAGAAATAGAATGTTGGGAGATAATAGTCAATGAGGAAAATATCATAGAATCATAGAGGTTGCACCATGATGAGTGATATTGAGATATAACTTCTGACTATCCCTATTTATGGTCAAGAGGGAGTGGAGGTACAAATTCAAGGCAAACAAGGTTGATGAATTAAGAGATTGGAGTATTGTAAGGATAACATTAGGTTTATGGAAGTCCCCAAGTACATGGTGTAGGGGCCAAATTTAATATGTGGAGAGTTAATTGGGTTGCTCATCATAATATTGGGGTTCAGAAAATAATGAGAGACCTCTAGGTCCAAAACCTCTTCCCCTCCCAACTGTCTTTTTGGATATTTCTCCCAGGCCAATAGGAAAGGAGCTTAACAGCCTCTTTTCCACAAATGAATCAGGTTTTATTAATGGGAATAAAATACACAGCAAAGGTGAAAGTAATAAAGTCAAGGACAAAGGAATAGGGAAAGAGGAAAAATGGATAATCTCCCTAACTCTAGCAAAAGCCTATACAATCCCCAAACTCGCTTCTGGCTCAGCTAATTCAAAGAGCCAGATTCGTTTTATTAACTGACAGGACAAAACCACCAGGAAAAACCTCTCTCTCCTCTGCTCCCGGAAGCTCACCCAACCGGAAAAGACAGAGCTACCCTCAGCGAGCATTTATTCTCCCTCACCCAAAAGGGAGGTCCTTCAAACTGCCTGGGGAGAGTGGTTCCCCTGCTGACATCAGCAGCATATGTCACTCAGGGCAGGCCAGGTGGGCCCATAATCCAATCATCCCTAATTCGTTCCCCAAACAGTACTAGGCCATTCAGGTGAGACCCCTAGATGTCTGCCAAATTCCATTATTTTACCACAATGGTTAGATCCATAAGTATATGGATCACCAAGAACAGGTTTTAGTGAAGAAAAGAACAGTGTTATATAGGAACTGAAATTCATCAGGAGGTAGATTATAGTTGGGGCAGCTAGGTTCTACAGTGGAAAGAGTGCTGGACCTGGAATCAGGAAGACTCCTCATCCTGAGTTCAAATCTGCCACCCCTTACTAGCTGTGTGACCTTGGGCAAGTCACTTTACCCTGTTTGCTTCAGTTTCTTCATCTGTAACATGAACTGGAGAAGGAAATGGCAAACTACTCCAGTATCTTTGCCATGCAAACCACAAATGGGTTCAGTGAAGAGTCGGACACAACTGAAATTACTGAACAACAAAGAAATGATTACAGTTGCAAGGGTCTGGACAGCATGGTATAGATGAATAGAAATCTTTTTTTTCGGTGAAGCAATTGGGGTTAAGTGACTTGTGCAGGGTCACACAGCTAGTAAGTGTTAAGTGTCTGAGGCTGGATTTGAACTCAGGTCCTCCTGACTCCAGGGCCGGTGCTCTATCCACTGGGCCACCTAACTGCCCCAAATAGAAGAGATCTCAAAGGAGGGGAAATGCTGAATAATGATGCCAGAGGAAGGGTCTGGGGGAGGCACTAGGGATATCCTGGATGCCTCTTCTTGTCACCTTGTGTTGGGGTGGGGGGCGTCATGAAAGAAGATATTGAAGGGGGAATCCAGGAATGCATTGTCTATTGGAGAGATGGCTCATAAATTCATTGATAATCTAATTTCTTCATTTTATAGAGGAGGAAACTGAGGCTCAGAGATGTGAACAAGTACAGATATTTCAAAGATGAAGAGAAACTTGCTGAAGTAGGAATTCTAGATGAACAATGGAATGGGAAGGCAGAAGGGGAGTCAAACTGGAGAAGAGGAGGGCTGGACTGAAAGAACAAGATGGTGGTGAGGTATCAGGGAAAGAATATTCACCTGGGGAGAGGGCCACTTTGGAATCATAGGGCTGAGGCAACCAGGAAGTACAGATGTCCTAGCCATGAAGCAGAAGAAGTAAGAATGAATTGGAATTTTTGCCTTCAAGGTCCTTTGATGATGGAGGACACAGTTGCTGAACGTGTTCACTATATGCATGCATGCAAGCAAGAATGAATGAATGAAAGGATTTATTAAATACTTTTTATTTGCAAAACACTGAGTTAAGTATTGAGGGTACAAATAGAAAAATAAGACAATCCCTGCTCTGAAGGGTCTTATATTCTAGTGAGGGAGATAACATGAGGAAGGACCTGGGAGCTAAGCATGGATGGGATAAGAAGTCATGACCAATTTAGACCCAAGGAAATACTGGGACCATCACTCACTGAAGGCTCAAGCTCCGAAATTAGGCCCATAAGATGGATGTTGATGACACACAACCAGGACATATATCCCACCCCCAGCAATATTAGACTATAGCAGCATGAGGCCCCCTGTAGTTGTTTCAATGTCCAGGGGTAGTATCTGAGGCAAAGTTCAGAGTAAAATTTAGCTTTTGCCTGTCTGGGGCTTTGGGCATTTCCATGACATTCCTGGCCTGGTGAATGGGAAAAAAAACAATGCTTAAAGTCAGAAGGCCTGAGTATGAGCCCTGACTCCAACTATGGCAGCTATGGGTGTTGGGGTAATTCCCTTCATTTTTCTAGGTCTCAGTTTTCTCATTCAAGAAATGGATACGGTAATTGCACATATTCCGAAAGAAGTACTGTGCGTTAATCATTCAATAAATTTACGTTACCATATAATAGTTAAATCATTCTCATTATGACATTACGTTGGGTAATTAGAAATAAATCTTTCAAGTAGATGTAATATGGTTCACACTTGCAAGAAATCAGAAAAATCTGAGTTTTCCTACTAAGCTTTTCCTCTAATCAGCTATGTGATCTCTGGCAATTCACTTAATCCATTGGGTTTCAGCAGCAGCCTCATCTGTAATACGAGCAGGTTGGGTTAGATGACCTTCAAGTTCCTTCTGGCTCTGAAAATCCACAGTCTAAATACCAATAATATTAGAATTACAGCAGCAATTTATCAAAATGTCACCTAGAGAAAGCCCATCATCATATCACTCATTGGGCAGCATCCATAAAGGGAAAGCTGAGAATTCTGTTTGATATAATGATCTAAGGGCGGTTACTTTGAAAAAGTCAATTTGATATTGATTTCTCATTGGTAGGCTTCTTTAAATTAAAAATATCTGAAAAGGAAGAAAAAGCTTTTGTGTTTATCTAAGTAAACAGCAGGATTCAGACTGAATAGCCACTCTAAGAAACTTTTGTGGGTGAGCTTCCTTTATCTTATTATAAATTAGGACTCAGCCAATTTCCCTCTTAACTGATCATGCCATCATAGTCATTGACAGCATTCATAAGAGCTGGCAATTTCCATTTTGTTTTATAGATAGTTAAAATGAAAAATGTAAAACTCAATGTTGTTTCTGGACCTGGAAAATAATTGCCTGCCTAGATCAATCGCTTAATGGGAAAATTGATATTTTTTCCTTCTTCCTCTTTACTCTTTTCTTTTTCTTTTTTTTTTTTTTTTTTTAGTGAGGCAATTGGGGGTTTAAGTGACTTGCCCAGAGTCACACAGCTAGTAAGTGTTAAGTGTCTGAGGCCGGATTTGAAATCAGGTACTCCTCGACTCCAGTGGCCGGTGCTCTATCCACTGCGCCACCTAGCTGCCCCTACTCTTTTCTTTTAACCCTCAATGTAGTATAGAAAATAATAACTCACACTACTGTGTCATACAAATAGATATATAGATACACAACACCACACACACACACACACACACATATATATATATATAAACTATTTTATTGATCCTTATAATAATCCTTTGAGCTAAGTAGTATGGAATTTGTCCCATTGTTTCAGATGAAGAACCTAGATGTGAAAAGGAAAAGGATTCTGGAAAATGTATCAGGAGAGTTTAGAGCTAGCAGGGCCCTTAGAGTCTATTGAGTTCAAACCCCTCATTTGATAAGTAGGGAAATTGAGGCATACAGAGACAAGTTATATTATTTTCCCACGGTCATACAATTCATGTGTATTTGAGTTGGAATCAGAACCCAGATGGTCCTATTTCCAGGTCCAGGGCACAATGGCATGCTACCTCTGATTTCAGATCCCTTATAATTCACAATTCCTATGGCCCGGTGAATTATAAAAGTAGACACATAGAAATTAATAATAATAACTAACATTTATATAACACTTTAAGATTTGTAAAGTAGTTTATAAATATAACTTAATCCTCACAATAACCCTGGGAGGTGGGTGCTATCATTGCCCTCATTTTACAAATGAGGAAACTGAAGGCCAGGAAGATTAGGTAACATTCCCATGGTCATATAGCTAGTAAGTGTTTGAACAGGATTTGAACTCAGGTCTTCCTGACTCCATGTCCACTGTTCCATAAACTGAGCCTCCACCTACCTCTAAATCCCAAGTCCTTTCCACTACTCCACACTTAATCTCCAAAAGATAAATATTAGACGTATAGACTGCCCAACAGAGCAAAAGTTTCTGTTCCAGTCAACAAAATTATTTAATATAAAGAGCAATGGAAAGATGGTCTTAGAATGTGTGCTTTCCCTATAAGGATTCCTCCAAACAAACATTGAATAGAAAGAGATGGAAAGTCCCTTAAAGAGCCATAACAAGGGCTGGTCAACTTGGACTTTGTTCCAGGGCACTGGGATTTTGAGGGTGCTAACAGCAAGCATTTGCATTCTGCCCAGTGTTAGAAACAACATAGATTAACTCGTTAACAAGAATAATTCATTAAGATAGGAAACTACCAAATGATGGTCTGAGGTTAGCTCCTCTTATCCTCCTGTATCCTGCCCACGTGTCATGACAATGCCATTGGTGTTTGTCTCCCATTCACTGTACTCTTCCCCTTATCCCAATGGAGGGCATGGTTTTTACACCTGCCCTAGAAATGGTTTATACAATCAGAATTCTTTTCCAGGTTGAAGAGATTTAGCCAATGTAAACTCACAAAGACTAGTATATTTGGGAAAACCATACTTGCTTATTGTAACTTTCCGAGTTCAGTATACTTCTGAGTACAGTATATTCCCCAGGAGATTGTATTAATATGAACATATAGAGTCATAGAATCCCAGAGATGAAAGGACCTTAGAGGCCAACTATTACCACTAGTCCTTGACAAGAGAAGTGGCATAATGTACAGAGAGCTGGCCTCAGAGTCCGAAGACCTGGGTCCAAGCTTTGCCTCTGACGTACACTGTCTATGTGACCGAGACCAACTCATTTAACATGTCAGTGTTTTTGGCAACCATCCAAGGCTGTGAGTTGCCATGTAGGAATAGACCTGCATTGGTAGCAGAGTTTCCTCACTGTGAGTTCCTCTTACCAAGAAAATTATAGAACAGAACCCAAAACAAAACAAAATGAAATGAAACAAAATGCACACAGAAACCCAAATGAATACTTTGCTGAGGAGCAAATAGAAATAAGTCTCCTTTTGGGGGGGCATATCTACACTTGTCACCCACATGAGTCTGTCTCATCTTATATTTAACGCCTATTGGCTGTAAAGTAAAGTCCGTTTTATATACAAGTTACAAATAGAAATTCTGAAGCCTGGAGACTTGAAGCTATGGAAGATACATAAGGCAACAAATATTCCATAATGAACAAGCAAAGATTTTTAGCCTCTTGAAAATAAGCAAACAGCTGGGAGCTACAGAGGGCATTGTTGGGCAAAATCCAGAATCTCTGAAACCTGCCAGGGTAAGACAGTGGGGCGACGGACATGATGCTGGGGAAAAAAATCTGTCATGGGGAAAGTCAAAAGCTATATGAAAGTCATGTGAACTTTGTAGATGATGCTTCTCAAGAGGTAACAGAGTAATCTGAGATTTCCAGCTGTAATAAGTATGATAAGCTTATGTTGGCTTTGTTTTAAAATAGGCAGTTGGGTAATGCCTATCCAGTTCTGCTCTGGCATATAAATACCACTCATTGTTTGGAGATTGTCAGTGGGAAAACCCGTTTCCCACTGATAGCCTTTGCTGGCATGTACATTTCTAATTTTTCAGGAGATTATAATTTGTATAATGGAACTGTAACCAATTTCACTAGCACCTCCTAGATGGTCCCAATAAATGATTGCGTGTTATGATCTCTACTAAAGTGTTTAGAGAAATTGGTAGAGCAAAGAGCTACAGACTTCTGCTGTGGGGTTCATTCGATATTCACCTCTGACACAAGGAGGCATTTTTAAAGATAAGAAAGTTTGTATTGGGGCCTCTGTGTTTTAAATGTAGTATGTTTCACCATTAGCATTACTGCACTAAATTATTTAGCAGACACATCACCAATGTGCATATGCATCTTTCATGTGAAAAATTCCCATGCTTTTAAAAAAATTCTTGCTCTAATCCCCACATGTCTTCTGAATACAATTTATACAGCATATTTAGAATTTGCACATCCATTGGATTGACCCTATTCTAATTATACAAAGATATTTCTAATTATTTCTCCATCAAGGGTTGTTGGCTAAATGAGAGCAAAGTACAAGTTTAAATTCTATATAAGTCCACTTATTTCCCATGGATGGAAATTCAAAGCCTGATTTAAGTAATGGGGTGAATATCTTCCCTAATCTCAGCCACTTGAATTCTTTTCAGAAAGACAATCCTGGAAAGCTCTTGACTTTATCTCATCATAATTCCTAAAGGGGAAAAAAACTGAGCCATATTAAAAAAGAGCTCCCTGACCCCATAATTAAAGGCAAACCTCTATGATCTGTTGACCACCAGAGAAAGCTGAATGCTCCAAAACTGAGGGGGAGGGGGAAGGTTGGCAAAAAGTATAGAGGAGAGAAGTCTTTTGCAGATAACAGAAAACTCTGTGGGTATGAAAAGACATGTGAAATCCCTATTGATTGAGTGATGATGCCTTGAGCTAGAGTACTGCTCCTGAGAACCCAGAGAAGCTAGAAGACCATGGACTCTCTCTATTTCATTAATCTCCAAATTTGGTCTCCCAAAGTTCAGGCTCTCCTCTCTCCAACCGACTCTTTATTCTCCTGCTAAATTGATCTCACTATAGCACAGCTTGCACTGTTATCTCCCTCTTCAAGAGACTCATATTGCTCCTCTTCTATTTGGCATTTAAAGCCACTCATCCTCACAACTGTTTTCTGTAGGCTGATTTCATATTACTTCCCTCATGCATGCCATGTTCCAGGGTAAATTTGGCTAGTTATACTTGACATTCTATCTCTTGATTCTGTGCCTTTGAAAGAAGTGGTTCTCATCCCATGTCTAAAATGCTCTCATATCTCTCTGTCTGGAAAATGTCTTCCTTCAAAGCTCAGTATAGGTAGAACTTTCTTCAAAAGGCTTTTCTTGATCAATCTGATGGTTGGACTCTGTCCAAAATGTATCTCCACCACTAAAATGAATTTTTATTTACCTTTTCATATATAACCAACATTGAGGTACTGATGCATAGTCATTATATTCAGAGGGGAGCAAATCCAATTCTGGCAGGGTAATAAAACAAGCACATTCATTCATTGCTGGGGAGAATTGCAAAAAAAATTTAAGGAATGTCAAGATTTTCTCTGGGTCTAGAAGATTTCATATAGCTGAAAGGATTTGACTTGGAATGGTCTTGGAGCTGACCTGGTTGAAGGGGAGAAGTCATGGGCCATATGGCAACTTGATATATCAAGTGGTTTGATTGGGCCCTAGAGCTACCAAACTTCTGGCCTGATATGGTGAAATAGGCTTAAATCCCTAAGATATGAATTTGGTGAACTTGTTCTATGCTCTCCTACCACAGCTCCAAAGACTTATTACAAGTTGGAATTGGGGGCAATTAGACATTGGCTTCAGGGTAGAGCTCTGAGTGGCATAAAGTTGTTGGGCTTCCCATACTACACTACCATATGGATATGGGCAGACCAACTGCTGAAATTTGAGAGAATGGGATGGTTGTAGCATTGAGAGTGGCTGCCTTAGTAAACCAGAGTTTGGGGCACTTTGGAGATGGCATGATGAAGCACGCTGCTTGCCACTCTTCTCAGTGGGGAGAAGGTGATGACAACCTCTTTTAGAAGGAACTTTGGACATAGCTCTTGAAAGATGGTGTTGCTAAGGTAGAGATTGATGACCAGCCTGGAGAGGGTGCCAAGTAAACTGTATCATGATATAGATGATGAGGTTATAAGAGCCCTTCAACATCACCTCAGTCTAAGATACCCCCTTAAGTCCCTATCTCATTTAGTGATGCCAATCTATCCAAATCCCTATAAGTCCAAGAGGGTACAAAGGTCATATGCCTGAGTAAACAGCCTGAAAGGGGGGAAGTATCACATGCATAAGGGGATGCTGGACACCAGCAGCTAGGTTTCTATCATTCCAACAGACTCCCAACAGGAATATTGGAGAGTCTCTATTTTTACCAGTAATTTGAGGGGTAAGATCAAGGGAAAGGGCATTTTATTCAGGTGGAATTGAGATATTTGATCCCCAATTCTAGGAGTAAACCAAGGTGAGTTTAATATGGCAAAAGGTATCATGAATAGTGGGAACCCAATACCTGTATGGTCATTTACAATAACCTCCATGCCAATTTTGGTGGGTAGAGTCAAATGAAAGTTCTTTGAGTTGCCTGGGCCATCCTGTGTTATCAAATGATACGGGTCCCAGGAAGGGTAAAACCTATGTTCTCTTTGGTGATAGATGAAGGAGGATAGTGTTTCATTCTACCAACTCCCCTTGTATCACCTTGTTAGGACCAGATCTGGAGTCTTCTATTAAATCCTATAGCCCCGTTTTAGAAAAGGCTACAAGGAATTGAACAAAATTGGTTAACCATTCCCGACCTTATCAAAGTACGTATCTTCAGCCAGTGCTGCTGTTGTCCTGGTTTTCAGGAAGAAGTGTGGAGCAGAGAGAAGTGTCCACATGTCCCAACAGAGTATAAAATGTCCCAGGCACAGACAGTGGGTCCTAGAAGCAGCCAGGCCCCAGAAAAGTGATCAGCAAAACTGACAGCACAAAGCTTTGGTAGCATGTGCAGTGAAACAGGCAACAATAGAGGAAATATGTGAGTACCAGTGTCGGGAGCCACAAGGATCCTAGCAGGACAACAACACAGGCTGGCCCATCATAGCCTTTTAGTTGCTGTCATTTAGAATGTAGGAACACTAAAGACTGCCAGAGGAATACGGAGTGGCTAAGCCCCTGACCACCATCTACCCAAGGATGAAGGAGTAGAAGCAGGGTTACACATTGGCAGTAGAATGTACTTTTGAAACAACTGCATTGTCATGCCCCTTCCTACTAGTTTTAGGTGTTTCACACTCAGAAGCCACATCTGTAGAATCTATATTACACTAGGAAGGAGGAAGGTTCTCTAATCTAGTGGATTCTGATGGTTTTAACCTTCAAGATTAGTTTGTGGTGAATGGGATCCCTCTGGACAGAATTTCCATTTTCTCTCTCTCTCTCTCTCTCTCTCTCTCTCTCTCTCTCTCTCTCTCTCTCTCTCTCTCTCTCTCTCTCTGATCATTCCTTAGCCTATCCCTTATGTGGAATTGTTGGGGCTTCATATGCTCTGCTCCTTCAGAAGGAGCCATATACTGTAAGAATAGAGTTCAAGTTCTATCCTTTTATAGGTCTCCTTCCATTTGGGTGGTTCTAGACTTTGGAGAGGAAAAAAAATTGGAATTTCTTCAGACTGCCTTGCTTCCTAATAAAATGGAGGAAGGCAAACCTATATAGAAAAGAAAATACCTTAGATGACTCTGTAGCAATCCTATATTCCTGGATGGCCCATAATGAATGTGACTTTGAAAGCATGTTGTCATCTGTGCTGTGGCCCTGCTGTTCTTGTTGCTTCTTTTGCATCACCACTTAACATTGGAAAGTTCACGGTGAAGACTGACTGACTGACATAACTGCCCTCATAGATCAGATAAGTAAAAACAGCATGGGGTACTTCTCAAGAGAGTAGTGAAGCCTGGCATTTCTGATTCACTTCTTTCAGGGGGCATATCTTTTTTCTGCTTCAAAGGCTGCTAAACAAAAAAAAAATGAGAACTCTATAGGATTTACCAGCAGGATAAGTTGTCCATGTCTAAGAAGGCAGCATGTAACTCCATCGAAAGCAAAGTACAAAAGGTGTAGGATTCTTGGCTTAGTAAGAAGGCAAATGAAATTCAGTTTTATGCTTATAATAACAATCCAAAACACTTTTATTATACCCTGATGGCTATTTATAGACTAAAGACCAATGATATATCTCAAATACTGAATGCTGATGGAACCACACTGATTAGTTATTAGAACATGATCCTAGAGAGAGGGGCTGAACACTTCCATAGTGTTCTGAGCACACCATCATCAATCAATGTTGAAGTCATTGATTGCATACCTCAGGTTGAAGTCAATCCCTTTTAACCAAACTTTCAACTGAAGAAGAGGCTTTGAATGTCATTAGGCTTCTCTTCTGTGACAAAGTGCCTGGTGCTAATTCTATTCCATCTCAGATTTACAAGTCAGGGAGTCTACTCTTCAGACAAAAGGTAACTGAAATTTTCTGGGTTATATGGCAAGAGAAGGTTACCTGCCCTCCACAACTTCAAGGATGCCTCAATTGTCCATCTCTAAAAAAGGAAAAGGAAATAGGTTGTCCTGTGACAATCACAGGAAGAGCTTTCTCTTAGTCATTGCAAGTAAGATTATTGCCAGAATCTTCTTTAATAGACTGATCCTTCACCTACAAAATAGTCAGCTACCTGAGAACCAATTTGGCTTCAGAAAGGGCTGAGGATCAGTTGATATGGTGTTTACTGCTTGACAACTCCAGGAGAAATGGCAGGAGCAGAACAGAGGTCTGTACACAGCATTCATTGATCTAATGAAGGTCCTTGATACTATTAGTTGTGAGGGCTTGAGGAAAGTTCTCAGAGAAGTGCATCAGTATTGTACATCAGTTTCACATTGGCATGCTTGCCCAGGTTCTGGGTAATGGACTATGCTTTTGTGCTTTCCTAGTCACCAGTGGGAAACACTGGAATAGGACTATCCAATATGGTGTGCCCACATCAAAGAAGGCACTATAATCTATAAGCAAAGAAGAATTGCAGGAGTTCAAAAGAAGCACAAGATAAACAAATTTAGAACCATCTCTACTCCAAATATTCATTTAGATTATTTGTGACCAACCTGTGGTAGAGCCTTCTGCGCTGATATTAGTCTGAACAACCAAAATCAGATATACTGTATGTACCTTGTCCCCAACATAGTAATATCATTTTGTTCTTCTTCTAGAACAAAGCACAACAAACAACCAACATTAGGCTTAATGGAACTCTTCCGTCATGGGAATCCAAACATGTAAGTCCTTTGTAACCAGTATACAACCATGCCAAATGTGAAGGTATGAAGAGTTGTGCCCAATTGCGACAACATTATGGTTTCTGAATATCCTTTCCATGTAATTGTTAAGCAAACCTGCTTGTTCACATTTTATGGTCTACGAATGTCTCTTTCAATTTCAATTCCAGTGGTGAATCACCAGCCTAGTTTGAGTCTGGACTGGTCCATATGAAGGAGTTACCCTTAGCTCCCAATAAGAATGAAAATTTCTCCCAATCATGTCTCTTGTACCTGCCGTGTACCTGTTACAGATCTAAATGTACTTCAGAAACATCTTAGAACTTCTTAAAAGGATTTTTGTAAACTAAGGGAAAAAAGTAAATACAAGGGTTTTTTTCCCCATTTCTATACTTCAGTTTATAATGAAATTCACCAAAATGGATTTACCATGTAACTTTTAGAAAAATATCAATTTGTTCCTTGTGTTACTTTGAAATTTCAATTAAAAACATGTTCTATATCATTAATAGAAAAGTGTAAATTAAAGTAATACTTAGGCTTTGTCTGCATGAGAGTTTCTCTTTGTTTTTTGTTTGTTTTTGCTAGGCAAATTGGCAAACATCACAAAAAGTAGGAGCAATCAATAAAGACACAAACACTGATGAATTGTTGGTGGAATTATGAAGTGGTTCAACACTTCTTAAAAGCCATTTGGAATTATGCCAGAAAATAACTAAATTTTCCAAACATATCAACCCAGCAAGTACAAGAAAACAGAAATGGAAACAAAATTTTAATAAAAAACAAATAGCATCGCCTTTTGTTACAGCCAAAAACCTGGACTCAAAAGGGAATCCATTGATTGGAAAATAGACATAAAAGTTATGATATGTGGATGTAATGAAATGGTATTGAGCATGAAGAAATGATAAGGCATCATGGCACAGTGGATAGAATATCAGAGCATGAAAACTTAGGTTGGTTCAGGTTCAGTTTCCCATATATATTAGACATATGTCCCAGACAAGTCATTTCTCAGTCATCTCTCTAGGATGGTAAGTTGAAGAATAGTTGCAATTCTGTATTTGTTAAAAGTTTTCACTGGTATTTCCCTATATAAATGAAATCACAGGTCTAGGGTGGGTGGGTGTTAGGGTGAGAAATGCTGGACACCAGGAATTCAGAAAAATGTGGGAACATCTGTTCAAATAAATTTGGATAATTAGAAAGCAAGAAACAGAAGTGAGAGAACAATGAAGATAGTGACTACTATGATGTAACTTAAAAGATCACTTTAAATAACTAAAAAAAACCCAGTAAAAATCCTAGAGGAAACATAATGAAACATACCTCCTCTTTCTCAGTATGGAGGTGAGTGACTAGTAGGACAGAATATTGCACACATAATGATTTACAGTCTCCATGTCAGATTTTTTTTGTTTAATTGGTTTTTATTGTAGGGTTTTTTTCTTAAAATTAGAAGAGATAGTTAATGTAATAATTAATTAATAATTAATAGTTTATGTAAAAGGGTGATAAAGCAACAATAAAGTAGATCCAATGTTTTGTTTCTTAAGGAAATTTCTATTTAAATTTCTTTCTACTAAAAGATGAGTACTGTGATTAGATTCATGGAAAGAAAATTCCAAGTGTAGAGTAAAAAATCTATAATGATGAAAGATGCCCTTAGGAATTAATCTAGGATTAGTATCCATGTTTTTTTTATTTTATTTTCTGTTTTTATTTTGGTTAAAATGACTTTGTAATTTTCAAAGATAGCGAAGAATGAGAATGATAGCTTATAGAATGATAAGCACCCTAATACACTGAATGGTTGCTTGTTTTTCCTTCCTTCTTTTCTTCTTTCTTTTCTTCCTTCCTTCCTTCCTTCCTTCCTTCCTTCCTTCCTTCCTTCCTTCCTTCCTTCCTTCCTTCCTTCCTTCCTTCCTTCCTTCCTTCCTTTCTTCTTTCTTTCTTTCCTTCCTTTCTTCTTTCTTTCCTTCCTTCTTTTCTTCCTTCCTTTCTTCAAACTATTCAGGAAAACAATTTGGACTTATGCTAAAAAAGTGATTGAAATGTCCATATCCTTTTATCTAGACATCTAACTTCATATAGGTATGTAGGTATATATTCTTTTTTTTTTTTTTTTTTGGTGAGGCAATTGGGGTTAAGTGACTAGCCCAGGGTCACACAGCTAGCAAGTGTCAAGCATTTGATGCCAGATTTGAACTCAGGTCCTTCTGAATTCAGGGCTGATATTCTATCCACTGTGCCACTTAGCTGCCCCTAGACATATATTCTAAGGCAGAAGTCCTGGATCCACAAGATCAAAAGTATTTCCATAATACTGCCTTTCGATTTGTAATGTGGCAAATATTGATAGATCTAACTGAACTAAGCCAAAGCTCTTCACATCTATAAGGTACCATGGCTTTACTTGTATGACTGGGTCTCACAAGGAAAAAGCTGACCTCCCCTTCACCTTGTACCTAAGGGGAGGTATGTGTGCATGCACATCTTACAAGCACACCGTTATATCATTAGCCTGTCCTTGACAGTTTTGTAGACTTTCTTATCAGTAGTTTCCCAGGGAAGTATAGGAGTGTGGGATCCCAATCCCAGACTACTTATATTGGTGACTGTTATTTAACCGCCCTACTCTGTTGGCTCTGTGTATTTGCTTCTTTTCCCATGCAAAAACCGTTCAGTTGTATCCTAACCAAGCATGGGAAAATCATACAAATTTCTGACCAATCAACCTCCTGTGCACATGTCCCTATGCTTCTGATTTGGACTTTCACAAAGGCTTTCTGTCAAGTGTACTTATATAACCTACATGTATAAATATCAAAGAAGGGTGATGGGAATTCACATTGCATCTGCTAGCCATCACAGACACTCCCCTCCCTTCCCCCCATAAGTAAGTTTCCTTTAAATAAGTTCTATCTCTTTCACCCTGGAGCTGCCAACGTCTATCTTTGATATCAAGTTTTTATCTCACAGGTACTTGGACATTATACACCCAATGCCATTATGAAACCCAGCAGCATTCTTGAACAAAAAATAAGATCGTTAGGAGATTCTGAGAATCTGAGTTTGAGAACCATTGCCCTAAGAAAATAGAAAATAAAGAGAAAACTGCTTTAGATATATATTTGGTATTTAGATAACCAAATCTTCAAAGCAACACTTTTTGTAGTAACAGAGCTGGAGATAGTAGGTACCCTTCAATTGTGAAATGTATGAACAAATTGTGATTCATGAATGTAATGGGATATCACTATACCATAAGAAACAATGAGGATGAACACAGAGAACCATAGAAAGATTTCTATGAACTGATGCAAAGTGAAGTAGAAATAAAAAAACAAACAATATTCACAATGACTACAACAATGTAGATGGAAATAATAATAACAACCACAACAACAACAACAAATGTAGCCATAGTGTAGTCATGATTCTCAAGTTTAGTCCCAAAGGAAATGAGAATTTACCTCACTCCCTTCTTTGCAGAGGTGGAGAACTACGGGTATAAAGCATTACATACAGTGTCAGATTTGCTGTTGGTTAGTTTTGCTGAACAGCTAGTTATTTTGATTGTTTTTCTTTCCTTTTCTTTTCAGTTGCTTATTATGAGGAATGGCTGTCTGGTTATGGGAATAAGGAAGGGTATATTAAAAAAGAAAAGTAGGGGCAGCTAGGTGGCACAGTAGATAGAGCACTGGCCCTGAAGTCAGGAGGACCTGAGTCCAAATCCGGCCTCAGCCACTTAACACTTACTAGCTGTGTGACCCTAGGCAAGTCACTTAACCCCAATTGCCTCACCCCCCCAAAAAAAATTTTTTTTAAAAGTACAGAGTTCTGGATTTGGCATCAGGAAGACCTGGGTTCAAATCAAGACTCAGATACTTACTAGCTGTATGACCTGTCTTAGTCTCAGTTTCCTATCTGTCAAGTGAGGAGGTGAGACGAGAAGACTTTCAAAGTCCTTTCCAGCTATAAATCCATGATCATAGGAGCAAGACCTATCATTTAAAAAAAAAAAACTTTACAATTCAGTTTATAAGCAGACTCTCATACTTTTTGTTTTTTTTTTAACTTTTAAATCCTACTATATACACAAATATACACGTATATTTTTGTTGGCCACACACTGCACCTGCATGTGTATACATATGTGTGCATATATACAGATAAAGGTGTGTATAAATATATATATCTTATATTCTTGATCTTCATTGTACCAGTGTTGTGAACATTACAAGAAAGCAGACCAGTCCTGCTCATTTGTGCATTTCAAATGAGCTTCTGTAGCTATGAAGAGATGTCTTTGTCTCCACTAAGAAGACAGCCCTTGGGATCCAGTGTGTGCTGAATAAGAAACTTGAGGGTTCCAGGGCAAATAAGCAGGTGAAGGCTATTGGTAAGTTCACAGTGTAAAACATAAAACTCAAACTAAAAGGGAGATTTTTGTTTGTTGCTTTTCCTTTCTTCTCTGTCCTTTGAAACTGAGGTGTGCTAACAGCCTTCCAGGGGGGCGGGGAATGGTGTAATAAAGCAGCAGGTTGCCTGGATTATTTCTCAGGTGAATAGCATTAATTGGGAAAGGGTATTTATGACCACAAGCTGCCCCTCCCCAGCCCTACAACCTCCCACCCCTTTTCTGTATCAATAACCTGTTTGCAGTTGCTTGCTGCAGCTCATTACAAAAGACCACTGACACCTGGTGCATACCCATTTGTCCCTCTCAAGGTTTATAGATGCCTACAAGGTTGTGTGTGAAATGTGCTTTTATAACAGCTTTTGTTACCCTACAACGTTGATAAACAACAGAATGTGGTTGGATGAGTTCTGGGGCATTGCTAGTCAATAGGATCCTTTCAACTCAGTGCCATACAAATTTTTAACATTTTTTTTTTTTGGTGAGGCAAGTTGGGGTTAAGTGACTAGCCCCAGGGTCACACAGCTAGTAAGTGTTAAGTGTCTGAGGCTGGATTTGAACTCAGGTACTCCTGATCCAGGGACCTCGGTCCTCTATCCACTGCGCCACCTAGCTGCCCCCAATTTTTTTTTTTTTTTTTTTTTTTTTTTTTTTTTTTTTATAGTGAGGCAATTGGGGTTAAGTGACTTGCCTTCGGGGTCACACAGCTAGTAAGAGTTAAGTGTCTGAGGCCGGATTTGAACCTCAGGTACTCCTGATCCAGGGCCGGCTGCTCTATCCACTGCGCATCTAGCTGCCCCAAACTGCCACCAATTTTTTACATTTGAAAGTCATGAACAGGGGAGGAAACTGAGGCCCAAGTCAGAGCTGGTACTGGATCTTAAGAGTCCTCAAATTCCTATTTCAGTCTTCTTGCCACTGTCTCAGACATAGCCTGAGAGTTTCACTGGGGATGTGAAATGTGATCTTTTCTCAGCATCCATGTTATTGAGAAGTTTCTAACATTAATTTTAGTAGTCAATAGTCAGGAAATCATTGCCGGGTGCTTTGCAAGATCTCAAATAGTTAGACCTTGTCTTTGCAAACTTTTAATAAAGGAAGATAAAGGTTGAAGCCAGAGGAAGTCACTGAATCCAAGGCCTTGAAAAAGGCTTATTCAGACTTCTGCAGGATTTCTCCAATGTCAGGTGGAAAATATTTACTCTTCCCAAAACTATTTACAACCAAAGATCCTTACTTCTAAAACCTATAAACTTAAAAAACCACCAACAACCAAAAAAACCCTTCTTCTTCCTCTTCCCTTTCCCTATCTCCTGCTCTTCCCACCTCCACCATCATCTTTTTTTGTTGTTGTTTGTTTGTTTTGTTTTGTTTTTTGGCCAGGCAATGAGGGTTAAGTGATTTGTCCAGGGTCACACAGCTAATAAGTGTCAAGTATATGAGGTCGGATTTGAACTCAGGTCCTCCTGAATCCAGGGCCAGTGCTTTATCCACTGTGCCACCTAGCTGCCTCCCACCATCATCTTTTGATGTCACTGAGAGATACTACAGAAGATATCAGGAGGTAGTAGAGAGTCCAAGGTTGAGTATCTAGAACAAACCTTTTTGTTTTATAAGTAAGGGAAGTAGTGTTTTAGTAGGCAGTGTAGTTCAGTGGGGAAAATAGTAGGCTTGCTATTAATAGACCTGGGTTTGAATCCTGACTTTACCATTTAGTGACCTTTGGTGAGTCACTTAACCTCTCTTACCTCAGTTTCTCACCTGTAAAATGAGTTGGTTGAAATTGATCTCTAAGGTCCCCTCAAACTACAAATCTATGATATTATTTATATTTAACTAGATTCTCCCAATTCATACATTATATGCAGGTTATAAATCAGATACAAAGATAGAATTTGAACTCAGACCTTCTGATTCTAACTTCTCCAGTGAACTCAGTCTAGAATGGAAGAAATAAAGGAGATAGGATAGGATAATATTTGGAAAATTGCAGTGTTTGCCAATTACTCTCCTGATTGCATCTAGCCACTTTTCATTTGGTTTTATTTGTTGTGTGTTAATTTTCATCCAATTCAGTCCAACAAACATTAATAAGACAGCAATTATTTAATAGTCAATGAGGCATTTCAGGGAAAGAGATAGTTTTTGTACCAGGAATACCTGAGTTCAAGTCTGGTCTCCTAAACCCTCTGCTTGTGTAATACTGAGCCAACCATTTAATTTCTGACTGCTTTGGGCAACTCTTCATGATGACAGGAGGAAGAGAATGTGCCAACACACATTGCTAAAGGGAATCATCTCCTTACACCAATATTCACCTCACTGACATCTCATTGATAGGGAAGATTTTTGCTTTCCCTAGGGGTAGAAATGATGGGAACCACAAGAGAGAAATGACTGTTCCATCCTAAAGCTCATGAGAGAGAAGTAGAGGAAACCTGGGTGTAGTTTGACATGTATCATAGATTTGGGGGAATCAGATTTCAAAAGCTTCAGAGGAATAATAGATAGAAGTCCATGAATGAAATTTCTATAGTGAAAGTTAGCCAAGGATGGATGAAAGATACTCAACAAGGAAAGCCTGAAAACACAGGGAGGCAATTCCAGTAAGGAGGGAAAAATGAAATTTGTATGAAAAGACCAATGTAAAATACCAATCATTATTCAACTCCAGAAAATAGCAAAAGAAACAAATGTTAGATAAACAGTAGGTTAAATCTGAATGTGACATGACATAATAATAGTGTCAGGAAAGTTAAGCTCATTCTAAGCTGAAGGTAAGGAGGGAAGCTGTAGGTAACCAACGGGGGGGGGGGGGGGGGAAATTGGTGGTTGTTTCCTTTTGTGTTTTGTTTTACTATTTGGGAAATAATGTAAAGGCTTTAATAGCAGCACCTTCTTTATTAAGTTTAGTGTTGGGATGAAATGAGGCATTGAATTTTAATAAAGGAGGAATTTTACTCTGCCTTAACACAATGGGAATATGCAAAAAGATAGCGTCCCTTAGCTCCTCTGGATGGGAACCCCTTTGTCTCCTTCTAGAGATTGTGGTGGTCATAGCACACCAATGATTTTAGGCCCTGAAACAGACAGGTTGGGGATCTTGTATATCTTGGCCTACTCTTAGCAATTCGAAAATAATCCTATAATTGTCCTCATCACTCTGTATGGACTTCAGGGTCCATGAATGCATTGACAGTGGAAATAATTGAATAGAGGAACTCATTGATCATGCCTATTTATGAGACTTCTGGAAAGTCCAGGGATACTGCCTGCAAGGGTCAGTAAGTCATTAGGGAATGGTGACTCACATGCTCTCAGGCACCCGCTGAGTCTCACTATATCACTGGGCCTTTTGATGCTTCTTGAACACAAAGCTGAATGAGGGAAGCGAGAGCCAATCAGTTTTTGTAGGGGAAGGAAGTTGGAGCCTGAAGGAGATTTTGGAAAGAAAACTTTGGCTTTACCATTGGAGAAAAAGAGGATCAAAGAACGCTTTTCTGTAGTAGATGGGACAATGACAAGGTTTCTCCCTACACTCTCTTCAAATCTATTGTCATAATGTATATTGATCATGTGTAGTGTATATACACACACATTTAAACATGTATGTTGTTTCTCGCATCCCCCTACATTACAATGTTTGTTTTTGTTTTTTGTTTGTTTTTTGGGTTTTTTTGTTTGTTTGTTTGCAGGCAATGGGGATTAAGTGACTTGCCAGGGTCACACAGCTAGTAAGTGTCAAGTGTCTGAGGCCGGATTTGAACTCAGGTACTCCTGAATCCAGGGTGGTCTGCTTTGACCACTGCGCCATCTAGCTGCCCCCTATCCCTCATTACAATGTAAACCACCTGAATATCAGAGACTGTTTTTGCTTTTCTTTGTCCCCAAGTCTTTTTTTTTTTTTTTTTTGGTAAGGCAATTGGGGTTAAGTGACTTGCCCAGGGTCACACAGTTAATAAGTGTCAAGTGTCTGAGGCAGGATTTGAACTCAGGTCTTCCTGAATCCAGGGCCGGTGCTTTGTCCCCACGTCTTAACACATTGTCATTGTTATTCAATCATTTCAGTCATGTCTGACTCTTTGTTGACCCCATTTGGTGTTTTCTTGGAAAAAATACTGGAATGGCTCACCATTTCCTTCTCTGGCTCATTTGACAGATGAGGAAATTGAGGCAAACAGGGTTAAGTGACTTACTTCCCCAGGGTCACACAGCTAGTAAGTCTCTGAAACATATTTGAACTCAGGAAGTGGAGTCTTCCTGACTCCAGGCCCATGTTCTATTCACTGCCCTACCTAGCTGCCCCTTCCAGGCACATGATAACCACTTAAATAAATGCTTGGTGGCTTTCAAGCCACTGACAGTAAAGGGAAGGCAGAGTGACTTGATTTTCATTTTCCTTTGGTTTTCTCTGCCAAAGAAAATTATCTTCACACTGGAAATGTTTGGAATAAAGGTGGTAATTGCTCCTGTCCTTTCATTGGGAGAGGGGACTCTCAGATAAGGAAATTACCCCTACTAATACATGTCAGAACTTCTCTGGAACTTACAATTTTCGAGCCAGGAGCTTTGAGAGGTGAATTCACTTGGTTGTTTTCATACTTCACTGAGAGTCGTGGATAGGGTTAGGTTTGAAAGTGTCTGACAGGAAGCTGATACCCCACACAAGTGAGGAGCTAATAAGAGAACGTCTACTTGCTCTTGATGAAATCAAGCCACATGACCCAGATGAACTATATCCACGGGGACTTGGTTTCATTCATATGTATGAATGTATGTGCATGTATATTTCACATATTTACACAGTCATATACAGTATTCATTCACATGCATTTGCACATCATACATATCTACACATATATACATACATGTGTGTATGTATGTGATATATACATATTTGTGTCTAATGGTAGCCATCTCTGGGGGAAGGAAAGAAAGGGGGGGAGAAAATTACATGATAACTCTCATATATTTAAAAGGAATAGCAAGTTGCACATAATAGATGTGCAGTTTTCGTGTGCAATTATCTTTTTTCTCTATTCTACTGTTATGGAAATGTTTGTTTTATTTCTTAAGTTCAAAATAAAATAAATAATTTTTTAAAAAGAACAGGCAAACAAAATTGTTAAGGCATCATCCCTAATAGCTGAAAGATATTGGAAAATAAGACCAGTACTACAAAATTGTAGAAGGGCAAATGTTTTCCTGGTTTTCCTGACTGGTCAAAACACATAGACATTACCTTAGCTTCAAATCTATGAAAACTTGCTACATGTTGGAGCACATGTGTCAGTCTAGACCTTTTTGTTGTTGCATGCTGGGGTTGGGGGGAGGATATCAGAACCTCCTGGGATTTTATATGTTTTCTGGGACCAATTCTGTGTAGCTGGTGAAAGGGGAGACACGGAAGTATTTGGGTACAGTTACTGCCCTAAGTCCCATATATGACATAATCCCTCCCCATGGTGGCATACCCAGGAACCCAATTCCTACCAGCTTTTGTTAGTATCTACTGGTTTTCCAGAACCTCACTCTATGTGTGGTCTATACAACACAAATTTAACAACATGACAAAACCCCACAGTCATCCCATTGTTCCATAGTGATATTCTAGATGCTCCATCAGAATTCCCTTCAAAATGCAAAACCAGACCTCAGCCAAGGTTCCTGGCATAAAGACAACCAATACTACCCCATTCTATGGATGGTAATCAACAAGGAAAATATAATATAGGTGTCCACGATAATGTTGCATTCTCTTGGCTGTGCTTTCTCCATGCATCACTATGAATATCAGAACAGGAGATGGATGCCTGCTGTTTTGGGACACTCTCCCAGAATTCTCCTTGATCATTTACCCAGGGAGTCTTTCCTTTACCTTCCTGCCAATACAAAGGCCTTATTTTGATTCACATCTTTCCTCAGCTTTGAACTTTTGGAGAAGAGAAGCTGAGAAGTTTCAAGGGCCACACAAAAGATACATAGGTGAAGAAATGAAGGTGTAACCATTATGGTAGCAGGAAGAAAGTTTATGCACAGGAGGTTGCCAGCATCAGACTTAAAAAGATCCTAAGAGGTGTGAGAAAATCACAAGTCATGTTATTAAGCGTCGCATTGCTGAAAACTATGTGAATCACACAACAAAGGGGCGATCCTTCATCTCCCTTCTCCCCTTTCCCTCCTTCTCTTCAGATAAGCAGGAATCTGGTGTCTTCCCTCCTTCCCTACTCCCTTGGAAGGGCTTATTTTTGTTTCTTAAATGTTCCTTTACCTTTCTGTGTTTAAACATTAATTTTATCTCTTAAACCAGTAAAATGTTAACCACTCATATTGATAAACTATGTATATTACTATTTGAATGCAAATGAGAGGATCAGTCAGAAGTGTTCCTTTGGATACATACATATATGCACACATACATACATGCAGACACACAGATGTGTATCATACCGTATCTTATACCACGTTACATATATGCATATGATATATATATATATATGTGCATATACATATACGAATGATGTAACATGGTACTATGTGAAATGCTCTATCTCAAGAATCAGGTGACCTTGGTACACATTTCATCTCTGATACTTACTACCTATGTTACCCATATAACCTTTTACAAGTCATTTAATCTCCTTTGGCCTCAGTTTTTTTATTTGTAAAATGAAGGGGTTAGACACCGTGATCTCTGAAGTGCCTTCTAGCTTTCGGTCTGTGACCCTATGATTACTTTCACCCTCAGTTTCCCCATCTGTAAGATGAGATGGCAAGTATTCCTGACCTCACAGAGATGTGGGGAAAAGTAGATTGTCCACCCCAGAGATCAATGAGTATGTTGAAGGTTATCACTGTATTACCAAAATTCCTGTTAGGGCTTTAAAATGGACCTTCCTTTAGACACCAAAAATTGTTGTTGTTTGTCCTTCATTCATGAAGAGGACCATGATATCAGGAGGTGATGCCATAACTTACAGTGAATTGTATTTAAGTGAAGGAGGCTATGCAAGGTCACCAGCCTCACTCTCTCCTCCAGAGCCATCTGGGTCCAGTGGGAAGATATAGATCAGGATGACTGGACATGGCCCCAGAGATGTTTGGTGCAATTGGAGTTAAGTGACTTGCCCAGGGTCTCACACCTAGTAAATGTCTGAGGGGAGATTTGGACTCAGATCTGCCTTACTTCAGGGACAGTGCTCTATCTACTGTTCCACGTAGCTGCCCTAAATCCAAAAATATACGTACGTTGTACATGATGATTAGTGGGTCTGGTATCTCCTCATCCCCTGTACTAATTCTCTGCTCCAGTTCTTGCAAAGTGGAATAAGGGAAGAGCAGCATGTTAACCACAGGCAGCAGGATTCCTATTGGCCAGATGGCAGATATGATCCCTGCTGTCTGTGAATCCCCTTAGCAGAACAATGCATTGCTAGCCTGCAATGACCACTACCAGGATGTGAACTCCAAATCTTATTTCCTTCTGCCACCAGTCAGGCAAAAGAAACCCTTGAAGGCCCACACCTCTATTTACCCACATTAGTCATACTTGCACAGGTCTGAATAGGTTTGATGTGGCTTCTTGTCAAGGAAGCAGTTGGAAATCAAAGAGCAGTGCTAGGTACATGAGACAAAATAATAAACATTAATTAATGTTTCAGAGCCACAGGTTCATTTGCTCATTCTATTAATTAGCCTTTGGATTTGCCTCATAACATGTTCTCATAGCGTGCTGAGGAATCCATATTTGCCAGCTCCACAACAGCGTGAACAAGAAGGCTTTGAGAAATTTCTTAACATTTGTTTGCTAATCAAATAAGGCCATGATCTGGATGGCGGTGACTGGTCACATCATGTTTGAGTTGTCAAAGGAGAGCACCATCATCCCAATTTATTTTCTCTCAATACATACCAGCCTTGATAGAGCTTCCTCCAGAAGTAGAATCTGATTTTTAGGGAAGTCTGAAGAAATACGGCACTCCCAAACTTGAATTTTTGTTCTTAGTTTCATATATATGTATATATATAATACACATAAATATATATGTATATATATATTTATAACAATAATAGATAGCATTAATATAGTATGCTGGCAGCTAAGTGGTGCAATGGATAGAATGCCAGGCCTTGGGTCAGGAATACTCATTCTGAGTTCAAATCTCCTCTCAGACACTTAGTTATACCACCCTGGGCAAGTCACTTAACCTGTTTGCCTCAGTTTCCTCATCTGACAAAAGAGTTGAAGAAGGAAATGGAAAAGAAAACCCCAAAAGGGGTCCCAAAGAGTCAGATACAAGTGAAAAAAAAATGACTAAATGGGGGCAGCTAGGTGGCGCAGCGGATAAAGCACTGGCCTTGGATTCAGGAGGACCTGAGTTCAAATCCAGCTTCAGACACTTGACACTTAACTAGCTGTGTGACTCTGGACAAGTCACTTAACCCTCATTGCCCTACAAAAACAAAAACAAAACAAAACAAACAAAAAAATGACTAAACAACAATGTAGCACGTTAAGGTCTCTCAAATGCTTTACAAATATTGTCTCATTTTATCCTTACAACAACCCTGTGAAGTAGTTACTATTATTAGCCCCATTTTGCACATGGAGAAACTGAGACAGAGAGAGGTTAAATGACGGACACAGGGTCACACAATTAGCAAATAGGTGAGGAAAGATTCAAACTCAGGTTTCCCTCACTCAATCTCTAGTTTGTTTCCCTCATAGTTAAATAGATAGGACACACAGAAGATGTCAGCTGATATTTATTTATAAAGCATTTTATAATTTTCTAAGGCCTTGATGTATAGTTACATTTGAGCCTCAAAAGAGTTATGTGAGATAGGTACTAGAGGTATAATTTATACAGATGAGGAAACAGAGACTCAAAAGTTACCTGCTTATGGGTGCCCAGATAGCAAGGATCAGAAATGGGATGTTTATACAGGTTCTTCTTTCTCCCAGCCTTCTTTGTCCTTTTCTACTGGTCAGACTGATTCAAAGACCTTGGGTCAATCTTAGCAAGACTTTGTATTATAGTGGAAAGAGACGTAGTCTTGTAGTCAGGAGATACATAAGTTTGAATGATTCTCCTAACCCTCCAGTACAATAAAAAAAAAAAATGTGCCATACCCTGTCCTAGCCGCTGGAAAGTCAAGGACAAAAATGACACAATCCCTGCTTCAAGGAATTTTCATTCAGTGCAATAAAAGAAGCTGACATCTACTTACTTTATCTGTAAAATGGGAGTAATAAGATATCCCAAGGTTGTTTTGAGGAGTGATTTGAGTAATGAATGGAAAGTTCTTTCTTAACCTTGCAGAACCATATTCATTGTCAGCTATTATTAAAATAGGTTAGTACAATAGGTGTACATCAGTGAGGGGGGGGGCAACAGAATTGTATCTCTCAGGAAGGCTTGAACATTCCCCACAATCACTTCATTTTCCATCCCTCTTGGCTATCACTAAACTATCCCTGAGAGGTTTAAAATAACATAAGATAGGGGGCATCTAGGTGATAAAGCACCGGCCCTGGATTCAGGAGGACCTGAGTTCAAATCCAGCCTCAGACACTTGACAATAACTTAGCTGTGTGACCCTGGGCTAGTCATTTAACCCTCAATGCCCTGCCAAAAAAAATAATAATTTGGGCAAGAATTTATTTTGTTGGACTATGAATGTTTATGATGAGGATTTCATTATTATTTTGTTTTTTCGAGTGGAGAAATGTAGTTGTTATTGTTCAGTCATGACCAACTCTTCTTGACGCTTTGTTTCTTAATACCTGTGTATTGTTGTTCAGTTGTGTCAAAATCTTCATGACCCCATTTGGAGTTTTCTTGGCAGAGATACTGGAGTGGTTTGCCATTTCATTCTCCAGTTCACTTTACAGATGAGGAAACTGAGGCAAACAGTGGTTAAGTGACTTGCCCAGGATCACACAGCTAATACATGTCTGAGATCAGATTTGAACTCAAGATGAAGAGTATTCCTGACTCCAGGCCTGATACTCTGTCCACTGTGACATCTAGTTACCTCTGGGATACAGTGAGATGGAAAAAAATATAAGTGCAAGTGAATAATTAATACAATATTTTTAAATGTTTGGAAAGCATAAAAATGAAACTGAATACTGTGTAGTTTTGTCAACCAAATTAGGCCCTACAAATGAGTTGAGAAATTGTGCTACACTTTATTCATTACAAAGATGAGGTTCTATGAGCACAGGATATTATATGTACGACCAAATTTGATTGAGGAACTGGGGTGGCTGAAGTGGTTTGTTTTTCTGTTTTTGTTTGTGTGGTTTTTAAAAATTTTTACAAGGTATGGCTGAATGGGAAAGGGAGGATGAAAAAATGAACGTGGTGTAAAAAGAAAAGGTATTAACTAAGAAGAAAGTAAAACCCCACTCATTTTATAGCATGTGCTACAACTGCCTTCAAAATAACAAGAACAAAGATATTGATGAGTTCATGTTTATACAGTTCTTTAAGGTCTACAAATAATTTTGTATACATTGTCTGACTAGATCTAAACTTGGTAAACTTGTCCTGGGGGAACTCAGTTCTCAGGCTACCTGGTCTACGATCTCATGGCATCATCATCATCCCCATCATATTTCACTTATGTATCTCAAAGTCCATAAATCACTTCTGACTCCAGAAATCCCATTATGGGCTATTTGTGGATTATGTTATTTTGAACTCTTGAACTCACTGAGCTAATACGACTGGAATCCAAATTATCGTTTGAATATACTTCCAGACACCTCGGTCACCTCACCACCAGACAAAATTTAATTCATCACATAGTCATAAAAAGGTGATCTTTTATTGGGCTTCCGGCTAATCTGAGTGTGCCAGCCTCATGTGGATCTTGGGATCCACACACCTTCAGGAATTCTTCAGGTTCCTTAAAAACATTCCAAATGGGTTTCTTAGTCTGGGTCACCTTTAAAATTTTTATTCCTTTTAATTTTTTTTTTTATTTTTATGGAATGAACACACATCAACAATCATAAACATTTCCCCCTACAGAGAACAGTTTAAAAAAATACTCCATGAGATCATCAATTTTCACTATATGTGGCACTGTGTACTTATCTTTTTTGTTTCTATTTCAAATGTAACGTGTTAATTAATATGTTCCCCTGTTCAACTCCTTCTAAAGTTCCTTTTTCTCCTATTTATTTTCTTTGATTCATTAAAGCTTTTTTCTTCTGTTTTAGTGTATCTCCATCACTATACTATTACTCCCTTCCAAATCCCCCCTCCAAAATAAAAACCTTTAAGCACCTACTATGTGCCAGCCACTGTGCTAAGTACTAGGGATACAAAAAGAGGAAAAAGACAGTCTGTGACCTCAAGGAGATTTCAGTCTAATGGGAGAGCCCACGTGAAAACAACAAAAAAGAATAGCCATGTAAAATTAATCCACACCTTGGCTATATCTGAAGCCTTTCTGTATGTCAAGTTCTTCACTGCCTTGCCAAGGAATGAAAAGCATGAACTGTGATCAGTTTTAACTTGGGATTGGTCATCATATTGATAAGAATTGTTAAGTTTTTCACAATTATTTTCCTGCACAAAATTGTGGGAAATATCTATAAATGTGTATATACAGATATAGATCTCTGTATGTATATGTATATATGTATATACATGTATGTGTATACATATACATATACCCTAGCATAATTATATATGCACATATATGTATATATGTGTATATATGCATATATGTGTGTATATATGTATGAGTGTGTGTGTGTGTGTGTGTGTGTGTGTATCTCAGTTTTGCTCATTTCCCTCTGCCTCAGTTCATTTGCAGGATGAGAATACTGAAGATCAGTGCAATGTTTCTCCCTTGGGCACACAGTTCATACATGTAATAAACTCAGGTCTTCCTGATTTTAGGACCAGCATGCTATCTATTATATTATTCAGTCTCTCACTACCTCTGCTCCACTTCTCATTCAATCACCTAGAGAAACCCAATATTTAGCATTTGCCTCTCTCCTCATATACTCATATATCTTCCCCAATTTATCTCTGGCCGGCATTGTTCTCTCTCCCTCTTGAGCATCCTGCTTCTCACCATATTTGAACTAAATACTTAAGCATCTTACAACAATCTGTCTTCTATTGGTTGTTAGTATATTAGTTGAAGGGGATTAATTCCTTGGCCACAACAACCCTAAAAGACCATCTCAAAAGTCATGAAGGAACTGTGAACCACATTGGTAGATATAGTAACCGAACCAGTAAATATTGGTCTATAATGGTTTTATTGCATAGCTTTAGTTTCAGAGGCAGCTAAGTGGCATAGTGGACAGAATGTTGGAGATTGAGTAAGGAAGACCTAAGTTCAAATTCCACCTAAAATACTTACTAGCTCTGTGACAGTGCAAATCACTTAAGATCTCTCAGATTTCCCCATCTCTGAAATAAGAATAATAATAGCACCTACTTCACAGGGTCGTTGTGAGAACCAATTGAGATAATATATGTAAAAGTTATGTTGATGATGTGTTTAAGTATCATCTTCCTAACTGAGCTGTGATCACTGGAGGTCAGTGGAATACTCCGTATTCACCATGACCACCAACACCTCTCTCCAGCCATCAGCATGCTATTGGGACATGGAATTGATAGCTTAGAGATTATCTACTCTACCCTTCCCATTGGAGATAGAGGAAACTGAATTCCAAAAAATGTAAAACAAATTTTGTCAAGTCACACAAGTATTATGTGTGATCCTATAGAAGTCACTTAACCCTGTGCCTCAGTTTCTTCACCTGTAAAATAACCTGGAGAAGGAAATGGCAAACAACTCCAGTATCTTTGCCAAGAAAACCCCAAATAGACCATGAAGAGTCAGACAAGTCTGAACAACAACACACAGGTATTAAACAACAAAGTGAGTGTCTTCTATCTATACAGTTTTTCTTTAAACCATACTGCTTTTCACCATGGGGAATTTCCCTAATAAGTGGAATTAAAACATGGGATTACCCTAGATAAATTGACAACTGAATATTTTAGTCATTGAGAATCTTCAAGGAAAGTTATGGACTGCCAACCGAACACTATTCATCAATATAATCATAGAGGTGATAGATGGAAGGGACTTCAGATGGCAGCTAGTCCAATGGTCTCCAGGTGAGTGCCCATGGAGTGAATCCAACATGGCCAGGAAGATGGCTTATATCCCACCATAGCCACAATCGCTAAGGATAACATTTATCTCCAACTCTACTAACACATAACCCCCTTCACCCATTTAAGCCCAATGTCTATCCAGTCTATGCCCCCATCCTATGTCTATGTAAGTTCCCAACCTCCCCCTTTCTGGCCCAGCATGAGAGCCTCAGAGATGTTAGACCCTAATCTTTACCACAGGTGCCAACATCAGCAACTTTAAGGGAATCATTCAGAAAATTTCAACCACAGAGTGTTCAACACACTGCTCTCCAGATCACTTCATAACTGCAATAGAGTTACTTATTTGTCATTTCCCAAATTAAAGTGTGGGCTTCTTGAGTATGTTTTCATGGGTTTTTTTTTTTTGTATCCCTTATTTACTATTTCTTTCTCCAGCTCATTTCACAGAAAAGGAAATCAAGGAAAAGAGATGACTTAAGTGACTTGTCCAAGTGTCTGAGGCCAGATTTGAACTCAGGAAGATGAGTCTTCCTGACCCCAGGTCAGGTGCTCTGTCTACTCTGCTACCCAAGTGCTCCTAATCTTTTAAAAAGAACCATGTAAATGCTTGATGGTAGTAGTATGGGGGAAGGGGAGGAGTATTTTTCCAGGTACTATTATGACTTTGGATATGCAAAGAAAAATATCAGCAATGGTTTTATTTCAATATATTAATTTCCTGGAGAACTTGTCTGGAGGCTGGGTATTGGAAACTAGCCATAAGAAAGTTTAAAAAAAGGTTAATTTCTCTAAACTATGAACACTATTTTTCTCTCTTCAGTTTATCGGTCTTTCTCTGGCATTAATCATTGCCTGGCTCAAACTTATCTTTCCAGGCTTACCTAATGTTGCTCTCCACTATTCACCCTATGGTTTTCACTGTCATGATTGAAATTAAGGTAACCTGAGGTTTAATTTTTTTTCATTTCATGTGACATTTGGTTTTGCCTCTACACCTTTGTACAGTCCCCAGTGATCAAGAGGTGTTCTCCCCTCCCCTCTACCACTGCAAGGCTCAGCTCAAACGCTGCTTCCCATGCACTCAAAAGATGGCTTTCCCGATCCCTTCCTTATTGCTTCTTTCTCCTCACCCCTGTCCCAAGTGATTTTTTGTTAACTTTGCACATAGTGCGAATTGACTTTTCTATGTGCCTGTTCTTTCTCCTTATGGTAAAACACATTCCATGAGAACAGAGAACCTAGCATATAGCAGGAACTCAGTAACTGCCTTTTGAATGGATTGAATGATTAAAGCAAAGGGCAAACTTGCTTAGTGCTTACTTGAAAAGATTAAAGGCCCAAAGCTCAATGTTGACCCCTGTTGCCAGGTGTGTCCATGATGTTGAGAGTACAAATATGTTAACAACTGACATTTACACAGCATTTTAAATGTTATAAAACACCTTTAGGAATAGAGACTGGGCCTGGGATTTCAAAGACATCCTTTTACAAAGGGAGGAATGGTATCTGCATAAAGGACTGTGAAGTCAAGTGACTTTCTAGAGTCACAGATTCAGTATTTGTCAGTGGCAAGACTTGAACCCAGATCTTACTGGTTCAGAGATCAACACTATCCACTGGGATGAGGAGGCAGTTAATGTTAAAGTGAATAGAACATGGAACTTGGAATCAGAAAGATCTAAGTTCAAATCCAGCCTCAGACACTTACTAATTGTGTAACAATGAACAAGTCACTTAACTTCCATATACTTCAGTTTCTTCATCTGTAAAGTAGGGATAATAATAACTTACTTTCCAAGGTTGTTTTGAGTGTTACATGAGATTATAAAAATGGCAATTACTACTACTACTACTACTACTACTACTACTACTACAACATTAATATACTACTACACTACTACTAGTCACTTAACTTCCAAATGTAGTAGTAGTACTAGTAGTGGTGGTGGTGGTGGTGGTAGTGGTAGTAGTAGTAGTAGTAGTAGTAGTAGTAGTAGTAGAAGTAGTAGAAATAATAATACACCTTGTTTATAATTACAATGGGACCTTTTCTCACTTGATCTTCATAACCACCCCATAAGATAGGTACTGCAGATATTATTATCAAGGTTTTTCAAACAGTGATACAGAGGCCCAGAAATATTGAAGATTGTTGTCCTTATTCACACAGCTAGTAGAATTTGAACCAAGGTCCTCCTGATTCCAGTACTAGCATTATACATCCATTGGCATCACACAAACATGCACAGGAGAATTCAGGAGAACAAGCAGGATGCCTTTGAGGAAGGTCATTCTCTTTTGTAAGCCATCTCCACTATGAAGAATAATCCATTATTTCAAAGGCCATATACTCCCCAAATCTAGAAGCTAATGCTTCTGAGTGACAGAAGTGCCATTCTGATCTTGGAAAAGCCAATGGGAAATAAACAGCTTTATTCTCTAGTAAAAGCAAGTCAGTGGGGATGGAGCAAGAAGTAAGGCATGTGACCTGAAACAGCAGGGAAAGCCATAGAAATCCACTGTCTAATGCTTCCACTGAGAGCACTAACAATAAGATAAAAGCCTTCAACTGTTCTTGGTGAGTGAATGGGAGAACTCCAGGTGAAAAGCAAGGGATGGGGTGGAGAAGGCCAATTCTGGATTCATCCCTGTTCCCTAATGCCCAGATAGTCACAAATAAAGCTCCAAGTCCTTTTAAGGGATGCAGAGTCTTATGGCCTCAGTGCTTGACCTGTTATTTTTACTTCCAAATTTGCAGTTTCCCTTTCTTTGTTATATAGAGATTACCAGCACCATATTTATATATGTGTTCTATCTATTAGCTAATAGTTATTTTGGGAGTACATAAAAAGGAAGAGAGGAAGGGAGGAAGGGTGGAAGGGAGGAGAAGAAGGAAGGAAGGGAGGGAGGGAGGAAGGAAGGAAGGAAAGAAGGGAGGGAGGAAGGAAGGAGGAAGGGTGGAGGGAAGGAGTAGTGAATCAAATGGTAAGATAAGTGAGTTCTGATCATGCTAGGGAGGCCTAAATTATCTGGTTCCCTGGAGCTGAATATAGTAAGCAAACTATCCTTAAAGGTTGCCAGTGTCCATTACATTGATGAGTCAAGATTCAGGCTATTTTTAATTTATTTTTATTTTTTCTTAAATAACTATTATTAATGTCCTATTTTTAATTGCATTTGTTTCCTTTTTCCACCTTTAATCCCACTCCTGGAAAACCTTACAGCAATCACCTCTAGGCCTAAGACTTTGATGTTTGCTGAGTGGACAGCTGAGCTACCCACATTTCTTTGTGCCTCTCTATTTAGAGGCAAGAAAGAACACTGGCAGGAAGCAATTCTAGAAGAGGGGGTTAGTGTAACCTGTCAAAGGACAGCATCTCAGTCACACTGGGGCTCAGATCTCCCAGATTTCTGTTGACACAAGCAGAGTGGGCAAACACTGGAGCCTCTTACAGGGCTGTGAACTCCTTCAGAGAGAGCAAACTCAGAGAGAAACAGACAGAGAAAAGCTTTTGACCTAGAAGCAGGTGGCTGTCAGCTGTTACTCTGGAAGAGAAAAGCAAAGAAAGGCTCTTTATGCAAGCAGGAGCTAGCTTTAGAACAGGAAGCACCCATAGATCAGGCCCCAACCCATCATTTATAAATAGGAAAACTGAGGGATGAAGAGTATCAATGGCTTGACTTTGGTCACTTAGATAGTACAACCAAGATTTGAACCCAAGACCACAGACTTAAGATTTCATTCCTTCCATTGTGTCATTCTTTTTCCCTAGGATGTATGATTTCAGTGGTCCCAGTTTCCAAACTAAAGGCAGAATGAAGTAGAAAGTAAGTTAGACTAAGAACTTGCAGATCTATGTTCTGTCTTACTTGGTTCTGTGAATACCACTTTGTGGTATTGTGCAAATCTCTTCAGATTTTGGGGCTTCAGTTCTTTCACTTATTAAATGAAAGGTTCTATTATATCAATGGTAGCTAGGTAACTAGCTAGATGATAGATAAATAGATGATAGAAAGATAGAAAAATAGGTAGGTAGGTAGGTAGATGGATGGATAAATGGATAGATAAAGGTAGAATAGGGAGATAAGTAGATATAAGTAGGTAGATAGATAAGTAGAGGGATAGATAGATGGATGGATGGATGGATGGATAGATGGATGGATGGATGGATGGATGGATAGATGGATGGATGGATGGACAGACAGTTAGACATAGATAGATAGATAGACAGGTGGATGGATGGATGGATGGATGGATGGATGGATGGATGGATGGATGGATAGACAGACAGACAGACAGACAGACAGACAGACAGATAGATAGATAGATAGATAGATAGATAGATAGATAGATAGATAGATAGATGGATAGATAGATAGACAGGTGGATGGATGGATGGATGAATGGATGGATGGATGGATGATGGATGGATGGATGGATGGATGGATGGATGGATGATGGATGGATATACAGACAGACAGATAGGTATACAGATAGATAGACAACAGGTCGGTAGATAGGTAGGTAGGTAGATAGGTGGGAGAGGAGATCAAACATTTATTAAGTCCTTACTGTGTGCTGAACGATTGGAATGACACACCTGCTGGAGACTTACTGTAGAAGAGTTCTGCCCATGAAGAGTTCTGCCCATGGTCTTTGAGGGCAAGACCAGGAGTCTTTTCTTTGGCATGAGGAAGTGACTAGTGGGCTAGTTGGAGGAGGAAGGAAGAGACTGGCGCTTAGTTCTCCGCTCTTTCCTCTGGACTCTGGTGGAGAGCGGAGCTAGAAATGTGCTCTCCCTTTAATAAATAGGAATCTAGGCCTTTCTCTCTCTTTACCCAAATTCTTATTCTCCTTAATAAATGCTTAAAAGTCTAACTCTTGCTAAAGCTTATCATTTATTGGCGACCACTCATTAGATATTTTAGACAGACTAGCTAGAATTTTAGCCCTTAACATAGGCTGACCATGAAGAGGAAAGCTAAACCTCAGTTCTTCTGATCTTCTGGTTGGGTAAGACATTTCCCCTACCCTCTCCCTTTAACTGCTAAGTACTGGCATACTGGCTATGTTTTCCCTTTAAATTTTTTTCAAATGGACCTTTTAAACTCCCTAATTACCCTATTTTTGATTTTAGTCTGTTTAACCAGACAAATGGGGAGATAAGATTATGTTAATGTTTTGTTTTTGTGATTTTCTATTTTTCTTTTTATTTTTCTTAAAAGAGCCAGCAACTTACTCACACAAGGAAATATCTCTCCCCTCTCCTAACCATGCTTTTTCAGAGAAACCTGAAGAGATTCCTGCAGCTTTTCCCAATTCTAACACTAATTGTTGCTCTAATTTTGCATGCACTGGAGGCAATGACCCACCCTCTAGAAGCTTTTAATCCCCTAGCACCTGGAGGCAAAGTGGGGGAAGAGGAATCCAGGCCTGAGTTCAAAATCAAGTCTGATTCAAATTGCGCTGGTCTCTCCCCTCCTCTCCAGACCCCACCCTCTACTCCTCCACATGGCCAAGCCCATTGCTTCCCTGCCTGGGGAAGTCCAGAGATCTGATGCCACATGAGCAACTTTCTCTAACTACATTTGCAGCTTCAGGCTCAGCCCTTCCCCAGCCTGACTGTGCTTCTGAGACAACCTTAGAAAACCCTTTAAATTTCAGATATGCTCGTTTTGTTCATAATTTTGCTAACCTGCTTTGTCTTTAATTAGTAATCTTATAAAGCATTTGTATGGTGAAAGACTGACAGACAATATAGAGGGGTTTTTAAAGAAGAAAACTTAAGCTAAATAAGAATGACAATCATCACCATAATTCAAGGACTCCGCTTCTTTTGCATGGAAGGGTATTATTGTACAGAAATGTAGAAGTAAGCAGCAAGGTATTGATATGAGTAGTATTGGGGTATTTTAGATACCGAAATCAGAAGTGTTCTGAATTCACTCAGAGTATTAATGTCAGTTCAGAGGTTACATAGGATTTCTATGCTATTAATCTACATTTTGAAATTAATGGTTATGGGTTTATTTTCATAGAGATTTTCATGCTTTTGAGATTGTTGTTTTATACTTAGTTTTAAAACAAGGAGAACATTTGTAAAAGTTTTTTATTAGTCATGTGATCAAGTTTATATTTTATAATACTCTTATTAATATTAAGTTCATATTCATTTAGATTTCCCTAGTTTGAATTTCATTGTCTTTTATTGTTCATGTGTATTTTCTTCTATTCATTCATCTAATTTTGAAACAGGTTTTTGATTTCATAATACAATGTTTAATTCTAGGAGTATTGTGCTCCCATTTTCTGAGTTGTTTGTTTTTGTTATTTTTTCTCAACTGATTATTTGATCAAACTCTTTAAAGCATTTCCCTGGCAAATTGGTTGCCATGGCAAGTATAAATTGATTCTAGAAGTATTATTTTGATAAGCATATTCCAAAAAAAAAACAAAAAGAGGGGAAAC
The DNA here is from genome assembly GCF_019393635.1 of Dromiciops gliroides. Classification (NCBI taxonomy): domain Eukaryota; kingdom Metazoa; phylum Chordata; class Mammalia; order Microbiotheria; family Microbiotheriidae; genus Dromiciops; species Dromiciops gliroides. The sequence goes on from NC_057866.1 coordinate 268,485,243, forward strand.
ATTTGTTAAAAGTTTTCTTTTTTCAAAAAAAAAAAGTTTTCTTTGAGATTCTGTTGTGCTTTAACTTGTATTTAAATATGTTCTGATTTTTCACAAAAGTAATTGTATACTAAGAAAAAAAAGGGGGTATTATTTGAAATCATTGCATAATTATATATTGTGTTCTAAGTCAAGATGTATTACATTTTTTGCAATCATTTATTATCCTCAATTTTTAAATCCATATGAGACTTGGATTATGGGAACTATCATTTAAGACATTAATTGCCTTTATTCTGAGTTATCAGATGCCAGTTGGCAAGATGCCATCCAATCACAAGAGTAATACATGCAAGAGCAGACACTGAACTGTCACATGAGGAGGAGACATGCATGAAGTCAAGGTATGGCCAGGGAACGGCTCTTTTGACTAATGTTGAGGTTGGATATCTTGGTTTAATATTTTATTTTATTTTTCCCACAATATTGTACAGATGGCTGGAAATATTCATCCCACCCATCTCACTCCTACACCTGGCTTCTATGCTCCGTCCTATATGCCTGATGCCATGGACATCTCAATCCCATGCATCTGATTAAGTCTGACTCAGTTTCCTCAATATGTTCGGTGGCATGGACATATATTCCATCTACTATTTTAAACTGGCATACTGCATGGGCAGTATATATTGCTCAAGTGTGGGAATGCTCATATCCCATCATTTCTCTGTTCTTTTATGGTAACCCCCATAATTATCTCAGGTGTCATGATAAATAAAGTGTTGAATTTGGCCTTGAACCTGTTACAATTATATTAGATTTTTTAATTTTCAATAATGGCATGAGGATAATTAAGCAGATGATGCAAAAAGTGATAAAACAAAGGATAAAAATTATTTTATTAATTAATATTGCAGCAATTGTCTTCTCAATTACCTCCATAAGGGGGGACTATAGGTAATATTATAATTTAAAGAATGTTTCAATTTTTGTTTTATTATATGTTTCATGTGTAACAACTAAGATTCTGAATTCCCTTAGACATGTTTTGAGAACTTTCATTGTTTGATTTGATTATTGACAAAGCTATTTTAAAGTTGTGTTAAGCTCAATTTTGTAGGAAATTTTCCTGCGCTGATACCAGCATCCACACATCAACCCCTGAAAAGACTTCCATTCCACGACTACACTAGAGGACATCTGAGAAAAGACTTTCAGAGACTTTAATGAACAGTTTTGATTGTTGTTTTTGTTGTTTTTTTTCTCTTTCTGTTATAATAGACACCATCTGTAACATGTATTCTCTGCAGAGGCCCTCTCTTTGCAAGACTAATGTCAAAGCGTTGGTTCATGAGGACAAAAAAAAATCGCCCCTCTGGACAAAACTTTCCTCTCTTCCTTTCTATATTGTTGTTCACATATTATTAGTTAGCAATAGTTATTATATTGTTTTTTACTGTTCCGTCAGGAAACATTTTGTTCTCTTGAGGAACAACAGGGGGGACTGTAACGATTGGAATGACGCCACCTGCTGGAGACTTACTGTAGAAGAGTTCTGCCATGAAGAGTTCTGCCCATGGTCTTTGAGGGCAAGACCAGGAGTCTTTTCCTTTGGCATGAGGAAGTGACTAGTGGGCTAGTTGGAGGAGGAAGGAAGAGACTGGCGCTCAGTCTCCCGCTCTTTCCTCTGGACTCTGGTGGAGAGCGGAGCTAGAAATGTGCTCTCCCTTTAATAGATAGGAATCTAGGCCTTTCTCTCTCTTTACCAAATTCTTATTCTCCTTAATAAATGCTTAAAAGTCTAACTCTTGCTAAAGCTTATAATTTATTGGCGACCACTCATTAGATATTTTAGACAGACTAGCTAGAATTTTAGCCCTTAACAGTGCCAAGAACTGTGCTAAGCACTAGGGATATACATATAAGCAAACAAGACAATAAGCTTCCAAAAGAATGGTAGGACTCAGAAAATAAAGGGAGTGGTGGCATCATGTGGAAGTGTCTTGGAAGTGGAGTGGGAGCCTGATTTTGAGAAAGATAAGGCAAAAACTCATCTACCAGAGCCTGGTGTCCCAGGGACAGAATTTGAGGTTCTGTTGAGAGTGACAAAAAGAAGGATGGCTGAGTGCACAGGCAGAGATGTGTGGAGAAGGCTGAAGATTGGCCTGGAGGTCTTGTTCCAACCAAGAAAAGATGAAAGCTAAAGCTGGACTCCCAAGACCCCCGGTTTCCATTTGTTTTTATCATCCCCTTATTAGTAAAACTTTTTGGAACATGTCCTCCCAATACATGTAATAATTTCACTGGGGATAAGTTACAGGCATGTCCTAGAGGGAAGCTGGGGTAGGACAGGGATGGGTGCCAGGCCTGGTAGAGTTTAGATGAATGTCATGCCACATCCCTGGGATAGATCAGAATTGGTTATTGATACTCATAGACAGGCACAGAATCAAAAGGCACGTACAGATAGGCAGCTCCTCAGTCACAATAGGCCACAGTGTCCTCTGGCACTTCAAGGATCTACACCCCTATGTGTAGCCTAGCTGCTATGATTACTCTTCCTCCTCCCCTACTACTGATTCACTTTCATGATCTATTCTCATTCCAAGACTTAAGACAATCAAGGGAAATATTTTTGAGATCTCTCATTAATTAGTCAATTAGCCCCAAGCCCTTGGGCAACTAGGGTGCACAGAGGATAGAGCACTGGGACTGGAATCAAGAAATCTCCTGTTCATGAGTTCAAGTCCAACCTCAGACACTTGCTCCTTGTGTGACTCTGGATGAGTCGCTTAACCCTGTTTGCCTCAGGTTCTTCATCTGTAAAATGAGCTGGGGAAGAAAATGGCAAACCACTTCAGTGTCCTTGCCAGAAAACCCCAAACTGGGCCATAAAGGTCGGGACATGACTGAAATGAACTGAACAATACTACAGGACTAATAACTATGTGTATTGTATGTATGTGTGTGTGTGCATGCATGTGTATATGTATACATATATAATTTTAAAAGGACAGATAAAGATGAAATTCTAATTTATTTCAAGCTAATGGGAGTTGTCTTAATTAAGAGGAGATGAGAAGGGAGGGTGACATGGTCAGATCCAGGCTTTAAGAAAATCACTATGGCTGCTGAGTGGAGAATATATTGGAAAGAGGAGAGATTTGACACAGGAAAAATAATTAGGAGACGGTTGCAAATGCTGCGGTTGGGAGATGATCAGGTCTTAAAACTAATGTAGTGTTTGTGTAAGTAAAAAGACAAGGACACCGTGTGAGAAGCTATCATCAAGGCAGAATCAACAATACTTACCACATGATGGATATAGGGGTGGGAATGGATGGTGAGATGCCAAAGTTAAGGATGACTCCTACAATACTACCTCAGGTGATTGGAAGAAAGCACAGTCATCCCCTTAATAGTAAAGGGAAAGTTTGGAAGAAGTGTGGGGTTGGGGGAGGGCATGAAGCTCTGTTATTGACCTGTGTGATGCAGATCGAAACATCCATACTTGCTAATCTTGCCCACCAAAAATGAAAATGGGTCAGGGAAGCGCTTACTTATCAGTCACTGCCCTCTAATGCAAAAACAACCAGGAGGCTCATCATGTCCAGCTTCACTTAGTCATAGTTTTTTGTTTGTTTGTTTGTTTGTTTTTTTGCAGGGCTATGGGGGTTAAGAGACTTGCCCAGGGTCACACACCTAGTAAAGTGTCAAGTGTCTGAGGCCAGATTTGAACTCAGGTATTCTTGAATCCAAGGCCAGTGCTTTATCCACTGCACCACCTAGTTGCCCCAATAGATTTTTATTGAGTACTTATGTGGCCAGTACTAAACGAAAGTGTTTCAGGTCTAACAGGTTGCATGACTGTAAAAATATTGTTTGATGTTAAAAAGACTGCAGTCAGGTTTTAGATCACAAAGGTGAAGAGGATGTAGAGTCCTGACTTCAGAGCATATTGGGAAGCCTGACATAGAATTATATTTAGGTCCTTCTGTCGTCTTCCCACCTACCATTCCATTCTTTATTTTTGGAGATTTCATCGGTTTTCATGGTTTCAAGAATCATCTCAACACCCATGACGACCAAATCTGTCTATCAGACCATGTCTCCTGCTTCTCTGGGCTCTTCCCTCAACTGTCTGTAATCACAAGTAGTTTCAACCTCTCAAATTAACCCAATTACACAAGTCATTTCCCATATAAATCAAGAAAAATATGTGTTAAAATACATAATAATGGGGCAGTTAGGTGGCACACCAGCCCTTGATTCAGGAGAACCTGAGTTTAAATTGTAACGATTGGAATGACGCCACCTGCTGGATACTTACTGTAGAAGAGTTCTGCCCATTGAAGCGAAGGTCTTTGAGGGCAAGACCAGGAGTCTTTTCTTTGGGCGGAGGAAGTGACGCGGACTAGTGGGAGGAGGAAGGAAGAGACTGGCGCTGACACTGGGGCTCTTTCCTTTGGACTCTGGTGGAGAGCGGAGCTAGAAATGTGCTCACCCTTTAATAGATAGGAATCTAGGCCTTTCTCTCTCTTTACCAAAATTCTTATTCTCCTTAATAAATGCTTAAAAGTCTAACTCTTGCTAAAGCTTATAATTTATTGGCGACCAATCATTAAATATTTAGACAGTTTAGCTAGAATTTTAGCCCTTAACAAAATCCAGCCTCATTCACGTTGATACTTACCAGCTGTGTGACCCTGGGCAAGTCACTTAACCTCATTTCCCTGCCCCCAAAAACAAACAAACCAAACAAAAACACACAATAGTCCTAAATGTACCTTCTGGTGGTATATTTTTAAGATCTTTAGTTAACAGTCTTTTTTTTCCCCTTCTAATTGTTTTTTTGTTTGTTTGTTTTATGTTTTGTTTTTAACTTTTTTCACTTTTCCTGTTGAGGTTGACTGGCATTTCATGAACAAATTAAATAAAATCCTAAAGACGTATCTCAGATCTTATAGGTGTGTATTATAGATGTTTTCCTTTAATAGGTTTCACTCATGCAAAAATAAAGTTTAGTATGAGGAAGGAAGAGAGAGGGCTCAGCATCTGTGCTTTGCAGGGAGGTAAGCTGAGGACAAGCCTGGCTGAGAAGGCTATCTTGTGTCAATAGGGCAGTAACAAATCATTACTGGATGACTGCTAACATTGTCAGACCCCACCTAGACTTTCACACTCAGCCAGGGAAAAATTAATTGCTAGGCCATATTCACCTTTAAATAATGGTGGAAAAAAAACATTTTGTCAGGGCTACCGGCCAATTGTGGCTTTACATCAGGCAGGACTGTCTTCCCATTCCTAGCACCCTGCCCTGACCTATCAGGTACCAAATAGGAGTCAATGATACAGGAAGTGAGACTCACAAATGATCCGAATTGCTTTGTCCAGTGGAAATTGGTCCAATGTTTCATCTAAAAGAAAGTTAATGGATTTACATAAAGAGTTCAAGCTCCCTTCTTTCCTTTAACCTTCATATGCTCTTGTCACATAATACATATTTTTAAGAAATCCCAGACAGCCTTTCCTGGACAATTCGCTATAATTAGTCTAAAAAGAAATCTTTAATGGTCATCTGTTGAGATTACAGTGAGATTTTTACTTTACATAGGGATTTTAAAATTCTACTTTTAAAGAATAGTTATTTATATTGAAATGTGGTATCAGGAGTTGAATTAACATTTCATTAACATTAATAGCTTAAAATAAATAAGAAATAATTCAATTGCCTTGCTAACTTTTTGGATTTTCTCCTGGTTCTAAAATGATGATTTTATCTTCTTCACTACCTAACAAAACTATAGGAGCAACCTTTAAGAAATGTGTTTTTTTTAATTATATTATAAAGAACTGATGTCAACTGAACAGACTGAAGCATGCTATTTTCCACTTTCATTTTTTATTCAAATGTTTTTGTACAAAATGATTAATATAGTAATGTTTTACATAATTACACATGTATAACCTCTATCTGATTGCTTACCAAAGTATATATTTTATTGCATATCATATAAAAGTATATAATATCAAACTTAAAGTTATAACAATTATATTAAATATTTAAGAATCCATATTAAGTTAAGCAAAAATGTAAACTTAATGAGATAAGATATAGTTTCTATCACCATATACACACATACATGTAATTATATATACACATACATATGCATATATATGCACTATTTATGTCTTTGTGCAGATGCATATAATGCATGTATGTATGTTGGGTGTATGTGTGTGTGTGTGTTATATATATATATATATATCATATATACATACTACAGTTTTTAAAAGTATGTTGGGGATGGAGATTACAAAATGTGGATGACACTTCTAAAAAACCCAACCCCTAATCACTCTCCTGAATATTATTTGCATAACAACAACTGCCTAATAGATGTCTCCTTCCATATGCCCATAGAACTCAGCATCTCCAAAATGGTACTCATTATTTTCCCTACAGAACACTCCTCTTCTAATCAAATTCTATTTCTGGTAAGGGCACACCATCCTCTCAGCTATCCAGCTTTAAAAAGCTTGGAGCCATTCTTGCAACTCCTCTTTCTCCCATATTCCCCCCTCCATAATCAATCAATTTTAAAAATTTAAAAAGAAACATAATTAATCAATTACCAAGTCTTGTCAATTTATCTCCACTAAAATTCTCAGATGTCTTCTCTCTACCACCTAGTTTAGGCTCCAGTCACCTTTCACTGGTACTACTCCAACAGCTTCCAATGGTTCCCCTGTCTCCAGTCTCTCCCCACTCTAATTTAACCTCCACACAGTAGACTAAATCATCTAAGGCCTGCATCTTCCTGTTTCACTAGCATGCTTTAAAACCTTTCAATATTATCTATAGAGCATAATAGAAATCTCTTAATCTAGCACTTAAGACCTTCTAATTCCATTTATCTTTCCAGCCTTATTTCATATTATTCTCCTGTACAAACTCAACATTCAAGTCAAGACTTGATATGTCATCTCTCACCTCCAGGCATTTGTACAACCTCTCCTCATGAAAAAGGTTCAAATCAGCTGCCAGCTGCTCCTCTATGAAGTCTCCCTTCTTCCACTTCTCAATTTGTATCCCTACTATATATGCCCACTACAATAGGAGCTCTTTGTGAACAAGAACTATTTCTTTCTTTTTCTTTTTACATTTAACTTTCTTTTATTTTCCTTAATTACATAGAAACAAAAAATTTTAACATTTGTGGGGTTTTTTTGAGTTTAAATTCTCTCCCTCTCCCCTCTCTCTTCCCTCATCCTTGAAAAGGTAAGCATTTTAATATAGATTATACATGTGCTGTCACACAAAAACATTTTACAATGTATTTTCCATTTTTTTCCTTGTATCCTCTTCCCTCACCCCCTAATAATACTAACAACAAGAAGTAGCATTTATATAGCAAATTTGAGAGTTGCACAGCACTTTTTCCTCAAATTATTTTATTGGTTATCTTATAAAATCACTGTGAAATAGGTGATATTATGATCCTCATTTGATAGATGGGGAGACTGAGGCAGACAGTAGTTAAGTGATTTGCCCAAGGTAACACAGCTTTCCCATCCTCTCCAGTACTAACTATATCTTCACTCAATTCTGCCCATTTCCCCTCTAACTCTCCCCTCCATATGCACACTAGTCCTGAGAAGGAGTTTTAATACTCCTTTCTCCACAATGAGGCTTCCCAAAGTCTCTTCTATCAGTGGTAAAACCTTTTCTCCTTTTAAGTTTATTCCATTAACGTGTCCAACCTTTTTAGGTCATGGTGGCTTTTTCATACTGTACTATGGTTAGTCTTCCTTCCTCAAGAAATTCAGCTCCTGACTCATTATCTTTCCTCCACCCCCAACTCCTAATCTTGTCATAGGGGACTTCAACTGTCTGATCCCTCAATTCCTCAGTTTTCTTAAATTTCATGACCTACTCTTACCTCAGCCACACACAGAGATGGTCATACCATGGATTCTACCATCAATCCATCAATCAGCTTACCAGTCAATAAGCATTTATCAAATGTTTACTATGTACCAGCCAGGTAGGACAATGGAAAGAGTTCCTGCCTGGAGTCAGGAAGACTCATCTTTTTTTTTTTTTTTTTTTCGGGGCAATGGGGGTTAAGTGACTTGCCCAGGGTCACACAGCTAGTAAGTGTCAAGTGTCTGAGGCCAGATTTGAACTCAGGTACTCCTGAATCCAGGGCCAGTGCTTATCCACTGCACCACCTAGCTGCCCAGGAAGACTCATCTTAATGAGTTCAAATCTGGCCTCAGACACTTACTAGCTGTGTGACCCTGGGCTTAACCCAGGGTTAACCTGTTTGCCTCAGTTTCCTCATCTTTAAAATTGAACTTAAGAAGGAAACCACTCCAATATCTTTCCCAAGAAAACCCCAAATGGGGTCATGAAGAGTCAAACATGATTGAAATGATGCAACAACAACAAATGTTCCTGGAATCATACCACATTGGGGATACAAAGAGACAAAAACAACCCCTGTCCTCCAGGAGTTCACAATCTAAAGAAGAAAATAGTTTGCAAAAAATAAAAACAAAATCCCCCAAAATAAAAACTTGTAAGGCAGTGCAGAGAGGAAAGTCACTGGATGCGGGGGTAGAGGGGTATAGGGAATGCTTCCTGAAGAAGGTGGGATTTTATCTGAATCTTGAAGGAAGCCAGGGGAAACTAAAAAGAGGCTGAGGTGAGATTACAGTGAATTCTAGGCATATGGTGACAGCCAGTGCAAAGGCAGAGAGATGCAGAGATAATGATGTTGAGTCATAATGGAGGAAATATAAGTAGGCCAATGTAGCTGGATGTAGAATGTGTGGAAGGAAGTGAAATGACCTGACGGTGTAATCCTGGGTGACTCGGAAGATGGTATTATCCTTTATAGTATCAGAAAGTTCAGATGATGGGAGGGTTGGGGGTTGGGAGTTGGGAGAGATAGTAAGTTCTGTTTTGGATATGTTGAGTTTGAGACAATCTTAGAACATCAAATTAAACATATCCAATAAGTAGTTGGAATGTGAGATTGGAAATCAAGAGAGAGGTTAGGGCTGATGAATAAATCTGAGAATCAACTGCATAAAGATCATAATTAAACTTATGGGGTTGATGAGAATAACAAATGAGATGATATTAAAGGAAATGAGAGCTTTAAGGGTACACCCACAATAAATGAACATGACATAGATGAAAAAGAGTGAAAAAAATGAAGGGTGGTCACTAAGATAATAGGATAACCAAGAAAAGAGAATGATTTATATTGCCAAAGAATGTAGAAAGGTCATCAAGAATAAGGACTGAGAAAAAGGTCATTATATTTGGCAATTAAGACATTACTGGTAACTTTGGAGAACATGCTTTGGATGGATTAATAAGGCTGGAAGTCAGATTGAAGAGAAATTTAGAAAGAGTGACAGGTGAAGAAGTGGACATGACATGGCTTCTCAAGGAATTTCACTGAGAAGAGAAAAGATATAGTGAGACAGCTTTCCAGGATCAAACGAGCATCTTTTTTTAAGGATTGGAGAAACATTGGCTTGTTTGTTTGCAGTGTAGATGGGGATAGAGAGTAGGGATGATGGTGGAAAACAATCTACCAGAGAAGATGGAATGGCAAGGCTTCACAGGCACACGTGGTAGGGTTTGTCTTGGTGAGGGGAAAAGGCCAACTCTTCATCCATGGTTAGAGCAAAAGTGAAGAAAGTTATTGGGGAATATATCTGAATGATGTGGGGTGGGGGGGAAGAAGGAGAGGAGAAGTATGAACTCTCAATGAATAACCTCAATTATTTTAGTGAAATAGTAGCTTATCTGAGAGCATCTGTGGGGGAGCTGCCATGGAAAGTCTAAGAATAGACAAGAAGGTTTGGAACAGCTGCCATAGAGGGTAAGATATCAAAATAAGTAGGGAGGCTTAAAAAAAAATCTTCATCAGATCCTTCACCCATTACCCTAATATCTGTGTCCCTTTTCTCAGCCAAACGTTTATAAAAAGCAGTCCATGTTCATTGCTGCCACTTCCTCTCTTCCAATTACTTACTCATCAACCTTTTGCAGTCTGATTCCAGCCTCATCATTTAGCTGGAAATTTTCTCTCCAAAGTTAGCAACAGTATCTTAATTGCCGAACTGATGGACTTTTGTCAGTCCTCACTCTTCTTTACCCGCTGGCTGCATTTGATATGATTGATTGTACTCTACTGAATATTCTCACATCCTTGAATTTTCACAATGATCTTATCTCCTACTTCTTGTCTACCTATATGATCTGTCCCTCAGTCTTCTCTGGCTCATTTTTCATACCATAACCTCTAAATGTGATTTTCCCCAAAGCTTTGTCCAGGAACCTCTTCTCTTCTTTCTAGACACTGTTTTTCTGTTCATGATCTCATCAGATCCCAATAGGTTTAATTATCTCTATCAAGATGACTCACAGATCTACATATCCAGCCCCATATTCTTTCCTGAACTTCAATCCTGGACCATCAATTAATTGTCTATTAAAATGTTTATAAAAGATGTTATGCTCAAAGCAGAACTGATTATATTTTCCTCCACACCAACTGGTCTACCACATTTCCATATTTCTATGCAAAGTACCACCAGTTTTCCTTGTCTAATCCTTGTAGACTCCTTATAACCTTGGCATTCTCCCTGACCCTTCATTCTCCACACTACATAACCAATCAGTGGACAAATCTTGTCATTGCTATCTCCACCATATTTTATTTTTTGGCATTTGACACCCTTCTCTCTATTATTCACACAGCTACTACCTTCAGGAACTCATCAATTCTCCACTCAGCTATAAAAGCGATTCCTCTTAACTGAGGATTGAACCATATCATTCTTTGGGGGGGGGGCAGGGCAATGAGGGTTAAGTGACTTGCCCAGGGTCACACAGCTAGTTAAGTGTCAAGTGTCTGAAGCTGGATTTCAACTCAGGTCCTCCTGAATCCAAGGCCAGTGCTTTATCCACTGTGCCACCTAGCTGCCCCCATATCATTCTTCTAGTCAAAAAAGCTTCAGTGGTTCCCAATAAATCCCTTGGCTTAGATTCTAAAGCCTTTTACAATATTGCCCCTAACCTAGCTTTACAGTCTCCTTGAAGAGTACTCACCTTCCTGAATTCAACAATACACCCAAACTGTCCTTCTCTCTGTTCCTCATATAGGAGTTTCTATCTCCATATTTTGTAACTCACCATCCCCCATACCCAGAATGGTCTCTCTCCTCACCTGCACTTCCTGAATCTCTCTCTTCAAGATATAACTCAAGAAATGAGACCTACATGAAGACTTTTCTGATACTGTTCTCTATCCTTAAGTACCTTTTCAAAAAATGACTTTTTATTGTTTCTATTTATCCTGTGGGTGTATTGTCTCTTCCATTAGAATGAAACTACTTGAAGACTGATCCTTTCATTCTTTTTCTTTGTATGTTCAGCATCCAGAGCACTGTCTGACACATATTGAGGGTAACCAATAGGACTCAGACCTGTTGGTGAGTTAGGGGGATGTTTATCCCAATCACATGAAGACTTCCTCCAGTGGAAGGGGCAGATGAGAATGATCTGCTCCAATGGCCATGAAGATGGTTGAAGCAGGTGCTATGGAGCATTTAGAGCTTGGTAAGACATTGAAGACACCAAGGTTATCCACTGCATCTTGGGCCACTGCCAGTCATCCTGACTTTTGCCCTTTCCACTGGACTTTGATGATCTGGAAGAGAGAGCGAAGCCAACGGCTTTGTGCAACTTTGACTCACTTCAATTCACACACAAGTCAAGATATCACCCCTGAATGTCATTGATCCTCTTTGAAAATGAAGCATCAACAACAACAAGAACAGCAACAACTTAATAAGTGCTTATTTATGAAATGAATAATAAAAGTTTGTTGACATATGGAGAAATAGCTATTGAATTGAATTTTGTGGTATGTACTAAAATATAATGTAAACACAATACTAGACACTAAAACGGACTGTCATATCCATTTGGCACCTCCTAAAAGATCTTTGAATGACTCTGTAAGGCACATATGCCCTCGTGGACTCCTACACAGATGTCTGTAGGTAGGCCTATGAAATGATAATACACATAATTAAGGCAAGATTCAGTGGATTAGGGCCCCCAACAATCTTGACATTAATGACCAGGCAGCCAGATGAAAATTTCTTTTTTTAGTTCAATCTGATCACACAACAAGTCATTATATAATCTTTCTGAATGATTCCCAACAGACCTGGAAAAATTGATGTGATTCATCTTTGTTCCTATAAGTAGGGCCCATAAGCAGGACATGCTTTTCAACCATTCCTGGCATTAATGCTACCAGAATCTAGCAGCTCTATAATTCTCCTGCTTTTTCAAACACATGGTAGTTATTACTTTGCAAAATACCTAAAACAGACTTATGCTAAGTTGGCAAATGAAACATTACATGGCACACAAATGCCCTTTTGGTCTCTTATTCTTGTCCTCATGCTCAAATCTTTATCTAGATAGCATCTTCCCTCTCATAATGTACATTTCTTTCAGACTCATAGAGGAAGCAGTAGTCCAGAACCAGAACTGAGGATGTAGCCCTTACTCTACTATTTCTTGGACAGTTGAAATTTCAGTTCTTTTGAGAAGTCTTGAAGAAATAGCATTTTAACTGTATTCTAGAGAGATTATCAACTGTGAGAGGGAAGAGAAAAGGACTAAGAGAACTTATTTCCTAGGAAAAAATGAGTTTTACCTTTATCTTGCAGAGATGCATGAGGAGAATTCTTAAGAGACTTCTCAAAGAAAAAGAATCATTTCTCTTCCCATCTGTGACACTACATGCAAAATCCCTAATGCTTAGCAGAAACCCAGTTACAATGGCATCCTGAGACAGCTGAATGGTGGGGCTGTTTCCCCAATTGGGAGAAATCAGCTGTATCAGCAATGGTTACAGGTGACTCTGATTGTGAGCTTTCTCACAGCTGATGCATTTTAAATAATTTATGTTTTTTTTCTTTTATTGATTGGTATACATTTGATGAATTATGTGATCCCAAGAAATTCTAGGGTTTGCTATAGAGATAAGTGAAAGTTTATGTGAAAAGAGATTTCTCCAGTTTGCTTAATAACTAATATTTCATTAACTGAAGTAGGGGCTTGTTGTTCACCCATTTCAGTCATGTCCGACTCTTTGTGACCCCCATTGGGGTTTGCCTGGCAAAGATACTGGAGTGGTTTGCTATTTCATTCTCCAGCTCATTTACAGATGAAGAACTGAGAAATACAGGGTTAAGTGACTTGCCTAGGGTCACACAACTAGCAAGTGTCTGAGACTGTATTTGAACTCATGTACATGAGCCTTCTTGATTCTAATCCAACTGCTCCATTCTCTGTGCCACCTACCTGTCCAGGGGTTGGAGCTAACTAATTAATGAGTGATGTCAAAAAATATTACCCTTGATTTTCTTAGGCTCTCAGATGAGGATGAATCATGAAAATGGAACAGTGGCATGGCAAGAGAGGTGGGTAATCATTCCAGCTAGGCTATACATGGGAATGTAGATTCTTGAATAGCCAGAACCTGCCTATCTTTACACTCCCTTTGATTTTGTGCTTATCTATGAGTATCATTAAATAATTCTGATCCATGCCAGTGATGTGGCATGACATTCACCTTTATTCTATTGCAAATCTATATAACAATCTCAAACCCTGCAATATTACCAATTAGAAAGGGAATGGGGAGATTATTAAAGGTCAACAAGGCTTTATTAAGAGCAGACTGAACCAGACTAACCTGATTTCCTTTATTGAAAGTGTTAATAGACTAGTAAAGTGTAAATAGAATCACCATGTACTCCACCCTAGGCTAAGATAGTGTTGTTTTGTTTTATTTTTCTAAAAGAAATTGGCACTGTCCACAGACTAGTTAATCCAGGTTACAAAGGATAAATGTATTGAATGTAGAATTTTTTATAACTCTCAAGTATGTATGTACTGTATATGTATATATGTATGTATGTATGTGTATGTATGTGTGTATGTATATGTATCCTTTTTATACTCTCCTATAAAAGTCTTACTTATGAGGAATTGAAATTTATTAAGCTTCCATTATTCTATTGACCTGGGCATACAACCATGGCAAATGTGTAGGCAGAGTTGTACCCATTTGCCTCTATTCTGTACCTTTTTTTCCTCAAGCTATGTTAGATAAATGTCTTTTATTAAATGTCATATGGTCTATAAATGCCTTTTGTTTTAATCCTAAGCCAGAACAATGAAACTTGTCTTAGTTAGGCCTGAACCAGAAGACTATGCTGTTAAGTATAGCATCCTCAGAGTCCAACAAAAGCTTTAGCAAGGTTTCATAAGTGGTCTTGGTGGACAAGATAGAGAAATGTGGACTATTTGATCATATAGGTAGATGTTTACAAAACTGGCTAAAGAAATAATTTCAAAGACTAGTCATTAATGGGTCAATGCCAGCTTTGAAAGAGGTGTCTGATGGAATGCTTCCAACACTTATCCTTGGCTCTGGGAACTTTTATATTTTTAATCAGAAACTTAGATAAATACCAGAAGGGATAGTTAATGAGTTGAATGACAGAGTTAGCATTAAAATAAATCTTGAAAGACTAGAATTTTGGGGTATTTCTATTAAGATTCAGTTTAATAGGAATAAATTTAAGCCCTTACACTTGTATAAAGTTGGGGTTCTACCTCAACCTGGTTCATGTCATCACAGAAGGCCCAGATACCTCAAATGAATCAATCCATCTATTGACAAATATTAGAAGAACCACTATCTGTACCAAAAATTTGTGTTCCAAAATATGTCTTCCTAAAATATCTTCCTATCCTATGCCATTGATCTTCATGCTCTTCAATTCCATTCTTCATACTGCTGCCAGATAGAAGGGCAGATAGATAACACGTATCAAGAATTCACTATGTGTCAAGCACTGTGCTAAGCTCTAAGAATTCAAATCCATCGGGGGCATCTAGGTAGTGCAGTGGATAAAGCATCAGCCCTGGATTCAGAACTCTCTGAGTTCAAATCCAGCCTCAGACACTTGGCACTATCTGTGTGACCCTGGGCAAGTCACTTAGCCCTCATTGCCCTGCCAAAAAAAAAAAAAAAGAATTCAAATACAAACGAAAACAAAGGCAGTCCTGCTGTCAAGAAGCTTATATTCTACTATTGTGCTGTAAGAAATGATGAGCAGGAAGAGTTCAGAGAAACCTGGAGGGTCTTACGTGAGCTGATGATGAGTGAGATGAGCAGAACCAGAAGAACATTGTACACAGTATCATCAACATTGAGTGTTGACCTACTGTGATGGACTATATTCTTCTCACCAATGCAATGGTACAGAAGAGTTCCAGGGAACTCATGATAGAAGAGGATCTCCAAATCCAAGAAAAAAAAAGAAAGAAAGAACTGTGGAGTATAGATGCTGATTGAACCATATTATTTCTTTTGTTTTGGGTGCTGTTGGTTTTTTTTTTTTCTTTCTATTTTGAGGTTTGCATCACTGCTCTGATTATTTCTCTTATAACAGGATTAATGCAGAAATAGGATTAATGTTATTATGTGTATATATATGTGTGTGTGTGTATATATATATATATATATGTATATGTATATGTATAGAGATATATAGATATAACCTATATCAGATTACCTGCTGTCTAGGGGAGGGGGGAGGGAGGGGTGGGAGGGAGAAAAATCTGAAATTGTAAAGCATGTATAAACAAAAGTTGAGAACTATCTTTACATGTAATGGAAAAAATAAAATACCTCATACATTAAAAAAAAAAAGAAGCTTATATTCTAATGGGTTAGCCAAAATATAAACAAAGAGCTGAAGAACAGAGGAGGGATCTGTGAAGGGGCAAGGTTGGCTAGTCCAAAAATTCTTGGGCTGAGATGAATTCAAAGTGACCATGGTTGACATGGGTACTTCCTCAAATGGAAAAAAATTAATCATGTTTGTTGATTGTTGTTTAGTTCATATTTTCAAAATATTTTAAGAGATTGTGCTATTGTTGTTATTCAGTTGTTTTTCAATTGCACCTGACTGTGACCAAACTTGCGGATTTCTTGGCAGAAAATACTGAAGTATTTTGCCATTTTCTTCTCTAGTTCATTTTACAGAGGAGGAAACTGAGGCAAATGTGGTTAAGTTACTTGCCCAGGGTCACACAGCTAGTGTCTGAGGACAGATTTGAATTCATAACAATGAGTCTTCCTGTCTCCAGGACTGGGATTTTATTCACTGTGTCACCTAGCTGACCAAGAAATAATCCTACATATGGGAAAAGACAAGTGGTACTCTCATAGACCAAATGAACTCAAGTGGAACTGAATGAACATTCAATTTTTTTCACTCTAATGTTTTATTAAAAACCCCCAGTATTATATATTTTTTATTTTTTTTAGGCAATTGGGGTTAAGTGACTTGCCCAGGGTCACATAGCTACTAAGTTTTAAGTGTCTGAAGCCAGATTTGAACTCAGGTCCTCCTGACTCTAGGGCGGGCGCTCTTATCCACTGTGCCACCTAGCTGTCCCACCCCCCCCCCAGTATTATTGAGCTTTCATATGTTGGGAATACAAAGTGGATGAAATCAGTGGTGAGGCCAAGGATGTCAGCCTGAGTGGGCCAAGGGTTAAACTTATACTGGCTTCAACTATTGCTTCCTACAAATTCCTATCAATCAATCTTTTATTGAGTTGTCATTGTTCTATGTAAAACACTTTATATGCATTATCTTTGAACCTTATTAGAGCCTTGTAGAACTGTTGCCTAGAAAGTCAGTGTGGTATAATGGATAGGTTCTGGGTTCAAGTCACATTTCTGGTCCTCATTGAATTCCTTTGTCGAATGAGGTAATCAGATTAAATGATTCTCTGGAAGGGTTCCCTAACTTTCTAGGAGTCTACAAGGGCCTCTTCAATGTCCACATCAGGCATGACTTTCAACATGTGAGGTGCATAATTCTTTCTTGATTTTTAAAAATTATATTCCACTACAACTCAATAGTATCATACTATTCCAGTCCTTGGCTAGACTAGCCCTGACAATCTCAACAGAATTTAAGCTAAACCATTACCCACCTTTGCAAAGTTGGTCTCTATTTGGAGAATAATCTTTCTCCACAAGTCCATTTGGTAGAATGTCCAGTTCCCTTCCAAGTTCAGTCAGGTGCTACCTTCTACATGATGTAGGATACTCTGATATCCTGATACTCTCATTTGTCTGTGCTTTCTCCCTTTTAAAGTTATTTTGTATTATCTTGAAGCGGGATTTTGTTTATGTATCTGTATATTTAAGGTTCTTCTTAATCTTGTGCTTGACTACCTTTCTAGTCTTCTTTCACTAAGTTGTCCACCTACCTTTTCCCAGTTGCCATAACTCTAACAGAACACTCTATTTCCATTTCTTTGTCTTTTCACTGACCATATCTGGGAAGCTTTCCCTTCTCACCAACACCTCTTAATTTCCCTAGGTTTCTTTAAGACTCAGGTCTAATTCCATCTGTGGCAAGATGTCTTTTCTGATCCACTCTACCAACTAGTAATGCCTTCCCATCTCAGATTACTGTACCTTCTCTCTCTCTGTCTCTCTGGCTCTCTGTCCCTCTGTCCTTCTCTGGCTCTCTCTCTCCTCTTTCTTTATCTCTCTCTCATAATAAAACATACTATGTATAATACATGCATATATGACATATATAGCATGCACATGTAATATGCTTTCTATACACATGTATATATGTGTGTATACATATGTAATAACATACATAGATATATGCATATGTACACATATTAATCTACACGGTTTTTGTTCCCATTGGAATGTAGGCTCCTTGAGAGCAGGACCAAGGTTTTTGCCCTTCTTTGTATCCCCAGTGTTTAGCACAGTGCCTAGCATAATAAGTGCTTGATAAATGTTAGTTGATTGATTGACTATGTCTGAGGAGTTTGCCTATAATAGATTGTAACCTTTTTGAGGGCAGGGAAGATTTAATTTTTGTGTTTATATCCTAAGCACCTACTGCTTTGCTTAACAAACGTTTATTGAATTGAATTAAAAGGAAAAAAAGGGGAAAGGGAAAAAAACAAACAAAGGGGAAGGGGTCATAGACACAAAGAAAGCAGATGAAACTAGATCAGAGGAAGGACAGATTTGGGATTATCCAAAATTCAGAAGTCAATAATTAGATACAACCTGACCACCTAATGCTAAATGGATTGTCAATGACAGCAGAGATTTGGGGAATCAATTTTTAATTCCACATTTATACAAAAATTCTTGAAAACATAAAAGGTTGTTTTTTCGTTTTGTTTTGTTGGGGGGTTTTGTTTGCTTGTTTGTTTTTCTTTCCTTCTTTCTTTCTGTCTTTCTTTGTTTCTTTTTTTTGCAGGGCAATGAGGGTTAAGTGACTTGCCCAGGATCACATACCTAGTAAGTGTCAAGTGTCTGAGATCAGATTTGAACTCAGGTCCTCCTGAATCCAGAGCCAGTGCTTTATCCACTGTGCCACCTAGCTCCCCCGAAAGGGGTTTTATTAAGAGAAAATAGAGCAACAATTAGGAGAGAGATCTTAATAATGAAAATATCGTTGACCATTCACATACCAAGACTTTGTCAATCCTGGGAGGAATACCCTGAGGTGGGCCTTGGTGAAGTTACGGGAAATTAAACAATGTAAATTCAGGATAGGGGCATCTAGGTGGCACAGTAGAGTCCCCATCCTGGAGTCAAGAAGACTCATGTTCATGAGTTCAATCTGGCCTCGGGCATCTATTAGCTTCGTGGTCCTGGGCAATCATGTAACCTTGTTTGCCTCAGTTTCCTCATCTGTAAAATAAGCTGGAGAAGGAAATGGAAAACCACTCCAGTACCTTTGCCAAGAAAACTCCAAGTGGGGTCACAAAAACTTGGACAACACTGGAAACAAGTGAACAACAACAAAATTCAAGCTAATATTTTTAGCTATGTGCTTAGTTACCATGCCTAGAAGTTCCTTAAAAGTATTTAGACAAAAAAGTATTTAGACATATCTATAATTTGTTTTTTTTAATACCAAGTTTCTTCAAGCAAGGTCAAGAACACATTCCTCATTTAAAATTACCTACCCACCCACCAGGTCTAGAAGCACTAGCAAAAAGCTTGTTGAGAGTTATTTGAGCATAAAATGAATCTGATGAATACCTTTCTCCACATATTCAAAGAACATTAAAATAGCTGAGTGGATTTTAATCAAGATTACTGAAAGGCATTTATTTTTGGCTGACATCCAAGCCTACAAAATTTTACTCTAAAAAGTAAAATATTTATGGTAGATATGAGGCAAGAAACTGGGAGACTGGAAAAGAAGTAAAATTTTGATTTTAATCATGCCACAATGTCATTTCTGCCAAGATCTAGCTGGTCACTATTTGTTGGACTTGAATTTAGGAAGAAATGAAGTGCTGCCTCAGATAATTACTAGTTGTTTGAACCTGGGTAAGTCTCTTAATCTCTCTGGGTCTCAGTTTCTTCATTTGTTAAATTTTGTGGTTAGACTCTATGACCTCTAAAGTCCCATCTGGCTCTAAATCTATGATATATGTCCCTCTTTTCCAACATGATAAATTGCCTGTCTATACCATTGTCACTTGGTCTCACCAAATACAGACTTTGCTCCCTTTCTTTTAGCATTTCATATATCCAGTATTGAAATTTCAATTTAGAAAATGGTGGGGGACAGCTACGTGGTGCAGTGGATAAAACACCAGCCTTGGATTCAGGAGGACTTGAGTTCAAAGCCAGCCTCAGAAACTTGACACTTAACTAGCTGTGTGACGCTGGGGAAGTCACTTAACCCTCATTGCCCTGCAACAAAAAGGAAAGAAAAGAAATTTAAAAAAAGAAAATGGTGTACCCTGAAGTGTATCCCAGGCTGTTCCAAACAAATGTGAGAGGTGTGGAAGGCTGGACAGGATAGTGAGAACCCAGTTATTGAAGGCCTTGAATGACAGAATTTATTTTGTTTGTTTGGTTTGGTTTTTACCTAATGTAAGCCTGGCATATAGTAGATACTTGATAAGTACTTACTGACTGAATAAAGCTTATGAATTGCTTGTACATTAGTCAAGCTGAAATAATTGTAATAACCACCATTACCACAACAATAATAATAGATAACATTTATGTAGTGAGATTTACAAGGCACTTTAGAGTATTATCTCATTTCATCCTCACAATAACACTGGGAAGCCGTTGCTACTATTATCTCCATTTTACAGATGAAAGAACTGAGGTAAACAGAATAAGTGACTTCTCCAGGGTCACACAGCTGGTAGGTATCTGAGTCCAAATATGAACTTGGGCCTTTCAGACATGAAAGTGGATTTTTGGGAAAAAACAAAAACAAAACAAAACAAAACCAACGCGGGGGGGGGGGGACTTCAATGCTCTCTTAGCTATAGAATAGTAAAAATGCATCAGGTTGAAATATCAGACATTGGCCATGAGGACTCCCAGTTCTCAAAATTCTCAAACGGGTTAGAGACAAACTCTCTGTGAGCTGTCTGACAAAATAGACATCTGTGGTAAAAGAAATGTGTGATCTGGGGTTCAAAAGAGGTCAAAGAGAAAAGATATCCTCTGTCTAAGCAGCCTAGATTTCTTTCCTAGCAAATGAGATTTTTGAAAACCATCATTGATTTTAAAATGCCTGGTTTGTCTTTGCAGCTGTGGCTATCTCAACACTCAGAATTGCCTTGGCTCCTTGGGGAATTCCAACTGCCAGACTTGTCTTTATAACCCTGTTTCCACACAGTACTTGCTTTACATGCACAGTGAATCCTCAGGGATAATGATATCTCCTTGGAAAACCTGTCTTTCTCAAAATGAAATGACTAGTTCCCCCAGTAGATAATGGTCAAAGGAAATGAATGAACAATTCTTAGAGTAGAATTGACAACTTCAGCAACCATATGAAAGACTGCACCAAATCACTGAAAACGAGAAATGCAAAGAAAACACCCTGAGATTTTGTCTCAATCTCAGCTAACTGTCGAGGCTGATAACAGAAATAGTTAAGTTTGAATGATGTGCAGGTAAAATACTGTTTGCTTATAGAGTGCTTTGAAAGGTGACTGAAATATGACTAAAAGGTCACAGAGGTATCATTCTTAGGGAGTCCAAGGAGATCAATGACAAAGAGGAGGGTCCTATAGGCATGAGAATATCCATTGCATCACTTTTTGTGGTATCAAAGAACTGGAAACAAAGTAGATGCTCTTTGAGTGGGGAATGACTAAAGTTGTAGGACATGAACAAAATGGACTATTATTACAACATAAGGAATGGCAAATATGAAGAAGTCAGAAAAGTGTAGGAAGACACAGGAACTCGTGTAGAGTGAAGTATGCAAAATTAGAAGAAATATACACAATATACAGCACTAAAAATGGAAAGAACAATAAAATAAAATGGAATGTTGTGTATTCCTAAGGACAAGTTTTGTCCCTTTGAGAAGAGATAAGACAATGCATATGCCTCTCTTCTGTACAATGGTGGGGAATTAATTTTATAGTTGTCCTTCACTCTTGAAGTCGACCAGAAATGACATCATCACTATGTTTGAGTCAAGGTACAATATATTCAAATGTGGCTGAGCAGACCAATGTGAGTTCAGAAAGCTCTACCATAGGTTGGGCACAAATAGTCCACATGAATATTTGGAGGGGAGATAGCTCTAAATTTGCACATCTCAAGGGGTTTTTTTGGGTTTTTCTGAGCTATTACAATTCTGCTTCGCTAAAGCACAATGCTTTCTTTGATGTTGGCACACCATATTGAGGGTGGAATGGCTTCTGTCTGGGGCTGGATTTGGACTCAGGGTCTCCTGGGTCCAGGGCTGGTGCTTTGTCCACTGTGTCACCTAGTTGACCCATGACGACATCTTCAAAATAAAGTTAAAGCATAAAAGAAATGCACTGGAAGAAAGGGAAATGGAGAGGTGGAAGAGTGTGAAGTAAATCACATAAAGGAAACAAGAAAAAGCTTATGGAGTGGAGGGGGGAATAGGGAAGGAGCGGGGGAGGGAGTGAGCCTTACTTTCATCAGAATTGGTTCAAAGAGGCAATAACATAAACACTCAAGTGGTAATAGTAATATATTTTGCTGTGAGGAAAGTGGGAGAAAAGGGGAGCGGTGAAGGAAGGGAGGGCAGATTGGGGGAGGGGCAGTAAAAAGCAGGGAGGGATAGGGTGAAAGAAGATAGAAAATAGAGTAAATATCAAAGAGAGGGAATAGGATGAAGGGTAATACAGTTAGCAATAGTAACTGAAAGAAACAATATGCAGGATGCTATCAGAAGGATGTATGAAAAATGCAAACCATCAACAGAGGAATGGTTGGTATTGGAATACAGATTGAAGTATAATTTTATTTGTTAGTTCCTCTTGCTAAAGTTATTCTGTCTATTTTCTTTCACAACTTGAGTAATGTGAAGATGCTTGGCATAATTGCACATGTATGACTTATATTGATTCCATAGGGAAGATTGAAGAGGGAAGGAGGAAGAAAATTTAGAACACAAAGTTTAAAAAAAATATAATGTAAAGAAACAATGAGCAGGTGGATTTCAGAGAAACCTGGAAGGACTTTCATGAACTGATGCTGAGTGAGATGAGCAGAACCAGGAGAACATTGTACACAGTATCAACAACATTGTGCATTGCTCAACGGTGATAGACTTGACTCTTCTCAGCAACACAATGGTCCAAGATAGTTACAAAGGACTCATGATGGAAAATGTTCTCCAAATAAAGAAAAAAAAAAAGAACTGTGGAATCTAGATGCAGATTGCACCATACTATTTCTAATCTTTTTGTTTTCCTTTTATGAAGTTTTTCCCTTTGCTCTGA
Organism: Dromiciops gliroides; assembly: GCF_019393635.1. NCBI lineage: Eukaryota > Metazoa > Chordata > Mammalia > Microbiotheria > Microbiotheriidae > Dromiciops > Dromiciops gliroides. The sequence goes on from NC_057866.1 coordinate 268,508,158, forward strand.
TTCTTCAATACAGAATGACTAATGTAGAAATATGTTTAATGTGATTGTACATATATAACCTATATCAGATTGCTTGCTGTCTTGGGGATCGGGGAGGGAGGGGAGGGAGGAAGAAAGATTTGAAACTGGAAATATTATGGAAACAAATGTTGAAAACTACCTCTACATGTAACTAGAAAATAATAAAATACTATATTAAATTGGGGAAAAAATGAATGGCCTGCAGTGTTATCTAGCTCCTGAAAGAGAATGCACAAATTGTAGAATGAGATAGACATTTTCAAACACTAAAAATAGAGGAATTTATTTTGCTTAATTATGCATGTATGCCATTTATTACAAGGTGTTGGGTTGTTGAGTAGGTTTTTATTCAGTGTATGGTAGGAGAGTTGGGAGGGAGAGCAGAGCTATCTATAGGAAAAAGGAACAGAGAAAGGAAGGGAGATTGGAAAAAGGAAAAAAGAAAAAGAAAGGAAAAGAGAAAAAAGGGAGAAAAAACAAAAAAGGAAAAAAGAAAGAGGAATAAAGGATAGAAACAAGAGAAAAGCCATGAAAGCCTTTTTTAATATGCATGGAAAAGAGAAAGAAACACAGATAAGCCGGACAATTTTGAAAGCTATATGTGAAATTTATTATATGCTTAAAAAGTAAAAGCCAGATGTAGATAAGAGATTCATGTTTTCATGTATGACTGATGTGGGATTTCTCATATCTTCCTATTAGTGATCATGAACAGAGAGAACAACCAGGTGAATAGGCTCCCTGGAAAAAATGAATTACCTTTTTTTCTCCCCTTTCAGCTTTCTATTAAAATATCAGTATCTCGGGGCAGCTAGGTGGCACAGTAGATAAAGCACCAGCCATAGATTCAGAAGGACCTGATTTCAAATACGGCCTCAGACACTTAACACTTACTAGTTATGTGACCCTGGGCAAGTCACTTAACCCCAATTGCCTCACCAAAAAAAAATTTAAAAATAAAAAATAAAATAAAATGTCAATATCTCATAGTGGAAGGCAGGAGGAGCAAATTACATTAAAATATTCATACTTTGTAAAAAAAAAAAAAGTGATTCTGTTTCCTGGCATGGTGCTTGTATGCTGTTCAGGTTTCACTGGCATACAACAATGATGTCAGCACAATGTCACTGTAGACCTTCAGTTTGGTAGGTAGTCTAATACCTCTTTTCTCCACACTTTCTTTCAGAGCCTCCCAAACACAGAGCTAGCTCTTGCAATGCATGTGTCAACCCAGTCAGCTATGGAGTTTTATGGGTATGAAATAATACTACCACTAGCTAGCAGCACTTCAAGGTTTGTGAAGTGCTTTATAAATATGATCACATTTTATCCTCAAACAACTCTGGGAAGTAGGTAATTATTACTTTTAAAATTGAGGCAGACAGAGGTGAAGTGACTTGACTTGCCCAGGGTCACACAATTAGTAAGTGAGGCCAAATTTTAACTCAGTTCTTTCTGGTACGTACAGGGTTCTAGTTACTGAATCACCTAGGTGTCTTGATTATGGAGCCACAGAAATGAAATGCAAATTGTCAGACTCGAAGTTAATGTTGGTTAGTTTGATTAGATGTTGGTTAGTTTCTTGAAAAGCTTTTCTTAATCTCTGACTCTGTTTTTATCTCTCTCTGTCTCTCTTCATGTGTTTCTATATCTCTGTCTTGCTCTATGTATGTCTTGGTCTCTTTGTCCCTCTGTTTCAGTCTCTTTCCCCTCTTACCCCTCCTCAAAAAAAAAAAAAAATGGCCCACTGGGCTGAAAAGTGGGGGAGGATACATTCAGATATAAAAGTGATCTAAAGGCAAAAGTTATCAAAACATTTTTTGTCAACAGCTCTGAAGAAAAGAACCTTACTTCTGAATAGAGAACCAAAAAAATTAATATGGATTTATTAAATACCACACCAAATTTGGACTCTACTTCCATTAGCCAGATAAGGTGGTAGCATGTTCATGGGAGAGGTTCTAGAACAAGTCGTTAAAGGCAACATAACTGGTCCCACATTCAAGTCAATATATTTTATAATCATAACATGCTATAGCAAAGCTGAGTACCTCAATCAAACCAAACTGAATTCTTTATTAAATCTAGTTGTAATGCCCAGATATATGTTGGGAGCCTGGGGAGTGACTTATTCACACCTAGAGGACAATCAAGGTATAGTCTCACCTGATAAAGGTATCTGGGCAAAACATTTCATAGCTCAACTTAAGGGACCTGGAGGAATTTGATTTATTGATTTGTTACACTACAATTCTAAGAGGATCCAAGCAGCCTGGGGCCATATAGAGTAAGATAAGAAGCACAAAAGTACCAAAACATAACAAAACAACAATTTCTGAGAGCACCACCATATTACAGTATGGTGTTTGAGCTCCCTTGTATCTTTCTGATTCTCTCATGGTAACCTTGAACCACCAAGAAAATTGAAATTTTCTTGACTTAAATTTATTCAGTATAAGATGAGATGGCCATGAAAAATGGCAGAATCTTTTAAAATGGTGTTTATTCCAGGACTAGAATTGCAACCCAATAAGAGGCACTGATCCAGACTTGTTTTATCTCCCTACCCTTATCTTCCCCACTCTCTCATGACAAATATCCTTATCCAATGACAATATCCTTGCCTAATCATCATTTTGTAATCTCTCTCATCTCCAATTCAAGCTCCACACAGCTACCACAGTAATCTTGCTAAAGCACAAGTCTTAACAAGTCATTGCCTGGATTAAAAATTCTCTATGGTTCTCTATTATCTCTAGGAGAAAATATAAATTCTCTATTTCATTTCAAGTCGACTGACTCAAATCCACCTTTCCAGGTTTCATTCATTCATTCATTCATTCAGACATGTACATATACATATATATATATATGCACACACATATATACATATATAATATGTGTTTATCATATATATATAATGTTTTATAAGTAAATTAAGTGAAGTCATGTCAACAAATAAGGCAAGGTGCCAAACTCTGGGAATAAAATTAGTAGAAAGAAAGATAACCCATGCTCTCATGAAGCTTACATTCTTTTTAATTTTTTAAAATTTTATTTGTGTTATATAATTATATTTTATACATATATCAAACATAGATATAATATACACAGACACATATATGATATATAATGTAAATTTCTACATTATTACATTGAGATCTACCTAGATATATTCAAATACATATAACTTGTTATTTTAATTCCTTAAATAACTGTTCTATAAATAACAAATACATACCAATTTATATAAATGATTTAAATGACAAATTTGTTTAAATATAATTACTATATAAATAATACCTAAATAACATATAAATGCACAACATATATATATGCGTGTGTGTATAAATTCATATATACCTCCTGTACCCTTCCCAGCATACCCCTCCCCCACCTTTCCAGATTAAACATTTTTATTTATCTTTTTCTATTCTAATCTCTATCCCTCCCTTGCCCCCTCCCCTAGGCAGTAAATAATATAATATGGATTATACATATATGATCATGGAAAACATCACCATATTTGTTACTTAATGAAAGAATGTGAAAAATAGCATGCCCCAGTCTGTTGCATCAATATCAGTTCTTTCCCTGGAGATGGATAACATGTTTCATCAATATTCCTTTGGGATTGATTTGGATCATTGCATTGCTGATAATAGTCAAGTCATTCACAGTTCTTCATCAAACAATATTGTTGTCTCTGTGTAGAGTATTCTCTTGGTTCTGCTTACTTCCCAATACATCATTTCATACATGTCTTTCCAAGCTTTTTAGAAGCTCTTATTTTTTCAAATAATTTATATAGTATTGCGATTAATTGTTCTTTAAAAGTTTGGGAGAAATTCACTTGTGAATCCATCTGGTCCTAGAGATTTTTCAACTCATTCAACTTCTCCTTTAAAAATTTAGATGCCATATCACTTGGCATATACATGTTAAGTATTGATAAGACTTTATTGTCCATGGTACCCCTCAGCAAAATTTAGTTTCCCTCCCCAACTCCCCCAATGAGATCTGTTCTGTCTGAAATCATAATGGCTACCCCTACTTTCTTTGCTCCAGCTGAAGCATAATAGATCCCGCTCCAACTCTCTACATTCACCCCATGTGTATCACTCTGCCTCGAGTATGTTCACATTTATAGTTATGATGACTGTCTATATTGTTTCATGCTATTTTTCATCTGCTCATCCTTCCCATTCTGACCCCCACCCTTTCCTTTCCCACAACTGCCTTACTTAAGATCACCTCCTTCCCCAATATCTCCTCCCCTGTATCAGCCCACACACCCCCTATATTATCAGCCCCAGTATCTGAACTTCCCAATAGGGTAAGATAGATTTCTATATCAAACTGAGTATATTTGTTATTCCCTCTTTGTGCCAGGTTTCTTAAATATTATTCTTGTCCACACACTCTACATTCTAGCCAAGCTGGCGTACTTTCTATGCTCCTTAAATGTCACCCCAGGGTCAGCTAGGTGGCGCAGTGGATAAAGCACCGGCCCTGGATTCAGGAGTACCTGAGTTCAAATCCGGCCTCAGACACTTGACACTTAACTAGCTGTGTGACCCTGGGCAAGTCACTTAACCCCCATTGCCCCACAAAAGAACAAACAAAAATAATAATAATAATAATAAATGTCACTCCATCTCTTCCCTTAGAGTTTGTACACAGACTTCCCCTCAAGGTTGGCACACCTTCTCTCCACAGTCTGTCTCTTAACATCCTTAGCTCCTTCCAGACTCAGTTTAGTTACCACCTCCAAAGGCTTTTCCTGATCCCCCAAATTGTAAATGAGCTCACACTGCCCCCCAATTGATCTGTATTTATTCTGTCTACGTTTAGCTGCATATAGGTTGTACACCTTTACCCTTACCCAAAGTAGATTGGAAGCTCCCTGAGGCAGAGCCTTTTTTTTTTTCAGTTTTGTACATCCTGTGCCTGCTTGGTTTGTCTGGATAACTTCCTTGGTGAAGGCTTTACTCTGGGGTATAGTGGATAAAATGTTGGCCTCAGCAATCCAAGACATTCCTCTGACACATTCTTGATGTATGATACTAGCCAAGTCCCTTAGGTCACCAAGCAAATATCTAAGACTATGAGGTTGCTGAACAGCAATCAACCTGTGTGGATATATACCAGAAAAAAGGCAGATTTAAAATCACTCAATAAACACTCAACAAATTATTAAGACTACTGTCAGTTATTTGGCAATCTTGCATTTCATTTTCTAAAAAAATGGGACAGTAGAGGAGTAATTGTATCGGTATTGGGAGTGTCACATGTTTTATGGAGCTTGGGTTGGTTCTCCTTTAAGCAGAATAAAGGCCTTCCTCAGGATTCAGTTGGCCAAAGGGGCAATAGTCTTTGATATGTCAGTTTGACTTCCTTGGTTTCTGTAGCCTTGAAGTGTACAGAGATGGTGCAGGATACTTTAACAAAGGCCCAATAGCCCTCCAGGGGTGCTTTTCTGAGCAGGCATTGCTAATTCCCATGGCAATTGCCACATGTAAAGGTGAAGAGGACTAGCATTTTATTTGAACAAGTCTCTTTTTTGACATTAGGATACATTTTTTCTGCTTTTTTTTTTCCGGGGCAGTAGGGGTTAAGTGACTTGCCCAGGGTCACAGGTAGTAAGTGTCAAGTGTTTGAGGCCAGATTTGAATTCAGTTCCTTCTGAATCTACTGAGCCACCTAGCTGCCCCCATGACGTTAGGATACATTTTAAAATTTTTCCTTTGCTAATACTAAAATTATTTCCATTGCATTTTGTATCCCAGGAGAATCTCAGTGATTTTAAAAATAATTAATTTATTTTGTAGGGCAATGAGGGTTAAGTGATTTGTTCAGGGTCACACAACTAGTAAGTGTCAAATGTCTGAGGCCAGATTTGAACTCAGGTCCTCCTGAATCCAGGGCCGGTACTTTATCCACTGAGCCCCAATATCATTGAGTTTTAATTTTGAGCTTGAATCACTGGATTGACCTGAGTTTGGTCTGTTATAGAATCGTATTATATGAATCAGAATAAGAATGACTATGAATCAATAACAAGTACATGTACAAGTTGTAGTGGTGGTGGTGGTGGTAGTTGTAGTACCAGTAGTAGTATACCTTTGAGGATTCTTCACTGCCAAAGAGAAGGAGTTTCTACAAGTTGATTCTATGTATTCTCTAGCCCAATGTGGAAACCTAACCAATTTCTATTCTTAATAATGTTGCATATCATAGAAACAGTAATAGCTAGGTTGCTCAGTGGATACAGTGCTGGGCCTGCAGCCAGCACTTTTATTATTATTATTATTATTATTATTATTATTATTAATTATTATCATTATTATCGACTTATCTTCTAAAGTTTAAATCTGGCCTCAGACACTTCCTAGCTGTGTGACCCTGGGAAAGTCACTTAACCCTGTTTGCCTCAGTTTCCTCATCTATGAAATAAGCTGGAAAAAGAAATGGTTAACCACTCTGGTGTCTTTGCCAAAAAAAAAAACCCAAATGAAGTCATGAAGAGTCAGACACAACTTAAATTACTGAACAACAACAAAAAACACAGAGAGATGAAGTAGCCCAATGTACTGGATACAGGGCCAACCTTGGTATCCAGAAAGACCTGAGTTCAAGTCCTGCCTCTGACACAAACTGGCTATGTGGCCATCAATCAGCAAAGCTATTCAATCTCTTTGTGTTCCAGGCATTCTCTAAGTCTATAAATTGTAAAGGAGTCACAAATCTGTAGCAGTGGAGGGAAGTTCAAAACTGGAAATCTCCCATCTCAAGGAAATAAAAAAATCCACATACACATGCGCGCATGTGAGAGAGAGAGAGAGAGAGAGAGAGAGAGAGAGAGAGAGAGAGAGAGAGAGAGAAGTAGCAAGAATACAGCTTACAAAACTGATGGAAGAATTATGTAAGTAGCACATCTGAGAGGAACATGCTGCTCTTCACTCAGGTGGTTGGTCTCCTAGACCAACATGCCATTAGTAAATGGTGATCATTCCAGCCGAGAAATATTTTGTTAACATTCCCATAGTAACCTTAATTTTTCCCTAGCAGGCATGCATTCCAATGAGGTGCACTAACTTTCTCCTTGTTCTCTGTCTACTGCTCTCCCACTGATAAATCATGGAGCCTCCTTGACTGACAGTCTTGTAACTAATGATACCTTATATCCAAATACAATATTCTCCTTAAAGAGTTCAAAGCATTTTTTACAGATATCACTATTCTATTAACTAACAACCCTATCAGAGAGTTGGAAGTGAGGGAGTAACTGCATCTTACAATTAGAGCAAGGGAGGGGAACCATTTATTTCAATTTTCACAAGTCAGAGCAGACCCAAGGTTCAAATTAAGGTCTAGTGTTGGGTCATTAGTCACTTCTTTATGCTTCTTTAAGGTGGGCTATTCCTCTGTAGTTCTCTGAAGTAGAATACAGAAATGGTAGATTTGGGGGGGTATTCCCCAAACTTTAACTTTAGGATCTCTTAAAAATATTAAAATTTGGAAGGGATCTCTTAGATCATCTTGCCCAATGCTCTCATTTCACAAATGAGGAAACTGAGGCCCAGAAAGGTCATTTTAGAGTATTACATAAGGGCATACAGGTAGAGGGGGCAGAGCTAAGATTTGACCCCTGATGCTTAGGCTTCAAATCCAGTCAACTTTTCACTATGTCACAATGCTGATAAACTTACTGGCAGACAGTCTTTACTGTAGAACCAGCAAAGAATTATTTGAATCCTTTTTACAGTAATAATATTTCTCCTCCTCCTTCTCCTCCTCCTCCTCCTCCTTCTCCTTCCGCTCCTCCTCCTCTTTCTCCTCCTCCTCCTCCTCCTCCTTCCCAAACAAGCTTAGTTCCAAAGATGATATGAGAGGACATCCTTCCTCTCCTTTGCAGAGATGGGAGTCCATGGATGTAAATATTACATATACAAATTGGGCCAAAGTCAAGAAGGGGTTCAATATTTAATAATTCCTTTACTTTTTATTTATAATACCATAGCATTATATATAGTATATATAGGACATAAATTTACATTATGTTTGAAAAATCAAATTTTGTAAACAGCAAAAAATAAAGAAAAATAATGTTCAAAATATTGTTAAAATATCATGACTTTTGGCCGACCCTGTAGTTTCAGAGTTTTCACTGTAATCATCAATTTTATTCATTTTTTTTCTTTCTCTCTTTTCTTTAAACTAATATTCTTTGCTCTATGAGATGACTCTATGGCAGGGGAGAAAGGAAAAGACACTGGGAAAAAACAAATTATATGAAAACAAAAGACAAATAAAAACTTAATAACATAATTTGCCTCATAAACCTTGAAGAGCTATGGAAATGAATGTTATGACATTATTGAAAAGTAATTCATACAAAGTAGAGAGAAATCCCCAGAGTTGGAGTCCAGGGCTAGTGCTGCATGAAAGATAGATACTGTGTGATTTTAGGGGGCTACATGAACTTCCCGCCCCACCAAGCAGTCAGCTTTAAAGGCCATCTTCAAAACAGATAGATTCTTCCCAGGGCAGACCTTCTGTCTATATACTTTATCTTGGATCATTTTAATCACACTAGTTAGGCACTGAGAAGATTAAGTACCAGTCAAATAGGGGCTAAGTAGGCACTGAGAGGATTAAGTACCTGTCAAAGAAATTCAATGGGAAAAATACAGCTAAGAGTGAGGAAACCTAGGGTGTTGGGATTCTTTAGTGGGGACACTTAGGCATGGAATGTGAAAGGAGAAGAGGAAAAATTTTACCTAGGACAAACCAGTCCTTGTGGTATCAGTTGTTGGTTATTTATGGACCTACCTTGAAAATGTAATTCAAACAATTACCCTTAGAGAGAAGTTCTCTCTTTCTAGCCCTTAATATTTAGAGGTTTGGGGGGTTGGGGTAGGAACAAGAATCTTATTTAATAGTTTTTTGCTGTCTCTATAAAAATGACATGACAATAGCTAGAATAATAATAGTTAGCATTTACATAGTACCTACTATTTGCCAGGCACTGCATTAAAAACTTTATAAATAATTAAGATTAACATGGTCTCTAATGAATTTTCTTAGAGTCAACAAGACAGAATGAATGGTGTAAACTCATTGATGAAGCAGCAAAAATTAAAATGTTGAAATTTCTGTGGGGAAAACATGAAGAAAGCACTAGGGGTTAACCATCTGTGAAATGTTCTCATCTCAATAAAGATGACTAAGACTGTTGTTCAGTTGTGTCTGACTTTTTATGACCCCATTTGTTTTGTTTTGGTTTGGTTTGGTTTTTTTGGCAGAGATACTTGAGTGGTTTGCTGTTTCCTTCTCCAGCTCATTTTATAGATGAGGAAACTGAGGAAAACAGGGTTAAGGTACTTGTCCAGGGTGACAGAGCTAGTAAGTATCTAAAGATGAATTTGAACTCACAAAGATTAGTCTTCCTGATTGCAAGCCCTGTGTTCTATCTATCATACTACTAAGCTGCAAAGATGACTAGGAGAAGATGACAATTAAAATATGGAAACCAAATAGTCAACAAGTTGCATCACTGAGTAAACATTTATTATGTGTCTACTATGTGTTAGGCACTGAGCTAAGCAATGGGGATATAAAGAAAGCCAGGAACGAGGCCAGGGAGAATGAATGAATGAATGAATGAATGAATGAATGAATGAATGAATGAATAAGTGAATGAATGATATTTATTAAATGTGCTGTTTTTCAAGCATTGTGCTGTCCTGTCTATGCCACACAGAAATGAAAATGTCCCCTTCCCTCAAAAAAAACTTCTATTCTAATAGGGAAAGAAAACATTTATGAGTCAAATGGTAGCCAGGAAGGTGTATTTTGTTTTGTAAAGTATAAGAACGAATGAATAGATGTGGGGAAAGGCAATATAGTATTGGAATGGACACTGAAATGAGACCTCAACCCAGCTCTGTTCTCACGTAGCAGTTTGACTTTAAATAAATCCCATAAACAGTTGGAGGTTCTAAAAATTGAGATGATTAATTGGACTGGATTGTCCTCTACCATTTCTTCTAGATGCAATATTCTATTTAAGAACAATGAAAATATGATTAACAGTAGGAAGTATTAGGACCAATGGTTCAACTTCTTAGAATCTCAGTTTCCATATCTGTTAAGTTGAAGTGTTTTTCAGTGAGTAGAGAACCTGATGACTTCCAAAGTGTCTTCCAAAGTCTGACATTCTTTAGTTCTATGAGAAAGGCAACCTTTGAGCTATAGACAGAAAGAAATGAGGAGAGCAGATTGAGTGTGAAACCTGAAAACAACCCAACTTACCTCCACTGCCAGGCTTGCTTAAGATGCTATCAGTTGAAGAGCTTCAATTTCACCAATACCAAAGCACTCAAAATCACCCTTATAATAAAGCTGTTGACAAGTATATGGCTGGCCTGGTGAATAACCACCTACAAGATCACTGAATAGAATCATAATTACTATTTATTATTGTTATGGGTCCTCTTTGCACCAAAAAAAATCTACTGCCACATAAAAGTCTTTGCCTGGGAAAGAAACAAGTCCTTGGACATCAAAAACATCTTTTGATTTTATATTTTTCCAAAGGTGATTCTAGGGATAACCATGATTTCTTTGGAGTTTCTCCCAAATCTTTTGTACTCTTTAAACATAGCCTGATTGATAATAATGATAAAAGTAATGAAACTGATAACGATAGTGATGGTGATAATGACAGCTAGCATTTATTGTTTTAAGGTTACTTAAGTATTCTCTATATATTATTTCATTTGATTTTTATGACAATCATCTTGGGAAGTGAGTAATATAAATATTCCCATTTTACTGAAGAAGCTGTGGTTGTGATATTGAACCCCACTGCTTCTACCAGGGACAGAGACTCATCCTTGAAACAAGTCCTGGTGGGAACTTGAAAAGTCTTAAGGACTGGGGTCCTTTATTATATGTGTCTGCTATACACCACTGAGGAGCCATACAAAGGCAATATTCCTTCTCTCTTGTTCTCCATTGATTAATGGGCTGTGTCCTGTTAAGTCCTGTGTATATGTGTGTGTGTGTGTGTGTGTGTGTGTGTGTAATTCAGAGAGAAAGAGAGAGAGATGAGAGAAAGATAGACAGACAGACAGAAAGATATCCACACATACATTGTATGTACATATACGTGTATATACATACACACATGTGAATATATCCATAGATGACACATGAATATTATATAATATAAATATACAATGAATCATCATATTAATATAATATAATAAATATACTATCTATCCATCTATCTGTCTATCTATCCATCTATCTATCTATCTATCTATCTATCTATCTATCTATCTATACACACACACACACACACACACACACACACACACACTGCATCTTACTAGGGAAGTAGGAATATTGATTTGAAGCTAGAAGCCATCTTATGGTCTATTTTACAATGATAAAACTGAGGTCCAGGATCATAGAAGACCATATGCTTCTTATACATATATACACACATTTCTACATATATGCAGATTTCACACATGTGGGTTTATATAAAAATGAGCACACATGTGCATATACATGTGTTGCACATAGATATATACATGTATACATATTTATGGTTTATTTTCTATATACTCTTGTGTATTCTACTTTATGCATTTAAAAACACTGTTTGGAAGTGGTTCATAGGCTTCACTGGATCGTTAAAGATCTGAATGACACAAAAAAGATTAAGAATCCTGGGTCTAGGGGCAGCTAGGTGGTGCAGTGGATAAAGCACCAGTCCTGGATTCAGGAGTACCTGAGTTCAAATCCGGCCTCAGACACTTAACACTTACTAGCTGTGTGACCCTGGGCAAGTCACTTAACCCCCATGGCCCTGCAAAAAAAAAAAGAATCCTGGGTCTAAAGTGACTTGTGTGGTTGCCTTCTAGTCAAAGGGAGGAAATGGGAGAGAATGTTAGTACTTACCCTCCTAGGGGGTCCCACATGTTTTACACCTACCTCAGCTCACTCAGAACATCTAAGGATTACACATGTCAAACAAGTTGCCACTAGATCCAAAATTACCCTCTGAATTTTGGCCAGCCTTGAAAGCTTGTAGAACCAACCAAGATCAAAGGGCTGCTAAGTGGAGAGGAGCATAGAGCAACACACCTGAAGTTCAAATCTAGTCTCAGAACCTGGGCAAGTCACTTGACCCCCCTCTTACCTTAGTTTTCTCATCCATAAAATGGAGGTAATAATAGCACCTACTTCTGAGAGCTGTTGTATTAACTGAGATGTTATTTGTAAAATGTCCTCAAAGACTTAAAGTGCTGTATAACTGCTAGCTATTGTTATTCAAATTACATATACAATTGCATTATTACTGTCATAAGACCTAGGGTTACCAGTCAGCTTGAGATCACTGAATTGACCCTCCTTATTTAACAGATGAGTCTCAGAGAGGTAATGGGGCTTACCCAAGGGAAGATAAGTAACAGACAGCAGAGTGAGGTTTTGGACCCACAACCTCTGCTCCCTTCCTCTAACACACTGCCTCTTCTGACCATACAGAACTTCCTGCTGCTCTTTTTCCCCCCTCTGTGCCCATTACCCTTCCATGGCACACTTCCACAGGGAATGAAATGCCAGACAACAGTCTTTGTTGATTCAGTACAGATCAAAAGCCACTCATTAAGAATCTATTCTTTACAAGCATACTGCATGGTGGACACAAAGGGGAAAAGGAAACAGGAAGAAAAAGAATTTATACTCAAGATTGTGCTGAGAAGCACTTACTCTGTATTGGCAAGGAAACACAATATACCCAAAGGAATGACAAAGGAAGACCCTCCCCAAAAGGAGATTGGAGCAAGATTCTACAAATGCTGCTGTCTAAGTATGGAGTGCTGGCCTTTAATAAGAAAGAAATATAGGACTAATGGCTCCTATTCACAGCTGCCCAGTAGTTTAGTGCAATGTCCTTGAAGTCAAGTACAGAAATGCTAGAAGTGACAACAGCTGGCCTGAGGGATTAAACCATTTAGAATACACATTTTTCACCCCCCTCCCTAACTCCCATGGAAATTAGTAGGTCTAATGGGGAAAATGCTAGATCTGTGATCAGAAGCCCATAGTTTGATTCCCAGCCTCACTGTTTACTATTTGTTCAAGTTACCCTCTATGCCTCAGTTTACCCATGTGTAAAATAATTATCTCTGACTTGAAATCCTATAGTCCTATGACTTATTCTGTGATCCCCAGACACTCTTTAAATATGACATAACTATAATATTTGTTATCTATCAGTAGTAATAGAAGTGAGAAGGTCAAGAGAAAAATCACCATTTCCAATACTTCCCCTATTCATCATGCAGCAAGCCTACCCCAACACTGGCCCTAATTAACATGCACTGCTTTTCATATTCAGGAGTGGCAGGGAGGAGAGGAACAGGAAACAGTTAGATGGCTCAGGAGGGTCTGGAGTCAGAACGACTCCAGAGGTCAAATTCAGCCCCAGATGCTTATTAGCTGCATGACCCTGAGAATCTCTGCTTGCCTCAGTTTCTTCAACCATACAAATGAAAATCATATTAGCACGTACCTCACAAGGTTGTTATAAGGATCAAATGAGATTTAAAAAAAACCCAGAGTACCCAGCATATAATATGCACTGCATAAACATTAGCAATGATTATTAAATTAATAATTAATATTATTAAATTATTATTATTAAAATGACTCCCTCACCCTCATCACCTGATGACTAACCTAAAGAACAGTGGGTGGAGGAGGAGCCACCAGGATGTAATGCAAGGAAGGCTGATTGGGACTAAGGAAATGGGTGTGAAATTCTACGGTAGCCTTATACAAGCCCCTGTGGTTTTCTACGTTTCTGTTTCTTCACTAATAAAAACGAGGGGATTGACCCGGCTTTGGGTCCCTTCCAGCTTTGGTCCTAAATGCCTAAGAAAATAATAATAATAAATGTGGAGCTGATTTTAGAGCTAAAAATACCTCATTTTATAGATAAGGAAACCAAGGCACAGAGGTTGTGACTTGGCCAGGGTCACAGAGGTAGTACATGGAAAAGTTAGATTTGAACCCCAGTCATATGATTTCAAATCCAGGATTCTTTCCACAGGATGCACAGGTGCATTGAATACAGTAAGTGATTAATAAATGTTTGTCAAGGAAGATGGACACTACATACAGGTACCATCAGGATATTCTAAGATTTAGGCTACCTGAAAATGCATAGGAAGACCACTCGCCCCAGTCATCTCTAGACTCACCTGCTGGTGAATTATATTAGTCAGGCAAGACTGTATGTGGAACCTCCATTTCCTGCTAACTATATGTGTGTGCAGTTTGAAATTTTATAAAGGTGTGGGAAAGAAAAGTGTCACGGGATAGTCTTGTTTTGAACATAGCTCTAACGAAAAGGTTCTGTTTGCTTTCCCTTAGGAAAGGTCTAGACCATTCCAATCTACCTGCTCTGCTCCCCGACTTTATAGTTTGTATGTTTTCGGCAGAGTTGAGGGTGCTAACTAAGAAGCTTGATGAAAAAAAGATTCCTACTCCTGCCCTGGGCAAGGGCTCTCCCAGAGAGTAGGAAATGGGAGAACTTTAATGTGGTTTTTATATATTTTCCACAACCACATACAGACTAAAGACAATGAGTAATCTGTCTAAGCAAAGAAAAACACAGCCAGCCTTATTAATCATTTAGTAGAGCCCTCTGATTGTCCAGAGTAGGAAACTGAGGCCTAGGGAAGAGAAAGAAACAATCTTACTAAATCGATATTAATTGTGAAAAACAAAAAGATCCCTTGGGTGGTACAGTGGACATTGTCCTAGAATTGGAGTAGACATAAACTGTGAATCAACACTCAGAGGCTGATGAGCTGTCACCTTGAGCAAGTCACTTCACCCCTCAAAGTCTCAGTTTCCTTATCTGTAAACCAAGGATAATAATAGTATCTACCTACCAAGGACATTAAGAGAATCAAATGACGCATGTAAAGGTCTTTGCAAACCTTAAAATGTTACATAAGTAAATGCTGTTTATTGGTATCATTACTTAAAGCCACACTCTATTCCATTAGTCTCCAAAGTTGAGGTCTATGCCCATAGATGCTCATCATCATGCTCAGTAGAGGTGGGTGACCACTTAGAGGAATGGAGAAGATGACGCACACCTCACCAACCTTGACATATTAATGACTGGGCTTGTCCCCAAAACAAGTCCACAAATCCCTTCCTCTATTCTTACCTAACTCTACTCTTATTTTCCCATGCTATATGAGTTTAAAACCTCTTCTCCTCTATGCCAAGATCAACAACTCAAGGTACTCATAATCTAACCTTGATGCAGGAACCCACAGCAGCTTTATAGATAGATGTTGTTGGGAATTTCCTTCTTCCCAGACATCCAGACCTTGCTTTACAGATTCCTAGATCTGTGAGTGCTCTCCAGAGGACTTTGAGCTCCTAGGTAGTGTGGCTGAGTCAGTTACTCTCTCCCTTTTGTTTACAGTGTGACAGTGAATCATTAAGGATAAATTGTACAGATGAGTTGTGACCATCATTACAGATCTCAGTATCTTTCACTACAAACTCACTTCTCTTCTGGGCTTCTCTATATCAACAGTATTTTAAGGGCACCACAAGGCTTTCAGTCACGCAGATTTACAATCTTGGTGTCATCCTCAATTCCTCACTTTTTCCCACCCCACATATCTAATCAATTGTCAAATTATGTTCCTACTCCCCCCCAATACTTCTTACATCAGTCCTTTACTCTCTCTTCAAACAGTGACCACCCTAGATTTGTCTTCAGAACCTCTTACCTAGATAATTACAAGTCTCCTAATTGGAGTCCCTGGTCTCCAGTCATTTGCCATTCCGATCCATCTCAACAGAAATGGCAAAATGATTTTTCCTTGTGTGTAGGTCTGATCATGTCACTACCCTATTTAAGAAACTTCAGTAGCCCCCTATTGCTTTGAGTATGAAATATGAACTCCTATGCTAAGCCCATCAAAACCTGGTCCAAACTTCCTTTCCAGAATTTATTACACACTATTTCTCTCCTGTTTTCTAGAATCCATTCAAACTGGCCTCTTTGTTGTTGCCACCTATCTGTGACTATCTCCTATATTTATATTATTAGGCTGGCTATGCTCTATACCTGTAACATGCTCCGCCATCACCTTTAATTTGGAGGATCTCTTATTTCCAAGAAGATCCAGATCAAGCTATAACTTCTATTTGATGTCTTTCCTGAGCTCCAGCTGCTACAACTACTCTTCCTCCCCAAATCTGAGTTTATTTCATATATATATATATATATATATATATATTCTGTATGCAACATTCCCTTTGGATTCACTCTTCCAACTCCCACTGGAATTGTTGGGTTGGGTCTCAAAAGGATATCAGGCTACTTTTCTTATTGGGATTTTAGGGGTAAGCCTGAGGGATAGGTGTTTTTTTTCTTCTAGTGTTATTCCTCATAAACCTCCTTATCCAACATTATGAATTACCAGACAGCCAGAATAAATTGCCTTGTAGAAAAGGGTAAGAATTGCTGTTACATAAACATTCCCCTCAGAAAACAGGGGTACATTCTCTCACTTGCACACACAAATTCCCTGGGGAGAATGGACTTGAAATTAGCAAAGGAAGATGGTGACTTGTAACTCTAGATTTCTACGAGTCTTTCCCTCCCTTTGTGGAACAGTCATGAAGTTCCCCTTTCATGGTGTGCAACTCTCTCTGGGCTCTGAGGATAAGTAGAATCCTGAAGCTGTTTTTCCTCAGGTTGTCTAGTCTGTCCTCAGCTCCCAATGCAGATGCTACTACTTACTACAGTAAGCTACTACTGTCATAGGGACATTTCAACCATCACCAATGGGAAATCCAATGAAGGAGCATCCAGCAAATTGTGAAGGTGCAAGCAAGAGGAACCCTAGATTTCCTCTGACCTCATTCTGATGAAATACACAACTCTGAAGATGGACATTGATTGGCCATTTTATTTCCATATAGTGCTCATCGAAAACATCTCCATAAAACACTTGTGCCAAGGAACAAGGATCCAACCAGCTCTAAAGATTTTCCATGCCCACTGTGCCTGGAGGTACCTTTTAGTCAATAATCACTGAGCTAAGTGACTGTGAAGAGGAAAAGACGTAGGCATCCCCTATATCTCCAGAGACACAGCTTGACCAGGAATGTATGAAAAAGTATGTATGACTTTGCATTGGGGTCTTGTTATGTTTTCGTTTCATATCCTTCATTAATACTCCTATCATGTCGTAAGCGTCCATCAGTTTGAGCTGTCAGTCTGAAGTTGGGAGTTTCCAGTACAAAGGAACAAGATATAATCCACGTTTAAAAACTCAAGCACAACTTAACACAGATGAAAGCTTAAAGGGATATCCGAGGTGTCTGTGAAAATGCTCTTTAAATGCAAAATCATCTATAATTTAACGTTGGCCCACACCCTTCTTACCTTTCCCAGATTAGCATAATAGCCTCCAGATAAGTATCCTTACAGTCAGTCTTGCCTTTCCTCAGTCCATCTTTGACCTATGTGACAAATTTAAAAGAAAGTTTTCCCATTGTGCAGCACTGATCATGTTGTGTCCCCTGCCTCAACAACAACAAAACCAAACCTCCCAGGGGCTCCCTTTTGAGGAAAATTATTTTAAATCATTTTAGCATTTATGGCCCACCGCTGCATGGCTTGACTTTAAGGCTTTAGCCACAGCTTGCACCATTCCTTTCCAATCTTTCACTCTTCCAGCCAAACTAATTGCCCAGCTATTCCTCCATGATGTCACACAACAGCCCAGCTCCATGCATTTGCAGAAGCTATTCACCACACCTAGACTATACTGCCTTTTTATCTCTGCCTTCTGAGCCCAGGGCTTTGTTTAGCAGGTATTTTGCCTTAATCACCAGACCTTAGGTCTCACTTGTCACTTCTCCACACCACGCTACCTATCTTCCATCCCCCATTACCAGAAAGAACATGTCAGTCAATTCCCTAAGTATGCAACCACCCTTCCTATGACTTCTCTGTCCACAACCAACATCCCCCTCCATATGCTATCTTCCCCCTCTTTAGAATGCAGGTTTTTATAGAGCAAGGATTGACTTACTTGATTGTTTTTGTCTGTATTCCTAGAGTTTAGCATCGTGTATAGCACATAGTAAGAGTTTAGTTCAGGCTTCATTCATTCATTCATTCATTCATTCATTCATTTATTCATTCATTCATCCTTTATTTAGCTCTGCTCAACTATCAACTCTATGACAATTCTTCCCATATATATTTGTTGATATGGAATTGAAGTCAACAAATAATATGTAAAGTTTACATATGACTCAGTCTCTGCTCTTATTAAATTTACATTCTACAAAGGGAATGAGATACACACAGAGACTATGAAACAAAACAAGGAAACATATACACATACACATACACATATACATATACATATTGTAAAGAATTAATTGTTATTTGAGGTGTTTAATGCCTCTCTGAGCACTGGCCTGGGGTGCTCCACTCACTGGTTGTAGCCATTGCCAGGGCTCTGGCACCTCACGTCATCACCACTCGCCAACACCTACATGGGCCTGGCAAAATTATGATTGGAAGCCCAGTGAGGGCAGTCATGTGACTGTAAGAGTGGCCATCCCATTGGCTGGGGCTGTGTGAGGAGTTTCTAGGTTTGGGGGAGGAGAATTGGGCATTCTAGGTGGAAGCTGGAAAGCAACAGGCGTTCTGCTGCGTATTTTCAGCTGATTCCTGGGCAGTGCTATTTTTTTCAGGTATTATAATTTCCCTTTCCCCATTTTATTTCCTTTCCCTTGATCCTACTGATCCTGTTTGTGTGTGTGTGGTTTTTTTTAAGTTCGTTCTTGTTAAAATAAATCCTGTTTTGTTTTGAGGTAGGCTGCCGGTCTCCTTCCTTGCCCCAATATTGCGGCGAGCCGCTTAGCTAACACTCCCCAATTAAAAATTGATCCCCACAATCTACATCTACATCTACATCTACATCTACATCTACATCTACATCTACATCTACACCTACATCTACATCTATACCTACATCTACACCTACACCTACACCTACACCTACACCTACACCTACACCTACACCTACACCTACACCTACACCTACACCTACACCTACACCTACATCTACATCTACATCTACATCTACATCATGGGATGGAACCTGGGGTTTCGACAGTGCTTGGAGCTTCCAGTTAGTTATTTCCTCTACCAATAGAGATTGCCATTTTCTTTGCAATTTATAGTCTTAGTTGTGTGGGACACTCAGAGGTTAAATGATTTCACCAGGGCCACACAGACACAGTGCTAGTATGTGTCAGAGACAACCAAAGTCTTCTTCATGCTAAAGCTGCCTTTCTCTTTACTATATCATCCTCTCTTTCCTTCCCCCCTACCCCGTCTCTCTGTCTTTCTGTCTCTCACACACATACAAAACCTCATAGAAATGGGAATATATATATTATATATATATATATATATATTTGTGTGTGTATTCATGTATGTATGCATGCACATCGACATGTATGTGTGTATTTATGTGCTTAAACACACCTCACATGAGTGTGTGTATGCATGCATGTGTATATATGTATACATGTATATATACATCCACATACCCCACAACTATGTGTATATGTATGTATACACAAATATATATGTGTGTGTATATATATATATATATATATATATATGCATAGTATATATAGTAGCATAGTATAGGGACACAGAGACAGAGAACCCAAATCTCTACACTGTCACTCAGTGACCTTAGGTAACTCACTTTATCCCTCTAGAACTCAGTCTTCTTATGGAGGATGAAGGGGTTGAACTATAATATCTCTTCAAAACTTGTGAATTTATGAAGCTAACAACTGTCCACACACAATAAATAAAGGTATCATAATTCTCTTAAGTGAAAAAAGCCATGCTCTGCATCTCTTACACAGTATCACCCTATGGGATAAAAATATTACCTGGATGCTTAATTTATCATCCAATAGCTAGATATGTGCCAGGCTTTCCAAATAAAATTCAAAAATAACTCAAAGCAAGCCTAGTTTCAGTCTTGATGAAAACTGATCCAACTGGAGTAAGGGTTACTGAGAGTGTTTCTGAGGTTCACAGACCTTTTAAACAAACTTGGGCTGCATTTACCAAGGAGGGATGCCAAATTTTTAGCCAGTCCCTGGTTAGGTTTCCCATAAATTTCACTGGCATGCCAAGTCTATTCAGTGCAGTTAATGGTTCCCAGGGTACACTGGGCAAAGTTCAGGTGCTTCATTGAAGGCAATCCTGTTTTTCAAATCTCATATTTTAAATATATCACAAGGGCCGAGCATGACCTCACTCTCCCTGTCAAAAGGAGGACTTATCATAGGGAAGTGAGATGAAGATTATTCATTGTTTGATTCTCCCTTTATAAAACTGGATTGGAAATGGCCACCAATGGTTTGCCTTCACTCTGCTACAAGTGGTTTCAACTTTTTTTTCCTACTAAATATCTCTTGGCACCAGATTCAATTTAATGTACCCCCTACCATTTTTTCTTTTAAATTAGAAATGTTCACTCTGCTTAATATAATACAGCCAGTATTCAAAGGCTGAACTGGAGACAATATAGCCCCCCAAAACAAACCTCTTAGATTCTTTTGCTGCCAATTCAATAAGCCACGTAGCTAGAAGGAGCAAGATAAAAGTGCAGTATTCCACTAGTTTACCCCTTTCCCAAACAAACCCTTGCTCATCAAGCAAAGCACTTATATATCAGAATTTTGAGAGAAAATATGAAGGAAGAAATGGCAGATTGTTATGATCTGATGGGCGGAAATAATTAGGCAAATAGCAAAAACTTGAATCCACTCTTCAAAGAAATGAAAGAGAACAAGAGATCCGGGATTACAAATATAATGAAGTGAAAGATGATCTGGAAGAAGAGAAGCAAAAAGCAATAATGATAAAAGAACACATGAGCTCTCCATAAGCAAAACACATTGATTTTGAAAAAAGGGTAATCTAGAGACAACTTTAGGATCAGAAGAACTGCCAGATAAATATGATGAGTCAAAACTTGTAAAACTATAATGAGAAAAAAGAAATAGAAGGAAAGTACCCAGAACTTTTGAAAATAGAAAATAAAGTACCAATCTAAAGAATCCAAAGGTTTTTCTCCATAAAATGAAAAACCTCATGCTTCAAACTCCAAGATGGAGACTCTCCAGCCTTTGCCACCATTCCTCAGCTGCCTTCTCACCTTCTCCCCTGAAGCTTCCATCTTTTGCTTTGATCTTCTTCTCCACCCCTATTAACTCCTTCTCCCATGGCTGAGTTCCTCCTTGGACTTTCATTTGAGGAAGGACCAGTCATACCTCATTCCTTTGCCAAAATATCTCTCTCTGCCCCACTGCTCTTCAGTTCCTTTCATGTATTTTCCTCTCCCATTAGAATTTAAGAAAACAGGGATTATCTTTCTTCCTCCTTATATTTGTCTCCCCACCCCCCTAGGAGGTGATACTATATTCCTGGTACATTATAAATACGTAATAAATGAATATTGACCTTGATCTTGATGTAGTGTTAGATTGAGCAAGTCCAGTAATAAATAACATCTGCAAGTGACCAGGTGAAAGACCTTTATATATAATTGAAAGGAAATTTGAATGAAGATAACTCCTGTGTTGTCTCAGGAAAAAAAAGAGAGAATACAGGAGAATGGGTTACATGGCAGAAGGAGAGATTGAAAAGGGGGGAAATGGTGAAGGAGAGCTCAAGCCACTGCAGAAAAGTCAGAAGAGGCATGTTCTCTAATGGCAGATGGGGACCTCAAAATGACACCAATCTGTAGTGAGCTGGTACACAGAAAAATCTTTTCTCTGACAGTTTGTTGTGTTTCCATGGAAAATATCCCTATTCAGGTAAAGGATATGGATTGAGATAGAAGATGGACTGGTAAATGGGGAAGAACTTATCATAATGGAGTCAGAGGGTAACCTTGGATAGCACGATTGGGTTCATTATCTCCACCATGAATTGTTACTCTAATAGTAAGACACAACAGAAGGGGGAAGGGGACAAAGGGGCAGTCTGTGAAAGGCAATAACTCAGAAATTGTTTAGGGAATTCAAAACTTCAGATTCTTTAATTCCATGAGGAACATAAGGAAGCTGAATCAGGAATAAATAATTATACATAACAATGAAACAAAAAAAAACATGAGAAAATAATTAACAAGGACAATGTGGTAAAGAACCCCTTCTTAGGAAAAGACACAGGAAAAAAATGAACAAAGGAAACAAATTAGAGCAAATGTTGAAGTCTTCATACTGTAAAATATTTTTGAATTGACTAGCCTAATTTGCGGGGCTAATCTGACTGGAGGACTAAACTAGGGACTTTTGACTATTTGTCTATCTGACTTCGTTAATTTAATGTGGGCTGTTTATAAAGTTCCACCACACTGCTCCCAAACTGATAGACTAAAGATTAAGAAGCCTCTTAACCAAATAATCAAAGAAGTGTTTATTTATGAGATGCTGTTGAAAATTAAGAATACAGGGAAATAAAGTGTACAACCTGACTGCTTTCCTGCGGTCTCTTTCCACTGTCTCTTTCCCACCTGTTACACCTTGAACTTCTTGAATATAATAATGGCCTTAGCCGTGCCCTGCCTCAGGGCACTCAGGTCCTTTATTCTAACTCCGAGCCCCTTTCACTTTGTAAATCCTAACTTATAACTTTCCTTTCCTTACTGCCACCGCTGAACCCGTGTTTCTCTCTCACCGACCTTCTGTCTGTCTGCTCTGTCAGTTTGCTCTTCAGCCTCTCTTTTCTAATCTTGTCAGCTGCTCTCTTGACCTCTTCTCAGCCCCCTGTCTCCTTGTCCGAACCTGAACTCTCCTCCATCCTTGTCAGCGCTCCCCTCTAGTCAGCCCCTCTTTCCTTCCATCTTGTCTATCCAGTCCGTCCTCTATCTAGTCCGTCCTCTCTCCTGTTTCACTCCCAGGTCTATATATACCTTTTCTTCTCTCCACTCAAATTTCGGGGCTTCCTTTACCCCCACAGACCAAGCTAATCCACCAGCCAGGGCTGCGGCTGGTTGGGGGGGGGGGATGCACTCACACTTCACGTGCCTCAGCACAGGCTATCCGGGATCTTTCGGATAGCTCCACTCAGGTAGGGGGGAGCTGGGGCTTTTTTTTTCCCCCAGCTGTCTGACCTGGCATCTTGTACAGCCCACGGGGCTTTTTCACTCAGCTGAAGCTGAGGAGGAGGGGAAGAGACCCTGAGGGCCTAAGGCTTTCTAATCTCAGCCTAAAGGTAGGGTCCCCAAATCAAAATAAATTTCCACAATACTAATCATTTAAATGACAAGAGAGAAAGAAGAGGGGCAGCTAGGTAGCACAGCGGATAAAGCACTGGCCCTGGATTCAGGAGGACTTTAGTTCAAATCCAGCCTGAGACACTTGACAATTATTAGCTGTGTGACCTTGGGCAAGTCACTTAATCCTCATTGCCCTGCCAGAAGAAGAAAGAAGGAAGAAGAAGAAGAAGAAGAAGAAGAAGAAGAAGAAGAAGAAGAAGAAGAAGAAGAAGAAGAAAGGGAAGAGGGAAAGAAATAAATAATTAAAGAAAAAGAAATCAATATGTTCCAAAACTAGAAAAAAGTTTGGTGGGTTGAGGATGTGGCAATGAAAATTTGTGGGATTAGGATTTCCTCAAAGCAGCATAACAGGGCTTTTGGAGCATGCCCACAGATCACCTCACATAAAATTGCTTTGATGAAGGCTTGTGGGGGAGGGAGGAAGAGAAGGAAGAGAGAGAGAGAGAGAGACTGACTGACTGTTTTTCTCCTATGGTGTGGATGGATACGGCCTCCTTTCCTTTGATTGGCCATGCAGCCAGAATCTTGCACGTCATTTCCTTGCTTTGCACATCATTTCACAGCTTACTTATCCAACAGACGATGTGAACTGAACCATTGATCCAGGGAAAAGTAAAGGACTTTCTTCCCACTGTCCCTGTCTCTTTTATCCAGACTCTGAGAAATCCACCTGAAGATATGTTTCTGTTCTGTTTCATTTGTCCTTTTCACTTTCACGTATTGTGATGATCCCCACTGGACTCAGGAGTTTAAGCCATAGAAATCTTGAAGCCACAATTCTAGTTGGGATGTTGCAATCAGACAGCATTTCAGGGAAGCTTGGAGAAGCCTGAGACTCAAGCATGAGGTGGATTTCAGACTTGGAACTGGGAGTGTTCACTGCAGTACCTGCTGCTGCTGTTGATTTTTGTCCTTCTTTCTCAAAGAGTACTATGACATTGAGGTGATGCCATGACTTTCAGTGAATTGCATTTAAGTGAGGGAGGGCTGTGCAAGGTCACTAGCCTTGCTCTCTCCTCCAGAGCCTTCTGGGTCCAGTGGCAAGATATATATCAAGACTGGAGACAGCCCTGGGTGTTTAAGGGAAATAGATAAAGTGACCTGCCTAGGGTCACACAGCTAGTAAGTGTCTGAGGTGAGATTTGAACTCAGGTCCTCCCAACTTCAGGGCCAGTTCTCTATCCACCATGTTACCTAGCTTCCCGATAGTAACTATGCTAAACTATGAACTAATCTCCTTTCTGGTCCCAAAGAATGAGGTGGTATGGTGGGAGGGATCATGTCTCCCACCTATTGAGGAAATAAATTTATATTATTCGTGATTATATCTTTTGAAGTAAATATTCCTTTTTCAAAGCCAATCTGACTGCTAGTGAGTAAATGGAACTGGGGTGCAGAGAAATTCTACAATTGGAGGGAACACCAATGATGAGGACAAGCAACATTTGCAGAGAATAGAGATACCTGAGTCCTTAAGGGATCTGGAGTACCCTGAAGGTGGGGGTGAAATCTAGCATAGGTCCTTACAGCAGTGGGGCCATGATATTCAGGGTGATAGTAAAATTTAAAAAAATTTTAAAACTGATCATAAGGACAAAATACAGACTTAAAAGAGGAAGGAGAATCGATTGAAAACACTAATTCAGAAAAAAAACACAATAAAGATATAAATGGAGGAAAATATAGATCTAACTCCAATACCTTTGAAGATAAATAAAATAAACCATCCACTAAAAGTAGAGACAGTGGCAGATTGTATGAGAAAACACATCCCTAACACCTGTGGCTTAACACATTTAAAAAGCTAGGTTATACATAAAATAAAAAATTAGAGGCAGGCATAAAATTTACCATGTGTGAGATAAATTTATAAAAACCCAAGTTGCAATCATTTGTTCACACAAAGGAAAAATATATATTAATAATAAAAACAGATAAGCAAGGAAATTTCATTTTTCTAAAAGATATCATAGACAAAAAACAAATAACAATATTAAATTTACATGCTCCAAATGGCATATTTTCAAAATGAACAAGGACAAATTAACTAGATTGAAAAAAAACCTAGTAACACAATATTAGTAGGATATTTGCTATATTCTCAGGAGTGCACAAATCTAATAGAAGGAAAAACAAAATGAGAAGTATAGATTTGAAAAATATCTGGGGAAATTATAGCTAAAATAGTCTTATTATTCCTCTTTAATAGGAACGCTAAAGAACATATATATTTTTCAGCATCATGTGACATTTACACAATTGGCCATATTTACAACACAAAAAAATAACCAAAATTTTTGAAGTACTAAATACATTCTTAACAGATTTTCCATAACAATAAAAACAGTAATCAGTTCAAAGAGCACAAACAAATAACGAAATCATAAATAACAAATGGGTCAAAGAAAAATAATAAAAATCAATAATGATTATGTAGAAGAAAATATAATGATGAGACCTTCAAAAACGTTTGTGCTTCAACTAAAACAATCCTGAGAGGAAAAAAAAGCAAATATTTCAGGACATGATTTACCAGGGGATTAAAAAAACATCTAATGCCTATCATAAACTTGTTTGGATTTATCTCTTTCTCTGGAAAGTATAGTAAAGAGAAAACAAAAATCCAGTTAGTAGATAATAATCTTCACTTCATCTTCCAATTAGAGAATTGAGTTAACTCCATTTTTCTTGCCTTGCCCCAATCCCTACTGTAAGGGGCTAAAATTCTAGCTAGTCTGTCTAAAATATCTAATGAGTGGTTGCCAATAAATTATAAGCTTTAGCAAGAGTTAAGACTCTTAAGCATTTGTTAAGGAGAATAAGAATTTGGTAAAGAGAGAGAGAAAGGCCTACATTCATCTATCTATTAAAGGGAGAGAGCATTCCTAGCTCCGCTCTCCACCAGAGTCCTGAAGAAAGAGAGGGAGAGCACCAGCCTCACCCCCTCTTCCTCCCACAAGCAAACGTCACTTCCTGATGCCAAAGAGCCCCACGTCTTGCCCTCAGACTCCTTCTCTTCATGGCGGAGCATCCTGTAGTAGGTCTCCAGCAGGTGGCGTCATTCCAATCGTTATACTACTCCCCCCCCCTTGTATTGTACCACTCCTCATATTGGTTATTGCCTGAAGGCCCACAGTCCTGGAAACACATGGAAGTCAGATGAGAAACAAACAAACAAAAATATTCCTGAGGATTATTTCTCCAGAAAGTCATAAATGCCTGAAACAGGCATATAATAATAGGCTTATAATAAGGTATGACATTATTTTAAAAAAAAGAAAAAAATGAAAATCCCTAAAATATTGGTATCAATAACTAGCGTTTATACAATACTTTAAAGTTTGGAAGATTATTATTATTATTATTATTATTATTATTATTATTATTATTATTATAGTAAAGAACTGAGGTGGGCAGGAAGTAAATGCCTATTGATTGGGAAATAGCTAAACAAATTGTGGTAGCTGACTGTAAAGGACTGTTACAAGCTATAAGGGATGACAAATAGAATGAATACAGCAAAAAATAGAAAGACTTAAATTATATGATTGATGCAAAGTGGAGCTAGGAAAGCCAAGAAACCAATATGCACGAGGGCTACGACAATGAAAACAGAAAGTACAATGACAAAATTATTTTTAAAAATAATGTTGTAAAATTAACAAAGAAAAAATAGGCCTTAAAAATTAATGAAGTGATACTTCCCCCTATTTCTGAGCAGGGGTGGGTGGTGAGTGGTGAACAAAGTGGTCCACCAATCTGGAACATTGCCTAAAATGTCAGAATTTTTCAAAGTATTGATTAGTTTTGCTTTATTTTCTTCCAATTCCTCTTTTCCTTTCTCTGTAAAACATCTTTATTATATGGGATGGCTCTACAAGAAGAGAAGGAATGCAAGGGGCAATTTAGGTGATGTAAAAATATGTATTTATGTATGTATGAATGTATGTATATATGTATATCTTTATATCTATATACACATATATTTAATGATACTATGACTAGAATAAGTATTTTATACTTTTTATAAATTATTTTATATAATAAACATTTATTTATATAAAATATTTTCTATATATTATATAGAATAAATATTAATACTCAGTACTGGTATTGGAACAGACCATTATCAAAAACTGAATTTGATTCTTGTTTGGTTTTTTATGTGTTTTTTTTTTCAGGGCAATGAGGGTTAAGTAACTTGCCCAGAGTCACACAGCTAGTAAGTGTCAAGTGTCTGAAGCTGTATTTGAACTCAGGTACTCCTGAATTCAAGGCCAGTGCTTTATCCACTGCGCCACCTAGCTGCTCCCTTGAATTTGATTCTTGCCCACAAAACACTGATACATACAAATTTAACAACAATGTTGTGGTTGTTTTTAAATAAGCGTCACTATAAAAATACTCATAATCTCCAATCTATGTAGAATGAAGAACTTTCAAAATATAAAGGTGGAAAACCCATGTGGGAATATGATGAGGTGAATGACATCCCTTTTGTCCTGTCTACCACTAGAATTGTACAGGGATGCTTTCAGTGACCCTAGAGAACATGAGCTTACATGCTAATACCTTTATTCAGCTACAAAAAGCAGTTCTCTTATTAACCTTAGAAACATCCAGAGAACATTCAAAATAAAAGAATTATAAAAGAAAATAAGATTACTACTAATGAAAGATTACATTTACATAACACTTTAAATTTTGTCAAACAATACATACGTTAGCTTATGTGGTTCTCACCACAAATTATATGAGATGTTTTTTAAAAGTATTTTTATTGTTGTTGTTAGTATTAGTCCCATTTCATAGAAAAGAATAAAACTGGGTTACAGAGCAGCTGAGTGACTTGCCCAATATGTCAGTCATCTTGGCAGCCAACCATGAGAAAATGAGTAGACCAAGCTAAGTTCAAACTCTGTTCTTGCCACCAGCTAAGTTTGGCAACTCATTCTAAAGCACTTTCTGTTCTCCCCTCTGTTGTATTGAGTATGACTAAGTCTTTATTGAGTAAGACAATATCCTCTAATGATAGCTACATATAGAAAGTACATAAATAAAGTCAAGAAACACTATGATATTTTATCTGTCTCAAGAGAAAAGCATTACTCATTTCGAGGTCATTTGAGATTCCAGTGAATGCTGCTCATTTTTTCCACCATGGATTGCATTTTAAAAAATCATTCTAGACTTTTCACTGAGTACCTCCAGTTTATTGAAACCTGGAAGACAAGAAAAACAAATTTCAAACACCTGCTTACTGGCCCTGAGTATTTTCCTTATAGAAATATTCCTGCCTTTGTCTACATCACCAAAGTGAAATGTGTAATCAGGAAATTTATATGGACATCATTATTTCTCTACCTATCATTAAATAGGTATAGATAGGCACAAAGGTGAGGATTCTTCCAACAACTACAATCATGTGGTAAACCCAGACTCTTCACCTGAATCAATCAGAAGTATAAACTAGTTTGAGAGGCAATAAATTTGATTATTGAATTTAATCAGGTGCCACCATGTAGGAAGTATTTTAGGACTGGTTGAAGGAATGAAACATCTCTGAGCCCATATGTATTATAGCAGGCCATTGAAGAGTCAACTATCCTAGTAGAATGGTAACAGCAAAGGGAAATTTGATGAGGACTCCTTGAAGGGAGAAAAGAATTTCTGGTATACAGGAGCTGTGAGTTACACTTTGATCATGTACTCTCTAACTTTGAGTCTACTTTCCCATGAAATCTTTGCATAATTGAAAAAGAGTATTCCTACACTTCTAAGGGGATTGTACTTTGTAAGTAAATATCTCTTTCTAGAAAATAGTTATCAACTTGTTCCCTATTTTGGGGAAGCTATATATGATGCCTAAATATACAAATTGTGCAACCAGGAAACTCAAGTTAATCTGGACAAAATATAGATATTTGTGTCTTTATGTGTGTTGAAGGTAGTACTTGAGTTGACTTTAGGAGGAAGCTACATATGTATGACATGACCAATACATACCAGGGTTCCTACCTCCCCCAATGATGGGATTAGTTCCCTGAAAAGAAACAAAGGACATAACTGTCCTAACTTGAACCTAACTTTCCCTTGACTCTCTCACCTCAAATTCCAGGTAACCTCAGAGAATGAAAAACCCCACCCATATGGAATTTGGGGTCCTTCCAACTTAGTGGATAGCTGGAAACCATACAAGTTGCCATGTTCATAATCAGATACATTTCCATAGAAAGACAAGGTGCTTCATATCTTTTCTATGTTAGTGCTAAGTAAATCACCTTTTGCTAAATTTTCAATGATATAACATTGTCATTTCACCTTCAAATTGAACTTAAACTAGGAGGGTATTAGCTTCAAGATGACCCCTTTCTGTCTGTCTATCCCGCCATCCACCCATCCATCCATCCATCATCTAACTAGCTATGCATTATGTACAATTTCACCTGACTCCATTTTCAGCAATATCTGCACTAGACCATGCATTTTGTCATAAATATACATGAAAGGGAAGCTATACATGATGACGATTTACGAGGAAAAAAGCAGCTTGTTTTGGCCCTGATATGAGAGATAAGCTGAAAAGTTGGAGTCGATATCTAAAAGTACAAGTGTCCTTAAACCAAAATCTGAATTTGAGGTTTCTCAGCCACCTAATCTATGACCTGTTCCCTACTTGGAAGGAAGCTCTGAGGTTGTGAATTGATATTTAGTGACTTCATTGTGAAGGTAGGTGGGTGCTGGTCAAAGCAAAAGTCAAAATCAAGAAAAAGTAAGGAGATAAAATTGAAATAAAAAGATACTACTTGTAATCATGGGATGTTGTCTTTGAATGAAATGGAAAATGTGTAAAAGTAAAAGAATTTGTTCTAGTTATAGCTGTTTCAGAGAATTTTGACCATTGTAAAGTAATTGCCACAATGAGGTGGTCAAAAGAGCCAAGAAATTGCCTGAGTAAAAAAAAAAAAAACACTCTGCCAAACAGAAATTGGAAAACCAAGGTAAGCACTCATTTAGAGCACAAACTCATTTGCAAAGCATTACATAAGAGACAAAGGCATTAATTATGAAATATGTTGCCTCACAAATTATTGAAAAGAAGTGGAAGAGAAAACAAGTCTGTTGAAAACTTGGCTTGAGAACAAACTAAGCTGGATTATCCCAAGAGCATTTACAAATAAAACTAGAAGAGCAGTAAGCAGACAAGACACAGATCATATTTATTGTGTTTCTTTAGAGATCTATTTAATTTATGAATGACGATAATACTATCACCTTTGGAATCTAATGCATTAATATCTCATATGCTTCATGAAGTAGTGGAGATGGCACTTGTACAGAAATTAGTAAGACCAGCTGGAGATGACCAGATATGTATAGGAGAAATCTATGCAATTAAAACACAATTTCAAAAGAAATTATGATATTGAAATAATACCATGATCCAAGAAAATTCCAAAAGACTTAAGATGAAAAATGTTATTCATCTCTAGATAAAGAATTGATGGAATCTGGATGCAGATTGAATCATCCTCTTTTAACACTTTTTGTCATTCTCATTTTTATTTTTGTCTGCATTTTCTTTTACAAAATGACTAATTGAGAAATGTTTTGCATGACTACATTGTATAATCTATATAAAATTGCCTTCTAAAGGAGGGGAACAGAGAGGGAGAGAAAGAATATGGAACTCATTTTTTAAAATGTTCATTTTTTGTTTACATGTAATTGATAAAAATAAATTAAAAATCTAATTGAGAAAAACTAAAATAAATTTAAAAGAAAAAAGGAAATTATGATATTGAAATACAAGATACTTTAGGGAGGAAGATTATTAAAGAATGACAAACAGAATGGATGGAATTTAAGGACAAGAAAATACAGGACTAAAATATTTACAGACTTCATCTTGATAAAACCTTGATGATAAAGGACCAACACTTATCAGTGATGAAACTATGGGAAACATCTTAATGCCTAAACTAAGGAAGGGTAAAGCAAAGAAAGAGAACTATAGACCAATATAATTAATCATTTTCATTGAAGAATTTCATATAAAATACTTGAGCAAAGACTACATCACTTTATCCAAGGAGTCATTCATTAAGATCAAGTTAGATTTTTGCCAAGAATATAAATATAAATCAACATGGGGGCGGATAACACAATTAATCATTTAAAAATAAAAACCACATGAATATATCTTTATATGCAGAAAAAGTATTTGACAAAGTATAATCATTTGTGCTTAAAAAAAAACACGACAAAGTAAAGGCATAGAAAGATCTTTTACAATAAGATTTAAAATATCTACTCAATACCAAATAAGACAAATTGCAATAATATAAAGAAGTTAAAATTATAAAGACAGAGAAATAGGACACAAAACTATCCCTATTTGCTAATGGCAAAATGGTTTGCTTGGAAAATCCAAGGGAATCAGCAGAGAAATTAATTGAGATAAATAATAACTCTACTAAAGTTACAATTTAAGATATATCTCCCTTTCCCCCCAATCAAAAGCATTTCTATATACAAAGAACAAGATTCAGAGAGCCATAATAGAAAGGGAAGTTTTATTCAAAAATAACCATAAAATGCACAAAATATTTGAGCATTCATATACTGTTTTAAAGCATACTCCATAACTCTGTAGATAAAATTAGAAAATGATCCTTAAAAAAATAAAGAATGACAAAGAGCTGGTAGTATATTTAACCCTCCTTCTCAAGCCATTCCAACATAATAAACATAATTATATTATCAAATATAATTTACAAAATTAACACAATACTAATAAAATGATGCTTGTTTCCAGAGCAAGACAAAATGATAAAAATTTGAGAAATAAAAATATCTAAAACATCAAAGAAAATGATGAAAAGAGGTAGGAAAGAAAGAGTAAGAGCCCTTTTGAACCTCCAACTCTCTTATTCAATTGTCATCCAAATTATTTAATATTAATTAAAAATATGAAAGTAGCTCAGTAGAACAGAATAGACAAAGAAGAGTCTTAATTGAACATGATAACTGAATGTAAGATAAAAATGAAGACTTAGATTATCTAGGAAAAAAACTCCCTATTTAACAAGAATTAATAGGGAAAATGGAAAGTACTGTGACAAAATTAAAAATAGTTTTAGACCAATATATTACAGATGGTAACACAATAAACTCAAAAAGAAAAGGTGGCCACAATATTAAATGTCAAATTACAAAATAATTGAATTAGAAAATGATCATAAAACTTGAATAATTTTTGCAAAGAAGTGAATTCTTTACCTAATAAGAGGTAGAAATTGATGAAATAAACAATTGAAAGAGATAATGAAATTGAGGAAAATATGAAAAATATTATTTCAGTTACTTTCAATTGAAAACTTTCACACACATAAAATTAATTCAACTGTGAATAGAAGGGGAAGTAGGAGAAAAACCCTTTGAATCATATATTTCTGATTAGAATGTGATATCAGAAATGTGTATACAACTAATAGAAATGTATAAGAGCAAAAGCCATTCTCCAATAGATAAGTGGTCAAAGAATATAAACTGTTCTCAAAAGAAGAATTACAAACTATAAGCAATGAAATTTTTTTTAAATGATTGCTCCAAATCACTACTAACAATAGACATACAAATAAAAATAAATCTGAGGTTTCATCTCCCAACTAGAATATAGGAAAATATCACAAAATAAAAGATTGGACAATATTGGAAGGATTTGGGAAAGAAAGACACATTCTACATTATCAATGAAGCTGCAAATTTGGCCAACCAATCTCCAAATAATTTGAACTCATGTGTCACAATTTGCTTAGGCATCCCCCAAATACTGGGCATCTAGCTACTTTGTTTCCAGTTTTATGATGCTACAAAAAGAAATGTTATCAACATTTTGGTGTATAGGACTTTCTTTTATTTATAATATCTCTATGGACTGGTGCATAGTCTATTTTTGGTACTGAGAAATACACATATTATTTAAAATTTCCATTCAGGAATCATCATAAGACTTTCATTTCTAAATTCTATAACTGTTTGTTCATGTCTATATTTTCTGTCTTTTAAAAATTAAAGTTAGATTTGTCCGACTCCGGTAGAGGAACATTAAACTCTACTACTAATAATGAAGTCCCCTTCTAATATTTTATTATTATACCAACATATGCATATAAATATGCATGTATATATTTTCTTTGCAGTTTAATTAATTTTTTTAGGGATTTAGATGTTATGTCGTTTGATGCATATGCATTTACTACTGATATTGGTTCAGAAATTGGATACCAAGGATAGGTCCTCCTATTGAGGAGTAGCAAAACATATTGCCATATTTAGTATTAGTAATTGATTTTCCTTTGCACTATAACAATGACGAAATAGGTAGTTTTGGAGGAAACTGGGGAGACGTTTATGAACTGACAGAGAGTGAAACAAATATAGCTGGATGTAAAGAATTAATTGTTATTTGAGGTTTTTATGCCTCAGCGAGCACTGGCCTGGGGCTCCACAAACTGTACAGTGCTCCACCCACTGGTTGGAGCTGTTGCCAGGGCTCTGGCACCTCACGTCATCACCACTCGCTGATACCTACATGGACCTGGCAAAATTATAATGATTGGAAGCCTAGTGAGGGAAGTCATGTGACTGTCAGAGTGGCCATCCCATTGGCTGGGACTCTGTGGGGTGTTTCTAGGTTTGGGGGAGGAGAATTGGGCATTCTAGGTGGAAACTGGAAAGCGATAGGTGTTCTGCTGCTGTATTTTCAGCTGATTCCTGGGCAGTGCTATTTTTTCAGGTATTATAATTTCCCTTTCCCCATTTTTATTTCCTTTCCCTTGATCCTACTGATCCTGTTTGTATTTTTTTTTTAAGTTCGTTCTTATTAAAATAAATCTTGTTCTGTTTTGAGGGAGGCTGCCGGTTTCCTTCCTTGCCCCAATATTGCGGTGAGCCGCTTAGCTAGCACTCCCCAATTAAAAATTGGTCCCCACATGGGAGAATAATTTTTAAAATAATATTATAGAGGGGCAGCTAGGTGGCCAGCAGATAAAGTGCCAGCCCTGGATTCAGGAGGACCTGAGTTCAAATTCGGCCTCAGACATTTAACACTTACTAACTGTATGACCCTGGGGAAGTCACTTAACCCCAGTTGTCTCACAAAAAAAAAATAATTATAGAGAAAATAACTTTGAGAGACTTTAGAACTCTGATCAACACAGTGCTGAACCATGAGTCTAAAGGAATTAAAGGTTTTTTTGTTTGTTTTTTTAAATACCACTGACCTCCTGATAGAGGTATTAAACTTAAAATGCAGGAGACATTGATTTTCAAACATGGGAAATCTGGGGATTTGTATTCTTGAACTACATAGATATGTATTGGTGTGTTTATCTTTTGGAGTCTTTTTTTAACTCAACAGGGGAAATAGTGACAGGGACAGATTTTTTTTTAAAAAATCTTGTTGCTTAAAAAATAAAAATAATAAATGAATTTTTTTTAAAAGCTCAGGAGGGGACACTGCCTGTCTCAGCCATAGTACTCCAACTCATAGAGCTAGAGAGAATAATAAATCTATGGAAACATGAATCTATATCAAAAGCTATTTCAAATCTAGAGAACCCTAAAAGAAGGATAAAGTAACTCTGTATCTACTGAAAGCAGAAACTCAAATTGAAAAATGGATTCTCCAAAAGGAGTCATGATTACTTTGACAAAATGAAGTTAAAAAAAGAAAGAAATGAAATGAAATAAAAAATGAAATTGAAATGAATTTTTAGAGGACAAAATTGGCAGGAAAATAAGTAGCTTAGAAGAGAAAGCAATGAGCCTTACCCAATAATTGAATTCCTTGTAAAGTAGAATAGTTCCCCCCCCCAAAAAAAATTGCCACATAATAACAAGAAATATTAGAATAAAATCAAAGATTTTTAAAAAGTAATATATCAGACATCCAAAAAAACTGATCAAGAAAATAAAAGGGCTGATCAAACTTTCCTTTATGCATATAATGGAATATTTGTGTGTCCTAAAAAAAAAATGAAAGGTTAAAAAAATAATGAAGGGGATGGTTTCACAGAAAATGGGGAAGATTTATATGACCTGCTGCAGTGAAGTGAGCAGAATCAGAAGAATTTTTACCATTCAAACATTACCATTAAAACAGTCAACTTTGAAAATCATGGGAATTCTGATCCATGTAATGACTGACTGACTATAATTCCATAAGACCTATGCTGAAGCATGCTACCCACTTCTTGACAGAGAAACAATAGAAGCAGTATATAGAATGAGGCATATCCATTGGACAAGGCCAGTACTAAAATTTGTTTGGCTTGACTGTACATATTTGTTATAAATACTTTGTTTATCTTTTTCAGTAATGAGTTGTTTTGCTGTTCAGTCATTTGAGTCATGTCTGACTCTTCATTACCCCATTTGGGGTTTTCTTGGCAAAGAGACAGGAGAGGTTTGCCATTTCCTTCTCTAGTTTACTTTATAGAGGAGGAACCAAGGCAAATAACGTAAAATGACTTGCCCAGGGTCATATAGTTAGCAAGTGTCTGAGGCCAGATTTGAATTCATAAAGAGATTGTTTCAGAGAAACCTAGGTAACATGGAGTAATATACAATGAAGTGAGTAGAAGTAGGAGAATAGTTTATACAAAGAAAACAATTTTGGAAAGAAAAACAACTTTGAAAGACTTAAAAATTATTTTGAATGCAATGACCAACCACAGGGACATACATTTTTAACATTACCATTGTTTAATTCATTTTGCTTGTTTATGCTTATTTGTTACAAGGTTTTTTTTGTTTGTTTTTCATCTCTTTCTTTGTTTCTAATTGGTGGGAGAGAGAAAGGAAAGGAAAGAAATAAGCAATCATTAAGCACCTACTATTTTCCAGACATTGTGCAGAGTTTTTTATAAATATTCTCTCATTTGATTCTCAGAGCAACCCTGTGAAACAATTGCTATTATTATTCCCATTTTAGGGTTGAGAAAACTGAGGCTAATTGATTTGCCTAGGGTCACAAAGCTTCTAAGTGTCTGAAATCAAACTTGAATTCAGGCCTCCCTGACTTCAGGTGGAGCACACTACCCACTCTACCACCTAGTTGCCTCTAGGGACACAGGGAGGGAGTTAGCATAGTGATGCCTTCCAAAAATAACATTGGGGGGGAGTGAGACAATTGGGGTTAAGTGACTTGCCCAGGGTCACACAGCTAGTAAGTGTCAAGGGTCTGAAGCCAGATTTGAACTCAGGTCCCCCTGAATCCAGGACTGGTGCTCTATCCACTGTGCCACCTAGCTGCCCCTAAAAATAACATTTTTAATGCACATAAGAGAACAAAAGGAAGTTCAGAGAAAATCATAGACAAGCAAAACAGTTTTGAAACAATACATAGAATTTAGCATATCCTTTTTTGAAAGGGAGTAATATAAAAAAATAATTGGTCGGGGCCGCTAGGTGGCGCAGTGGATAGAGCACCGGCCCTGGAGTCAGGAGTACCTGAGTTTAAATCCGGCCTCAGACACTTGACACTTACTAGCTGTGTGACCCTGGGCAAGTCCCTTAACCCCAACTGCCTCATTTAAAAAAAAAAATGGTCAAGGTTCAGTCCTGGTGTCACCTCCTATGGGAGACCTTTCCTGATCCTCAAGGTTTCTAGTGCCTTCTACCTCTCAAAATTATCTTATATTTACTTTGCACATTTTGTTTATTTTCTTACATGTAGACATATTATTTCCTCTGATAAAATGCAAGTTCTTTAAGAAAAAAAAACCTTAATATCAGACAGTAATACAACAAATTATAATTGCTTTGTAGCTATTTATATTAAATAATTTCTATGTATATATATATCAATTAATTTAAATAAAATTAGTTAATTTAAATAAAAAATAATATATTAAAATTAATGTCAATACATAACATATCATAGAGGCAGCACTTCATAGTGAATAGAGAGCTGCTCTTGAAATTCAAAAATAAAGGTGGTTCAAATCTTGCCTTCGGTAGATACTTATTTTGTGACCATAAGCAAGCCACTTAACCTATTGGTGCCCTGAAGCAACTCCCTAAGATTCTAAATTAAAGACTGGTTGCTAGTTTCCATCATTGGATGCAGGAGGTAGCTTCTGAAGGTAGAGTTGCCCACTCTGATGAAAATAAGCTAAACAAGACAATCAACAACAGCAACAAAACACAAGCTACCAGCTTTTTACAGTCATTCTCTCTGGGTCTCCATCTTGTTTTCTTTCTTTGTCCATTCATTTTCATCTACTCTTTGAATACGGTCCTAGAGGGCTCAAGTTCTGCTTTATTACTCTTATTTCATAACAGTCTCACCATGTTTCTTTCTGTTACTCAAACAAACCAGTCTTAGTACATGAGAGTATTCCATATTATCCATGCCTTATATTAAAATACATGCCCTCTAGTTTACAAACGGAGATATTTTTCAGAGCACAAATACCCAGGATTAAGACTAGATGTTAGACAATGTCTTCTCTGACAGAGGCATAAATCCAAAGGTTGTTTTAAAAATGTGGTGTGTCCCACAGGCATTCAGGGCTAAAGAGAAGTCTCATGTGACTTTTTGGAAATGCATGTTCCCAGGGAAGGGGCTTGTTCCAATTTCCTTGGAAAAATAATGTAAAAAATATTCCCATCTTACCCAAAGCAGAGCTTTCTGAATTCATTTCTTACAGCTAGAGCACAGTTCTCATTTCCCTCACTTTAGCTGTTACTTGCCACTTTCTGAATTTTGGAACCTCTTGGTTTGGCTACTTTTCCTGTCTCTGTCTGCCTCTCTATCTTTATCTGTCTCTACCTCTCTGTCTCTGTCTCTCTGTCTCTGTGTCTCTTTGTCTCTGTCTCTCTGTCCATCTGTCTGTCTCTCTATCTGAATCTCTACTTCCATGTCTTTCTTTTCCTGTCCTTATTTCTCTTTGGGTATTTTCCTCTCTCTCAGTCTCTGACTTCCTTCTGTGTGTTTCTCTCTTCCTCCCTTTGTGTATCTCTGTCTCTGCCTTTCTGTAGCTCTTGATCTCTTTCTCTATCTTTCTTTCTCTGTCTCTCTCACTATGTCTCTAAGGACAGATTGTCCTGAAAGATCATCCTGTTATCTGTGGACCCCAAGTACAGCACTTCTGGGCTACATTAAGTACAGAAGAGTGAAGGTGTAACAGAGCAGAAGATCCTCCACAAAACAAAGGGATCCCCTTGATTTCACCCTGATTATACACTGGCATTCTCCCATCAGACATGAAACATACTGTTGTTCTTTCTCTTATCTATTGGATAAGGTTTACAAATAGTTTTATATACATTATTTCACCTGATCTCCATAACAACCCTGTAGAGTAGGTATTATGATCCCCACTTTACAGATAAATAAACTGAGACACAGAGAAAGTAACTTGCCTAGGGTCACAGAGCTATTAAGTGTTTTAGGTGAGATTTGAATCTGAGTCTTCCTAATCCCCAGCAATCTACGCATTACAATACATAGCCAGCCCCTTCACACAAGCACACAATCCTGAAATTCAATGCTCTGTTATTGATCCCTGGGCTAGCCATGGAGTTTTTCCTCCTCAGCTCAGAGGTCCAAAGCTCCCGCAGCTGTTCCTGGCAGCTGTTGTGATAACAAGTTGTACCAGGCAGGCAAACAGCAGCTTTGACATTGCTGAAGGAGCTGTGAATGACCTGTTGTTGTCTTACGTCTGCCTGGTATGCACGGGCACCTTATATCTTTCACACTAACACAGTACAGTGAGTGTGGGAAAATATCTGCCTCCAAGACTGTGCAAATTCCCATTCCATAGCCACCTAGTAGCTGCTGTGATTAGTTTCTGCCCCTTCTTGAGACTGTTGTTCTGAAATAAGGAATTGAGATGCCTCTAGAAACATCCCACCATCCATACCCTTCTGAAGTCTGAAGATATTTGCCTCTAACTGGAAGGAGCAAGGTGAGGAAGGGTAGCTACCCACTGGCAGCATCCTGTAGTGACAAATCAGAAGAAGTTGGTTTTACCCTGTGCTGTACTACTTACTGCTTGAGTGACCTTATTAATCAATGAGTAAGCCTTTAGGAAGCGCTACTATGTGTCAGGAACTAAGCACAGTGTTGATGGTTTAAAGAAAGAAATGTCACATACTGTGGTCTCAAGGACCTTAAGTTCTTTTACAAGAGATGAAATCAATCAATCAACAAGCATTTTTTAAAGCACTCACTATGTATCCAAGCAGTACACTCAGTGCTAGGTATACAACAGCAAAACAAAAATAATGGTTGACCTTGACAAACTTCCATTCTAATGTGGAATCTGATATATGCATAAATCCCCATGTGCAATATAGAGAAGAAGGAAGGTAGACTCACAAGGATAGTCAGGTCAACAAGGACAACAGATTTCATGTAGGAAAAAAGATTTGAGATTTTTTAAAAGGGATTTTAAGAGGCAGAGGTGAATAGTATACTGTCGATGTGGAGACCGACTAGGAAAAGATACGGAGATGGGATATTGGGTATATGAAATAGAGAAATAGACCTTTTGGATCATATAGTTTGTGAAGGGGAGTCATGTATAATGAGACTGCTTGTGAAGGGTTTTGAATGCCAAAGAGAAGAATTTTTACTTAATCCCGGAAGTAATTAGGAGCCACTGAAATTGATTGAACAGGGGAGTAACCTGGTAAGACTTGCACTTTGGGAAAAAGGTATGGAAAATAAATTAGAGAAGGCAGAGGCTTGAGTCAGGGAGGCCAAATAGGATGCTATTTCAGGGAAGAGATAATGTGCTCCTGAACTAGGGTGGTAGCTATATGAATGGAGAAAGGGGTACAAATAGGAGAGGTTGTGATAATAGAACTGATGAGATGATAATCCCATCAATATGTTGGCTAAGAGTCAAGAATAACTGGATGATATGAAGTGAGTAAATAGAAGGATGGTGGTATCCTCCCCAAAAATGAAATAATCAAGGGAACCCTTCATTTACCAGTCTGGGGTACTGATACATACACTCAAGTTCCTTCCTATGGTACATAGACTCTAAGCACCTTGCTGGCATGATACAGTAACTCCTTTTTGGTCCCCAGTAACTGGTGGGCTTTCTCAAAGATGATTTGTGACTAAGTGTCAGAACAGATGGATTCTTGTGAAGGGATCTTTCTACTCTGTATTACATAAGATAAATTAAAGAAATGGTTCAGATGGTTTTCCCTGTTGGGACTCTTTTCCAGCAATTTTTTTCTCCCTTGGATTGACTAAGGTGTGTGTGTGTGTGTGTGTGTGTGTGCATGGGGGAGGAGGGAGGCAGGGTTGAATTTCTCTCTTCTTTCACCACCACCAACAATGATAACTAACAAGTACATAAGACTGGCATTGGGAATACATGCTTGTCTAGGAAGAGTCTCTGATACTGGACCCTGAGTCCACTGATGCTTTCTTCTAGTCAGATAACGGTAATTCTGAGAAATAAACATTTCTAGCCTTCGAAATGACCTCTTGGGGCAGCTAGGTGGCGCAGTGGATAGAGCACTGGCCCTGGAGTCAGGAGTACCTGAGTTCAAATTCAGCCTCAGACACTTAACACTTACTAGCTGTGTGACCCTGAGTAAGTCACTTAACCCCAATTGCCTCACTAAAAAAAAAAAAAAAGGAAATGACCTTTTACTAGATATTTCCTGAATTCATAATTTGAATATTGGCCATATCAAGGGTGGAGGTATTTGTTTAAATAATATGCTTCTCTGAGGATATGATCACAGTCAGGATCACCTATAGTTGAGGGGATAAAGAAAGTCTTATCTGCCTTGCTCTAATAACTGGAACAAATAGGTTGCTCAAATAGTACAAATCTGAGGAGAATGTGAAATGTCGAGTCAGCAGGCCCATCAAGCTCTCTTTACCTTCCAAGGGGAATATAATGGGACATTTGAAATATTTTATCAGAAACAATCCCTCTAAACTATTTCCCTAAGTTATATTCTTAGACACAAGCTGGAGCATCAGAGAGCAGATGCTGCCTTAGGTTCCATAGCATCCTTTGGATGGTGGTCAGGAAAAGCAATACAAGCACACTCTCTAGGTGTTTCTGAAGAGCTTTGGAATAAATGATGACACATGGGAGACACTGACATGGGACTGCTCAGCATGCCATGCCCACATCAAAGAAGGCACTGAACTCCATAAGCAAAGCAAAATCACAGTAGCTCAAAAGAAAGAGGAGATTTGCAATTGCTTGCAACTTGACTGGGGGTATATGTGAAATATGAGAGACTAATTTGCAATCATTGTCAAATACTTCATCCCTTTTGGGTGGATCCCTATTTATATTTGATTTTCCTAAAGTGCTATTCCAACCATATCACATACCCCCTACTCACTAAACTTCAGGGGTTCCCTATTGCTTCCAGGATTAAATATAAAATCTTAATTTAATATTCAATCTCTATATAATATTCAATCCCTTCATAATGTAGCTCACCCCAACTCTCTAGTCTTCTCATACCTATCTCTTTGCTGTGTACTCTTCAAGTGACATTGGCTTGTTGTTCCACAATTAAGAAACTCACTCTCTTGACTCCAGGCATTTTCTTTGCTATCCCCCTCCCTGGAATGCTCTCTCTGCTCAAATCTACATCTTGGCTTCACTGCTTTTCTTTAAATTTCAACTAAAACCTCATCTTTTACCTGAAGCATTCCTCTTATTTCTAGTGATTCCGTACTCTTAACTAGTCCTTGTT
Source organism: Dromiciops gliroides (assembly GCF_019393635.1). Taxonomy (NCBI): domain Eukaryota; kingdom Metazoa; phylum Chordata; class Mammalia; order Microbiotheria; family Microbiotheriidae; genus Dromiciops; species Dromiciops gliroides. The sequence goes on from NC_057866.1 coordinate 268,550,400, forward strand.
TATCCTGTATGTACATTAACTTGCTTGTACATATTTTTTTATATATTTGCTTGTTGTCTGTGCAATTAGATTGCAAACCCCTTGAGGGCAGAAACAATCTTTCTCATCTTTCGGTATTCCCAGAGTTTAACACAGTGCCAAGCACAAAGTAGGCACTTAATTTTTTTATTAATTGATTGATTGCCTAGCCAAGCACATATTGCTAATGCCATGCTATCATAGCTGTTATTGGCAATATAAGGGGGAGGTAAGGAGAAGGGAGAAAAATCTCTTTCCCCTTTCCAAACAAATGATCCAAAGGAAAGAAAATGCTAGAAGAGTTTCAAAAGAAAAGATCAGAGACATTTTAACAACTTTTCTTATGAACTACTGGGATTTTTAATTTTATTTTGGTGTGTGGCATAGAGGAAGAGATTCTTTTACAAGTATGTTTTCCCCTGATGCTTAGACACCAATCTTCTTTGAGACAGCCTTGTAAGCACTGGGGACGAATCAAGAATTTCTGTGTCGTCCTGGCAAGACCCAAGTATAGATTTCCCTTACCATAGAACTAGAGCACAAATCTATCTCCATGGGAAGTGCTCTAGTCTACCAAATCACTGTTGTTTCATGGGTAAGAGCTCTTTCTGAGACTCATTTTCCTCCTGTGTAAAAAGAAATGGTTGAACTCAATCTCTAAGGTCCCTTCCAACACTGAATCCTATGAAAATGATAATCATATGAACTCCAATAAGGATACTAAATTTCCCATTCCAGAGTCTTATTCTGGGTTATGAAATCTAGAATATGCTAGGTACAATCCCCACTACCACCCTGCACAGGTGGAGATAATTATTCCATCTCTAAGAAATGATACTGAGAACAAGCACAATCTAATAATCTTTCCGGGCCCCCCCCCCCCAGGGAAATGAGGGTTAAGTGACTTGCCCAGCAACACACAGCTAGTAAATATCAAATATCTAGGCCGGACTTGAACTCCTGAATCCAGGGCTGGTGCTTTATCCACTGAGCCACCTAGCTTCCCTCTCTAATAATCCTTTACTCAGGCTGACATCCACCCAGAAAAACCACAATGAACTGTTTCATGTGTTGTCTAAGTCAACTGTTGCACTGAGATTCTCAGAATATTAAAAAACCTTGATCAAGGTCCCCTAATCTGTTGGGTGAACCCTCAATGATAAAGGATAAGAATCCCAGCAGATGAGGAGGTATGGAGAGGGTGTATGCTGGCCCAGAGGAAGGAGGACTCCCTCCAACCCCTGACCATGACTGGGGTTATAGATAGATCACAGTACAGAAGGATTACAGCTGGCCAAGTCAGAACTATCATATTTCTCATTCACATTTTGGAATAAAGAAAATCCCCACAAGCGTAAGGCTGCAGCGGCCTTTAAATTCTTAGCCATTGCAATAAATCATAGCTCTTGAATTTCAGATCAAAGGATAAGCCTGGAGTGAATCCAGAACCCAAATGGGGAAAAATTTTAACACATGGCAATTCACTTTTCCATTCATTTGGGGGTATCTCTTTAAAAGTGTTCATTGGTACCAATTTGGGGAAAAATATCTAAGGGAAGACAAAAAAATGATCTCCTAAATTGCTACCAATAGGCATTTTAAAGAGACACACTAAGGTCATCAATATACTAACTATATCACTTAATGGAGGGTGGGAGGGAAGGAGACTTGTAACTGTCATTCATCCATCCAGACATTAACATGATATGAAATTGAAAGAATGCAATATTTTCTAGTTCATCTCCCAAATGGTAAATCATAATGTAGCTGTCAAATAGTCTATTAAAATCAGTAAAGATGGTCTTCGAGTTTAACAGTGACATGATTTTACAAGCTTTGTAAAAGTTCTGCTGAAAATGAACAGAGGTTTGGCAAGCCAAAGCAATCTGCCATTTGGGGGATTTTTTAAATCATGCTTTAAATGAACACTTATCTGTCTAGCTAGCTAGCTAGCTAGCTATCCTTCTGCCTAGTCAGCTGTTACGTACACACATCAAAACAAAAACTCCACTCACTCTTTAGTCTGAAATAGTTATCTTACCTTTCTTTACTATTCTTTCCCTGGTTGAAGGAATACAGATATTAGTTAACCTTGAGAAGTTTTGTTATATTTTTTTGGATTTATTTTAATCATAACAGACTATACTCCTAAGAGGAAAATCAGAAATCAATTAGTAATGAGTGGAGCAGTCATGGGGTCAGAAAAACTAGGGTTCCAGTCTCTCCTATGATATACTGGATGTTTGACCCAGGGCAAGTTACTTGACCTCTCAATATTCCAGACAACCCTAAGATCAAAGTGACTGATCTGGAATGGTACAAGGATTTCTGCACTGGGAGTTTCCTATACTAATGAAAGCACAAGTCCATCACCATCACAACAACAAAATCAGGAATCAAAATGGCTGTTTTACTTAAAAATGGAAAAAAATTTATTGTAGAATGCAATTTTTAAAAAATTCATCTGTTTTTCCCTAAACTCATAGAATTTCAGCATTGGAAAAGACCTGAAGTCAACTAGTGGAAACCCACCTTACAGCATATCTACTAAAGAAATGAGCACAAGGCAAGACAATTATAAAGAGAACTAACAGCTTGATAAAAGAAGCACACAAAAAATACTGGGGGGGGGGGAACTCCTTAAAAAACAGAACTAAAACACAATTACTTCAAAAAAATTCCAAACAAAAAAACAGAACTGACTAAATGATAAGAAGTATAAAACCTCACTGAAGAAAATAATTACTTAAAAATCAGAATTGGTCAAATGGAAGCCAATGCCTCAATAATCTATCAAGAAAGAATAAAACAAAATGAAAACAATGACAAATAGAATAAAATGTGAACTACCTCATCAGAAAAATAACTGTCCTGTCAAGAAGAGATAATTAAAAAAAAAACCTTTGACAAAATACATGATATAACTCTCTTAAAAAAACCTAATAATAAGTGGAGCTTTCCATAACATGGTAAGTTCTTTCTCTAATTCATTTTCCATGTAGCTGTCAAACTCATTTTCCTAAAACACAATTTTCATCATATCAGTTTCCTGTTTAAGAAGATTCAGTGGCTCCCTACTGCCTCTGGGCACAATACAATCTCTTCTGGCATTTAAAGCTTCTTATAATCTGTATCCAAGTAATCTCCGTGGACTGGGAAAGAAGGGAGAAACAAAGGAAAGGAATATGCATTTATTAAGAATCTACTATGTGCTGAACACTGTACTAATTTTTTTGTAAATGTAATCCTATTTGATCCTTATAACAACCTCACATGGTAGGTGCTGAAGAAACTGAGGTGGACAGAGGTGAAATGACTTCATCAGGATCACACAGCTGAAGTGTTTTAAATCAGAATTAGAACTCAAGTTTATGCTAACTCCAAGTTCTGAGCTCCATCCATTGCATTACATAGCTGACGTATTATTACTCCACAAAGGATTTCTTTATAGGCATTCCTGGTTTATACCAATGAGCTTGAGTCTTCAAGGAAACAAAAATGAGGGGAGATCATATCTTGTTTTGATACCAAAGAAATGTCAGGAGAAAAAAAGTTGGAGACTTCTGGTCTTTTGTATCTTTAAAGACCAAGTAAGAGGTCTTAGCTCTTTTAATTTTTTCATAATAAAATGTTATTATAATGGGCCTTCATTTTTTGTATCTGGTGAAAGTCACAGTAGAAGCAGGATCTCATTTCTAAAACAGGAAACAGTGATCTCTGTGGCCATGAAATCCTGCCTGACACCCTGATCTCTCTGTATGATCATGTGTGCAGAGCTGACCTCTGGAAACAAAAGGCCACTTCATTTGATAAAAACATGCATCCAATCAGGGAGGTCCTGAAAGGTCAGAAGGCGGGGGGATGACCCCGACCAACATTTTGACTTTGATCTGTGTTTTTGAACTCCTAGATTTCAACTTTGTTCCTAACCCACACTTCCTTTGATATTACTTCTCTTAGTTCTGTACACAGTGTGTGCTAATCTTCTAGGCAGGAATGACTGACTATACTGAGACTTTGGCTAAGCACGCTATGGACCCAGGGTTAGACACCAGAGTCACTTAAAACAGTTAATAAACTTAAAGTTTTAGGTGTTCATTTTTTTTTAATTAAACCACAATGACTTCTCTCAACCATGACTGTCGCTTTTATAAATTAATGAAACTATTAACAGGAAAAAAATAATGAGGCTTCTTTTCTCCTTACAGAAATAATTGGTTCTTGTATAAACTGTGGAGTTGGCAAGAAAGGCCTGGGCTCTTAAAACAACCTCCACACTGTGCTCCAGGAGACATGAATAGAAAAATGGAACTGGGTAATGGTTTTTAGGGATGATTAAAACTGAAGAGATTTGGGAGAGAAATAGAGAAATGAACTTACTAGGACTTTGAGATCCTGGAAAAAAGATTGTCCAGAGAAACCTGAAGTTCTCTCTCTCTCTCTCTCTCTCTCTCTCTCTCTCTCTCTCTCTCTCTCTCTCTCTCTCTCTCTCTCTCTCTCTCTCTCTCTCTCTCTCTCTCTCTCTCTCTCTCTCTCTCTCTCTCTCTCTCTCCTGTTTCTCTCCCTGTTTCTATCTGTCCCTCTCCTCTCTCCTTACTCTCTCTTTCTCTCCCTTCTCTGCTCTTTTTCTGTCTCTCTCTTTTTGTCTCTCTCTGACTCTGTCTCCTCATTTTCTCTCTCTGTCTCTGTCTCTCTTCTCTCTTTCTCTGTCTCTCTTTGTGTCTCTGTCTCTTTCTTTCTCTCTGTCTCTTCCTCTCTGTCTCTCTGTCTCTGTATGTCTGTCTCAGTCTCTCTGGCTCTCTGTGTGTGTCTCTGTGTTTCTGTGTCTCTGTATCTGCTTTTCTGTCTCTCTGTCTCTGTCTCTCTGCCTGTCTCTCATTCTTACCCTGCCTCATAGGCATTAGGTGAAGTCACACCTTGAGCAAATGGAATTACCCTGATGCCACTAGCACTATGTGACCAATGGATAGAAACCAAATTACCATGGGCTAGAGAGACAGTGGCATTCAAAGGCAGAGAACCTAGGTTCTAATGCCAACTGACATTTGTAACCCATGTAACCTTGATGAAATCAATTAACTTCCCTAGACTTCTATTTCCTTATCTGAAAAATGAGAGGATTGAACCTTAATGTCCTCTCAGGTCCTTTCATCCTTAAATCTATTGGTCAAGGAGTGTACCCAACTGCCTCAAGTCAGCAAGTAAAGGGAGCTACCAGAAACACCCCATGCTCTCCCTCCCAATTTGTCCTCCCATTCTTTCCAAAAAGAAGAGGTCTCACAAGCCCCAAAGTCTGGGGTTGGAACCCAGAAACGTGTTACTATATAGCTCTTTGGGGACAACCTATTTCTCATCTAAGCTATTCTAGAAATCTAGTATCCATTCCTTTGGGTTTGGAAAGGAAGGATGGGTAAATAATACTAACTCCCATTTCTACAGAGGTAAGTACCATAGGAATTATTCTTATTGCTATTTTTAAGGAGAAGAAAGCAAGTTTATTTAGTGAAAGCAGAGAGTACATAGTCCAAAGAGAATCTATTCTGGAGTTTGGGAGTAAGGATGTTGAGGGCTCTATGTAGAAAGGGAAGTTGGTCTTAGCCATTCAGCACTATCCTGACAGGCTCTTTGTTGTCCTCATGCCCTGACACCAACACTTCTACTTGTTCTTCTGTCATCTTCTCACTCAGGCTAATAAGTACATGTTGTATTTCAACCCCCATGACTATGCCCCCTTCCTTATCAAGCCTCTGAAGACACTCTACCTAGTCTTTGTATGTGCCTGGCTCCTTATTCTTTGCTACAATCTGCAACATTGGCAGAAAGTATTCAAAGTCTAGCACCTTCAGATTGATCTCATTAATTCTTTTTTTTCCTAAGTATATTTAATCACTTGTTCAGTCATTCCAATTGATAGGACCTCATCCTTAGTTTCTAGTTCTTTGCCACCAACAGAAGGAAGGAAGGAAGGAGGGTACGAGGGAAGGAAGGAAGGAAGGAAGGAAGGAAGGAAGGAAGGAAGGAAGGAAGGAAGGAAGGAAGGAAGGAAGGAAGGAAGGAAGGAAGGAAGGAAGGAGGGAGGGAGGGAGGGAGGGAAGAAAGAGAAAAAGAAAAAGAAAGAAAAAAAGAAAAAGAAAGGATTTTCCCACTTTCCTGGATCTCTTTGTATTATTTTGTATTATTACCATTTTTAAAAGATAAAGTATGAAGTGACTTACCCATGGCTACACTGTGAATCAAAGTTAAGATTTAAATGTTTCCATGCCCATTTAAAGTCCAGGTTCTGAATATATATCAGCATCACAGATTAGTAGCCAGTCACATCCCAATAGCATAGAAGCTCCTTGAGGAAAGAGACTATTTGACTCTTCACTTTGAGTATCTGGTACACAGCCCAGAAACTGCCACATAGTAAGTAGTTGCTTACTAGGTAACTACTTTTTGAATGACTAAATGCATTCTACGATAGGGAATTGGATTATTTTATTTCTGTATTTTTAAATGTTTTAAATCACAAAAATGACAAGTTCAAACCAAAATGAAAAATTATTTCCTCCATTAAACCATTTTTATAGTTAAATTTTATCAAAATAGCCATACAACCTGCAAGATGGTTTATAGTCCTAATTTTATGTAGAGTAATTCTGGCTAAATTCAAATAATGTGTGTATACATACACATACAAATATATAAATATATATATATATGTATTTTAAATGTATATTTTAAATACACAATATATTTATATGTATAATATATTTATAAAATACATATTTATATATTTGTATGTATGTATATGTATGTATGTAATATACATACACACATATAAATATAAAATACCTACAAATTAAAATCCTTAAGAATTATAATCAGAGAAGATTAATCCTAACCCAAGATCACTCAGTACTCCTTTCTCTCTACCTCCAAAAAGAAATAAATTAAATAAATAAATCTTACACATCGGGAGCACAAGCTACTTCAAAAGTTTCCGCATCTTGGAATTCTCTGGTGTTGTAGAAACTCTTTGGGAACACCCTGACCTTCCCCAACTTGTCAAGGAGTGGCAGACTCTGCCCAGCCTTGTATACTTGAACTAGAGGAGGAAAGGTGTGGGGGAGGGGGGAGAAGGGGGGCTAGAAACATGTTCCTTTTAACTGAGTCCTGCCCCTGGGTTAGAGAATCACAGGGCTAGAGAAGCTCTGCCTGGAATCTACTCTCCCCCACTCCTAGCCTCACCCAAAACCACAAAAAGCTGAATCATCCTAGTCAAAATGGAAAGGATATCAGAGGTAGGAATCAGGGTGGTATGCCAGTGTGGGCAGCTGTTCTGGATCTGAAGGAAAAAAGACAAAAACCAAATGGGGCAAGTGCTATCTTTCAGGGGGGGGGGCATCTTACAGTATTAATTTAGGTATTGTTGTTTAGTTGTTTCAGTCATGCCTGACTGTTCATGGCCCCATTTGGGAGTTTTCTTGGCAAAGATACTGGAGTGATTTGCCATTTCCTTCTCCAGCTCATTTGACAGATGGGGAAACTGAGGCACACAGGGTGAAGTGACTTGCTCAGTTACACATTCATGAAGATGAGTCTTTCTGATTCCAAGCCCAGTGCTCTATCCACTATGCCACTTAGCTGCACAAAGCTGGGTTAGTGAACCCTGTATGACCCAATATAAGGAGGCTGAAGAAGTTTTGTGGCACAGCCTCAGAAATACAACCACCAGGAAAGGGAGTGAAACAGTAAGCCTTTTTATAAAAGGCTTCAACATTAAAAATTTACAGAGAAAATGCCTCAATAGAAACCCAGCACATAAACAGATAAATCAATAGAGAAGAATCTAAAACCGGAAGGGAAGCTAAGTAGACTCCTTAAAGAGAATACACAGCTGTATTCACAAATATAAAACGTGATGCGATCCAAAGTCTGATGAGACATAATATCCTATGAATGCCCAAGTATATAGGACTACAACCAAAAACAAAAATGAAAACAAACTCTTCTCTCTTCTATTGATTTTTCACATCATTGATATTATTTTATATCTTTTCTTCTTGCTAGCAAAATTATTATTCTCCCTGAGCAGCTAGATGGATCAGTGGATAGATCTCTGAGTCTGGAGTCATGCATGCATGTATCCATCCATTCAATAAACACTTAATTGGTTCCTGCTATGTGCCAGGAATTGTGCTGAATGCTAGAGACACAAAAAGAGGCAAAAGACATTCCCTATTGTCAAGGAAAGGAGCTTACAACCTAATGGGTCGGGAAGAACTGAGTTGAAAGTTGACCTCAGACACTTTCTAGCTGTGTGACCCAGGGCAAGTCATTTAACTTCTGTTTGCCTCAATTTCCTCAATGGTAAAATGGGAATGGTAATAGCACCCTCCTCCCAGGGTTGTTGTGAGGATCAAACAAGATATAATTTGTAAAGTGCCTGGCACACATAGGCACTTAAATACTTGTTCCCTTTTCCACTTTATTAGCATAAATGCCACCACCCCTCTTCTCCCAACACTCCTACCAATTAAAAGCCCCAATTCACACATTGCTCGAGTCAGAAAATTCATGTCTCATTCTGCACCTCTATTCTATCGCTCTCTGCCAAGAGGTGGGAAGCATGATTAGTCCTTGTGTTGATTGTAGATCACAGTTGGGTTCCTTTGAAATGTAGAAATTATGTGAATTTTTCTCCCGATTCTGCTCTTTTCATTCTGCCTCGTTTCATACTAGCTTGTCATCTATTTTTGTATAGTAATATTCCAATACTTACATAGACTGATGGTCTTTTCTCAGCACTGCTCACTCTCCTCTCTTGCATTTGGTGCTGTTCACTACCCTTTCCTCCTGGACACATACTTCTCTCTGGGTTTTGTCTCCTGGTTCACCTTCCATTCATCTGATTTCTCCTTCACAATCTCCTTTGTAGATTGATTTATGTTTGTTAATTTTGGGGGGCTTATCATTCATATTATGTCCCCCTAATGGCTGGTGTTCCCCCAATGTTCTATTTTTTCTGTCTCTTCTCCTTTTAGTCTCCTTTTTGGTAGTCTCATCAGCTCCCATAGGTTTTATTTATCATCTCTATGCTGGTGACTCCCATAAAGCCCCAGCCTCTTCCCCATCATCAGTCCTGGATCATGAATCACCAACTCAACATTTTAAACTGGTTGTTCCAGACACTTTAAAAATTCAACATATTTAAAATTGAACTCCTTATCTTCTTCAAACCCTCCTTCTTCCAAACATTCCTATTTCTGTCAAAGGCACTGCCATGTATCCAGTGATACAGATTCATAATCTCAGCATTATTCCTGGATTCATTGCTCTCATTCAACCCACATATCAACTCAGTTGTCAAGTCTTGTCATTTCTATCTTCCCTTCCTTTCCTCTGCTAACTAGCCAAGCTGGTCTTCCCTCTGTCCCTCAAACAAGAAACTCCCTGTCCTATTTCCTTGCCTTTGCCCTGCATATCCCCCATGCCTGGAATTTGCCCTCCTCACCTCTGCTTCCCAGGGACCCTCTCTTCCCTCAATATGTCCACTGGTACAATCTTCTGCAGGAAACCTTTCCCCACCCACCCCACTCCTGATTTCTAGTGCCATCCGTCATAAATGAATTTTATTTAACTGCTTTGTGCATGTGTTTATTTGTTGACTTTATGTTTATACTACATACATATATAAATAAAATGTACTTGTTGTAAATGCAAGATCATTGCAAATAATAATTAGCTCAGCTTTTGTGCCACCAATGATGAATTAGTGAGCTTGTTCTCTATAGACCTACTGACAATTGTAATTTTTCTTTACATCATCTTTGCCATTCTGAATTTTTAAATTTACTTTTCTCTTATTATCTGTGATTTGGAACCTTTTTTATCCTATGTTGTAGATGCCTGCTTGCATTCTTTTAAGAACTTTTTTTCATATCCTTTAACCATTTATCTATTAGGAAATGACTCCAGTTCTTCTATATTTGTATCAATTTCCTATATATCTTGGGTATTAGACCTTTATCAAAAATTATACTAAAGATGTTTTCCCCATTTAATTGCTTTCCCCTCTATTTTGCTTTTGTGCAAAAACTTTTTTTATTTTTTGCAGTTGAAATGATCTATTTTTTCCTCCTACAATTCTTTCTATTCCTTATTTGTTTAAGAATTCTACATGTAGATGTGAAGGCATGTTGTTTTCTGCTCCTTTAATTTGTTTATGATTTGATCTTGTATGCCTAGGTTATGTAACATAATAATAGTTAACATTAACATAGAACTTACTATGTGCCAGGCACTGTGCTAAATGTTTTACAATTATTATCTCATTTGACCTGCCCAACAACCTTGCTATGATTATACCCATTTTACAGATGAGGAAATTGAGACAAAAAGAAGTTAAGTGACTTGCCCAGGGACACACAGCTAGCAAGCATATGAGGTCAAATTTGAACTCAAATCTTCCTAATTCCAGGTCCAGCTCTGTATATCATATGTCACCTAGTGGTAGATGTTGGTCTAAATATGATTTCTGCTAGACTACTTTCCAGTTTGGGAGTCCTTTCTTTCTTGTGTTTATAGAATATCATTCTACTATGTGGAGTTTCTGTTTATCTATTCTATTCCACTGACCTTCTAGTATGTTTTGTTAATCAGTACCAAGTGACTCTGACTTTATAATTTTAAATTTGGTGATGGTATGCTTCCTTCTTGAGATTCTAGATTTTATATTTTTCTAATGAATATTGATACAATTTTGTCAAGGTTCAAAAAGAATTCCCCCAACAATTTCATTGAAATAGAACTAAACCTATAAATTAATTTAGGGAGTATTTCCAATTTCTTCATGGCTCAAACTAGCTTGGTAATGTTGTATTATTTGATTACTATAGAGTTTTGTGATTATATAATTATAACTCTTATAAGGGTTTTAACAATAATGTATTACACATTTTGTAGTTATTTTAAATGGAATTTATTTTATTATAAGTTCTTCCTGGTTAATAAAGTACAAAAGTACTGATAACTTTTTATGGATTTATGTTCTGCCTTGAAAGCTTGCTGTAGCTAGTAAGCATCTAAATTATTTTCCTGGATAATTTGCTGGTATTGTCTAAGTATACCCATTAAGTCATCTGCAAATAGATATAGTTTTATCTCCTCTTTAATGATATTTGTACCCTTGGCTTTATTCTCCTGCATTTCTGCTATAGTAGATATTTCTAGAACTATGTCAAAAAAAAAAGTGGAGAGGAGGGAATCTTTGTTTTCTTCCTATTTGTATTGTGAAAATTTATAGTGTTTCTCCATTGTAAGCAATGCTAGCACCTGACATTAATTATATGCCTATGATCATAATAAATAAGGATCTTTTAATCATTATGCATCTGGGGGCCTATAAAATAAATGATGTATTCTGTTCAAGGCATTTCAAATACTTATTGAAAGAACCGTGTCATTTTAATCTTTGCTATTTGTATTATTAATTCTAAAAATTTTTCCTGATGGTGTTATCTGTGCATCCTTAGTATGCATCCATCTTCATTGATGTGAATTATTTTATAGATATATTGCTGTAGTCTCCTTTTATTTTATTTTATTTTATTTAAAATTTTTGCATTAAAACTTTTTTAGTGAGCTTGGTCTATAGTTCAGTTCCCCCCACTCCAAAGTTGAGTATCAGCAGGAGTTGGGTAAAATTCATCCTGTCTCCATTTTTGAATCATTCCTCAGTTCCCAGATTCAAGAAGCTCAGTAGTTAGTGTGTATGTATGTATGTATATGCATGCATGTATTCATATGTATGTATATGCATGTATGTATATAAATGCACACATGCATGTATTCATATGTGTGTATGTATATACATGTATGTATTCATATGTGTGTATGTATATGCATGCATGTATTCATATGTGTGTATGTATGTTTGGTGATATTTCTGCAACTTTTGAAGTTGTTGACTACTCTATCTTCCTGAATAGTTTCTCTTGTCTGGGTTTTCATAAAACTCCTCTTTATTGGTTCTCATGCTCCTTCTCTGTCTCTTTTACCATCCCCTATATACTACCCCTGCATTATAGGTGAATCCCAGGACTCTGTCTTAAATTCTCTCCTTTCCATATACCTTCTATCTCAATGATCACATCTGTTCCCAAGGGTTTAATGCTCTTTTCTAATTCCCAGACTGACCTACCTACCTAAATACCTACCCTTGTACCTACATACCTACTTACCTACTTGCTTGCCTGCCTGTCTGTCTATCTATCTATCTATCTATCTATCTATCTATCTATCTATCTATCTATCTATCTATCTATCTATCTACCTATGTATCATGTATAATCTAGCTAATCTGTCTGTCTATATGCCTGTCTATCTACCCATCTACCCATTCACCTATCCATCCATCCTCAATCTCTCTGTCTACCTACCTATCTACCTACTTATCTATCTACCTATCTGTTACTATACTTGGCCCTCAGTTCTCTTTTCCCTGAGTCCTGCTTCTCCAGCGGCAAGATGAACAACTTCAATTAGATGTCAAACTTCACATGTCTAAAAGAGAATTCATTATCTTTTACCCCCAATTCACCACTTCTCCTAACTTGGCTGTTTCTGTTGAAGGTGACATCATCCTTCTAATTCCTCATATCAAAACCTCAGATACATCATTGACTCTGGTCTTCTTTACCTTCCCCATACCCAATCAATTGTTTGATTCTATTCATTCTACTTCTACCCTTTTATCTTTTTTTTTCCCTTATTGTTCAAATTACCCCATTCCTTCATCTCCACTTCGATGGCCATTGCTATACTTTAGGTCCATAACACGTTTTATCTGGACAATTAGAGGAGTCTTCCTGCATCCAGTTTTTCCTCTTCTCAATCCATTGAGTGAACAGCAGACAAAGTTATGTTCCTAAAATAGAGTATTGCCCATGCCTCAACTCTGCTCAAGAAACTGTGACTCCCCAATGAGTCTAGGAGCAAAAATAGATTTTTCTTTGGTGTTTAGTTTTCTTCACTAGGCCTTCTTAATAATCTGGCTCTACCTTTTCTGGATTATTACCTAATATACCCTTTCTAGCAATGTGGGTTAGGGGTACATTATGAAGTGCTTTGGAGAGAAGGAAATGAAGTCAATATCTTATCCCAGAGGCATGGAAGAGAGGCATCCCAGAGAGTCATGGAAGTTTTTTAAGAAGAATAGCAACGGCCAGTTAGATGGAGCAGTGGATAAAGCACTGGCCATGGATTCAGGAGGACCTGAGTTCAAATTCGGTCTCAGACACTTAACACTTACTAGCTGTGTGACCCTGGGCAAGTCACTTAACCCTCATTACCCTGCAAAAAAAAATATTAAAGCTCTATCTTGTTTGGGTATTACTAGCATCTTGCTTTGCAATACCACAGGCTATAGTTCCTCTGCCTGATTAAAGACCTTATTTCTCCTAAAAAAAAAAAAGAATAGTAACATGGTTAGGAATATTATAAGAGACTAGAAACAGGTGTAAAAAAATCATGGAGGTCATTATTTCATCTGGATTGTGCTATAGGTCAAGTCTAAGGCAATGAAGTTGCAAGTAGATGTATTTGTCAGTTCCCTGATACATAGTAAGAAGAGGAAGTATCTGATGATTTTCTTGTCATTATCTTGTTGTTGTCACTGCTGCTGCTATTGTTTGGATGGAATAAGAATGAGGACAATGTAGACCTGTGAACTCATTAGAGTTGGGAACTCCCTGTCTGGAAATTCCCTACCTAGCTACCTTTCTTAATATTGTCTAAGAGATTTGTTAAGTGTTTAAGAGGTTAAGGGACTTGCAAAGGGTTACACAGCCAATATGTGTTAGTTGAACCCAGTGTTAGTTGTGTTACTTGAACCCAGTTTTTGTGGATGCTAGCCATTATTTCAGTCCGCCTCTCAGAAATATTATAAAGGCAGAGATTTCATCTAGGCAATGGGAATTATGTTGTTTGTCCCTTACTAACTCAGGGGGTTATTTTGAAGAATGGGTTTTGTAAATTCTAAAGGTTGATTGAAATGTGAGTTATTACTATTTTGAGAATCTCCCAATGATATAGCATCTGGTCACCAGTTGGCTAGTCCATGGATTAGCCTTGCCCATCTGTTTTTTCTAGAATTCTGTAGTGGGATAAATGTCTATGAGATGTGTAGTTGTTACAACACTTTAAAAAGAATGGAAATAAGTTTAGATGATAGCAAGCCTTCATTAAAAAAAAAATGAGACCTGTCTTATCTCACTATAATTTAACCCCTGGTTCATGACCTCTTCAGCACAAAGTCATTGAATATAGGCATTTAATGGATATTAGGCTTTTTAGGATTATTTGTAAGAAGAAACATAGGTACCTACCCAGCAAAACTGAGTATAATCTTTCAGGGGATGAAATGGGACTTCAATGAAAAAGAGGACGTTCAGGCTTTCATGATGAAAAGACCTGAAGTGAATAGAAAATTTAAGTTTCAAATACAAGACCCTATAAAAGCATAAAAAGGTAAACAGGAAAAAGAAATTATGAGGGATGTTAAAAGGTTAAACTGTTTACATTCCTACATGGGAAGATGATACTTCAAACTCATAAGAACTTTCTCAGTATTAGGGCAGCTGAAAGGTATAAATTTGGACAGAGGGCAAAGAAGGGAATTGATTATGAAGGGATGATATCTGTAAAGCATTTATTATTTATCATTTTTTGTGGGGTAGTCAGGGTTGGGGGGCATGCCCAGGGTTGCACAGTTGGGGAGTGTCTTATGTCTGAGGCCAGATTTGGGCTCAGGTCCTCCTGGGTCCAGGGCAGGTGCTTTGCCCACTGTGTCACCTAGCTACCCCATGATGACATCTTTAAAATAAAATTAAGGGGTGAAATGATTGCACTGGGAGAAAGGGAAAGGGAGAGGCGGAATGGGGCAAAGTATCTCATATAAAAGAAGAAAAAGCTTATGAAATGGAGGGAAAGATGGGAGAGGAGTGAGGAAGGAAATGAGCCTTACTCTCATCAGAAACGATTCAAACAGGGAATAACATACACACTCAAGTGGGTATAGTAATATATATTGCCCTGGGGTAAGTGGGAGGGGAAGAGGATAAAGAGGGAGGGGTGAAGGATGGGAGGGCAGATTGGGGGAGGGGCAGTCAGAAGAAAAACACTTTTGAGGAGGGATAGGGTAAAAAAGATAAAAATAGAGTAAATATCATGGGGAGCAAATAGGATGGAGAGAAACATCAATAGTAACTGAGAAAAACATTTGAAGCAGAGGCAAGAGCAATGTAAGACAAGGATGAAGATGATGGTGGTGGTAGTGGTGGTGGTGGTGATGATGATGGTACTTACTTTGCTAGGCTATTGTGAAGGGCTTTATCAGGTATAAGGTACTATATAAATGTTAGTTATTACTGTTGTTACAATAATCAACCTCATGGGTGTTTTGTAATGAGATCTCCCTTTAAAGTACTATATAAATGTAATTTATTATTTTAAAAAAAGATGGGCAAGATGCTATCAGAAAAACCTGGAAAGACTTACATGAGCTGATGCAAAGTGAAACATACTATATACAAAATAACAGCAATATTGTAAGATGATCTGCTGTGAATGACTTAGTTATTTTCAGCAATGCAATGATCCCAACTCTGAAGGACTTATGAAAAATGGAATCCATCTACAGAGAAGGAACTGATGCCATTATTGTTAGTTCCTTCTTCTAAAGTTTTTTTTTTTGTCCGCTAAGTTTTGCATGACTGCATGTGTATAACTTATATTGAATTGCTTGAGTTCTTAAGGGGGGAATAGGGAGGAAAGATGAGAATTTGGAAGACAAAGTTTTTAAAATCTATGTTACAATTTGTTTTTACATGTGTATAATTTAAGATTCTAAATGTGGGTTCTAATCTGTTCCCCCAGTTTTGGGGAAAACTGACTAAAATCACTGAGAAAATGAATTTAGGTTTTTAAGGGTTTATTGAAAGATAGAAAGAGAAAGATTGAGAACAGAATTCCAACAGCCTGACATTCCTATCTTTACTCAAATTTCCTGCGAAGTCCTCTGCTGCCACCACCACCATCAAGTCAGGAACCAAAAAGAGAGAGAGCTCTCCGCGCAGGCCCTCCTTCCTCCTTCCTGTCCCCTCCCAGAAAATGGGAGGCTCCTCAAGTTGATTGACTGGTAGCCTTGGTGGACAGTACCCATGCACAAACGTTACTTCCTGACGCCAAGGAAAAGCCACATGGCCTTGACCTCTGAGGCATTCTCCTCATGGTGGAGCTTTCCTATAGTAAGTCTCCAGTAGGTGTCATCATGCCAATCATTACACATGTAAGGCAGGGGGAAATTAAAAGTAAATAACAAAAGAAAGAAAGAAAGAAAGAAAGAAAGAAAGAAAGAAAGAAAGAAGGAAGGAAGGAAGGAAGGAAGGAAGGAAGGAAGGAAGGAAGGAAGGAAGGAAGGAAGGAAGGAAGGAAGGAAGGAAGGAAGGAAGGAAGAAAGAAACAGGGTCATAAATATAGAACCAGATGAGAGTTTAGAGGCAATCAAATCCAATCCCTTCATTTGACAGATGAGGAAAATGAGGCACATGGAAGTTAAACGACTTGCACAAGGTCACATGGCTAATAAAAGAATGAAGCAAAATTAGAATGCAGGTCCCCCTACCTTCAAGTTTACCATTCTACCTACCAAAACAGCTAGACGAATATTATCTTTACTTTGACAACATATATTCTTTTCATTACTAGATATCCACTTTAATTTACTTTATGCTTTTCATGTTCTTTTATCTATTATTTTTTTAAATGTAACTGATACTTAGATTGGCATTATGGAATTTATAGTCTTTGCAGCCTGGATAGATTCCAACTCTTTCTGAGTTAAAAACTACAAATCCCCAAAACTACTGAATCCCAGTTATATGAGGATTTGTAAATCTTAACTATAAATATAAAATTATATGAAAATACCTGATGAGATTCCTGGGAACAGACATATCCAACAGGGAGGAAGGTTCTTCTCATGGGAAGTCCTGTTCAGGCAAAGGTGGGTCTTGGTATGCCTTCTTAAGTAGGTTCTTAAACTTTTCTGATAGCAAACACGACTATGAAGAATCCTGAAGGGACATGTTTGATTGCATCTCTATTCTTTAAGACTTCAATGGTCAATTTTTCAATGGTTCAGTAACCTCATTAAGATAGATATTTTCTCCACTGCTATACATAGCAAGTTGTCCATTACTTCTCATTGCATGCAATTCTTCCCCATATCCTTCCCTACATCTTCTGTAGCATCCCCACAACTTGCAATAAGAATATTAGCAATTTGCATTCCCAGAGGAGTAACTGCTACCATGACTCAAGGTTACAGGAATAATCATAAAGAATCCTGCTTCTAACACTGTAGCTCATGATCCCCTCCAGGACTAACAATCATTCAGTTGATTCAATTATTTTTTATTTAGATTTTTAAGAATAAATTTTTTGTTTTTGTTTTTGTATTGCCTGGCTTTCTCCCTTCCCTTTTACAAAGATCAATCTCTTATAAAAGAATTTTTAAAAAGCAGAGAGAAAAAACATTCAATAAAATCAATCAGCACGTAAAAATGTTTAGTGTCATATTCAATGTTGCACTGCCAAGGACCAAGGCCAAAGGTTCTTCTAATACCTCTTCTTTGGGGTCGATCTTTTTCTTTATCATTTCAAATCATTCTAGTTCCAGTGGTTTTCTGATAGTTATTCTTTGTTTCTACATCATATATTTTGTTATTGCATTTTTTACCAGTTCTGCTTATTTCATTTTGTATCAGTCCATACAAGTTTTTCATGATTCTCTGTATTCATCATGTTTGTAACCACTTAAAGTATAGTATATTCACTGACTACAATTTGTTTAGCCATTCATGCATTGAAATGCATTTATTCTGTTTCTAGTTCTGTGTTACCACAAAAAGTACTGCTCAATTAACTTTTTTGCGAAAGGTATTTACTCAGATAGTAT
This sequence comes from Dromiciops gliroides, assembly GCF_019393635.1. NCBI lineage: Eukaryota > Metazoa > Chordata > Mammalia > Microbiotheria > Microbiotheriidae > Dromiciops > Dromiciops gliroides. Next base: position 268,568,422 of record NC_057866.1, read on the forward strand.
ATAGCAAGAACAGTTGGTACCAAACATTATCCCCCAACCTTGGCATACACTCACTCACAAATACACAGAACAGCCATAGTAAGAATAGAATCGAGTATACAATGGTAGAGATGCATATGTGTAGAGAATGCATGTGGCAAAGGTGTCTCTTACAAATTCTGCAGTGGAAGTCCCTTTTTCTCTTTGTAGAGAGCTCATAAATCCCCCTTAGTATACTTAATTTGATTCTTACCATGACTATTCTGTGTATTTGTGAGTGAGTATATGCCAATTTTGGGGTATGCTGGGCTCTGATGGGGCCATACTTAGCCCTCCTCTCTCTGCCATGAGATCACCCTCCCTAAACCTGCCTTTCTTTGGATAACTGTTGCTTCATTTGTACCCACTATTTCTCTCTGTCCCCTGGGCAAGCACTTTAATTGCCACTGGTCACTACTTCTCCTGTGGGCACTGTAGCTATTGTAGTTACAGTATAGCTACTACATATATCTAGGTATTTATTTACCACTGATCACCAATGGGACCTCACTTTGACAGAAGCTCCATTTTTCTTGGATTCGCACGTTTACCTGTAAATGTCTGTCTCACAATATCTGTTAAAATAAAATCAGGGGAAATCACATGAAGAGAGAGAGGCAGCTATATATATGTTCATGGCCACCATGGCTGGGTGGCTGAAAAATCATTGCCCACTTTCCCACCTGCTCCTGAGAGGAAGCTCGACTTGCTGACTCCTCAGAGCTGCAAAGAAAAGGAAATGAAAGACTGATAGGACACTTCTTTTGTAAGCACACCGAGTTCTGGCTCCATAATCCCTGAATCATCAGTTCTTCTGCCTCCCAGCCAGTTATGAAATCCAGACTCATACAGTATGTCCCCCTGACTCATCATTCCCGGAGCTAGTCTTGCACCAAGTTTTCACAAGGAGTAGGCGGGGAATTTCTGTGCATGCTCCAAGGACAGAACCCACCTGGGTCTGTCTACCCCCGCTTCACTCCCATAGAAGATCTACCCAATGAGTTGGTCAATTGTCTCTGAGGTTTTAAAGATTTCATGGGATTCCTGTAATACTCAAGGTGTCCTATTTTTATCTGCTATTCTAGCAATAAGATGAGGCACCTCCTCTTTGGATCAGATCTTTGATGGGGACTTTCATGCCACTTTTCTTGGACAAATCTTTTATGGTAAAGAACTGAAGCCTGTTTCATGTGTCTCCATTGCACTTTGAGTCACCTGCAATCTGAATTATTCTTTCTTCTTTTTTTTTTTTTTGCAGGGCAATGAGGGTTAAGTGACTTGCCAGGGTCACACAGCTAACAAGTGTCAAGTGTCTGAGGCCGGATATGGACTCAGGTCCTCCAGAATCCAGGGCTGGTTCTTTATCCACTGTGCCACCTAGCTGCGCCCCCCCCCCCCAAATTATTCTTGAGATGGTGGCATTTCCATGTTTCACAATATATTAATGAAAATGGCTACAAAAGATGATTGTCAATCCCATTTCTAGAGGAGCAAGCTCCATTTTCCCAAATGTAAATGATTCTGATGAAATAAGCATGAATGAATGAAATAACAGAAAAAATAGGACAGTACAACCCCTTCTACATCCTGTGCACACAATCAATAGTTATTGATCTGGTTCGAGTTGAATCAAAGAAGATCCAGGCATTTCAGTGGTGCTAATGGAAACTTCAATTTTTTAATGGCTTCTTTTCTTTAAAATAGCAAATCGTTTTTGAAAATTGAATACAGTGAATTCTGAACTTGGTTTCCAAGTGTGTGCTAAGCTTGGCAAACCTCTCATCCCTCATGACACATCTATTTTGAGTGATGAATGTGTGACCCACAAGTGTTCCATTTTCCAGAGGTGAATGAGATTGCCAAAAGAGAATTCTCTCAGGGAGCTTAGGCAAACTTGCCTATTCACTTTGAGGGAAGAAATAAAATCACACTTCCTTGATGTTCAGGCTCACAGTTTAATGAAATACCCTGAGTCATTTACCTTGAATGATCTCTTGCAGCTGATCCATACTTTAAGATTTCCCTTTCCATTATGCTTTTTATATTTGCTTATATTTGTGGAAAAGCTTTTGAATTTCTTTCAAAATGCAAAGTCAGAAGCAGGACTTTAGACATAGATTTTTCCAAGTCTCATAACAAGATGGAAACCTCAATGTAAAGGAAAGAACATTAAAACTTCCAGATGCAAAGATAGACTAGTAGAAGTTGTCAATTTAGAAATGCATTGATTTAATACAATTCTGAAAGAAAATAGAGACATTTAAAAGAAAATGCAAGGAATTGGCTTTATAATATTTAAAGGTAGAATTAACTTTAGAGATAATCTAAACTAACCCCATTTTATAACTTCTTGCAAACATTGCTCACAGACCTCTTCTCCATCAGAGTAGTGTAGGAATTCAGATAGATGACAAAAGTCCAACTTTGATTAATGTACTCTCTTGCCCAAGCTGGGGCAATGACCCAGCACGTCCCATGTCATTGATAACCAGTCTTTTACCAGCTCAGCAACATGCCCAAACACTCCTTTCTCACTCACTTCCTCACCAATACACTCTCTCTTTCTTCACTCATTACTCACTGATTGGCTCTTTCTTAGTGCCAAGAAGCAAGCCCTTCTCCATACTATACATCACAAATTCAACCCATTTGCCCAACCACTAATTTCCTGCTCTTATGCCACATCTGCTAAGAAACACCCAAGTACTCATAACACGTACTCAAACTTTTCCATAGAATTATCTGAAATTGGAAGAGTGCTCAGAGGTCAAGTTGAACTCCCTCATTTTATCAAAAAAGGAAACTGAGGCAAAAAGAGATTAAGTAATTTCCTTAAGTACACAGAGGTAGTAATTGGCAACAGTGGAATTTGAACCTGAGTCCATTAATTCTAAATTCAACATTCTTCCCATTGTTCCCTTCTCTATAGTTCCCTCAAAAGGTCTCAATTTTCAACCTTCAAAATGAAGACTGGTACAGCATATATTATTAAGTGTGAACCAGAAGGGTTGCCTTCCCCCAGGGGTCTCAAGCTCCAAACTTATATGGAGCCTAGGTTCCTTCTAGGTATGGCTTAGTCTCAAAGAGAAATGAAGCTTTTTCTCATATCTTTACCTTCTTGTGTTGTCACCTCAGAGTAAAACGTCACTTGGTTATTTCTCATGTCTATGGTCTTCCCAAAAAGAATTAAGAGAGTCCTTCCTCAAAAAAGTACTCAATGTACAAAATAGGTATCAGTTATAGGATAGCTAGAGAGCTAGCTAATAAAGGAGATAGAGGGCTAGGTCAAGAGTCAGGAAGACTCATCTTCCTAAGTTCAAATCTGGCCTCAGATACTTACTTGCTGTGTGACCCTGGGCAAGTCACCTAACTATGTTTGCCTCAATTTCCTCTTCTGTAAAATGAGCTGGAAAAGGACATGGCAAACCACTCCAGTATCATAGCCAAGAAAACACCAAATAAGGTCACAAAGAGTTGATGGCTATTTATTTTGTCTACCACCAAAGAACTACTTAAAACATTAAATACTCATATGCACATCTTAATAAATACCTAAATTATAAGACAAGCCCCCATAAACATCACTGTAATTTTTCTGAAAGATAATGATACTTCATGGGACTGCTGAATATATATTAAACCTTAATTTTAGACCTGTCTATCCAAATAATTCACAAGGTTCAGATCTCCTGGCCAGGTAGGCTTGGCTCTTTTGTCTGTTCAGGTTAAAGATGATGCTCTCAGGGGTCATCTTTGCAAAGCAAAGTAGTTTTAGGAAGAACCTTCTGAGAAGCTAATTCTTTCCCAGGAATTCCTGACCTCTTGATCCACAATCTCACTAATAGGAAATATTCATTTTTCAGGTTCACTTTTTGCTGACCTGGACTCAGAGAGAAAAAACAAATCAGAAGAGGGATCCTTGGACTTGAGCTTTGAACTCATGCCCACCTAGACAAGCACCTATTCTCACTGCAGTATTCTGGAGCTATACAGACTGGAATTGCTACTGGGATGTGTCAAGAAGGAAGGTGGGTTGGAGAAAGGGAGAAAAATCTCCTTTCTCTCCTCTCTTGCTTCAAATCCAAGCGTGAGCTGTCAGTTTCCTCAAGTTCTTATAAGAGAAATGGAGGCCTTTGCTTATAGCTTAACAAAGGCACATGGCGCACTTGACTCTGTGGCCAATCTTCTTAAATACATCTTTGGCCATGGGGACCAAGGAATTCGCTGCCTTATGTGTGTATTTTCACAAGGGTTGAAGAAAGTTTTTTAACAAGGCTCAGAGCAAGAAGTCAGATGTCATGGTCACAGGGCAAACCCAGCTCCATTAGAAGTACCCCAATTCACCCTCTTCAGACACACACATCATAAAAGGTGAGTTGACGCTTTTCACATAATCACATAATTGGTATAAATAATACCTAGAACTTATACAGCATTTGAAAGTTTGCAAAGCATTTTATGTATGTTATTTCATTTGAGCCTCACAACAACCCTAGAAGGTTGATGCTATTATTATCATCCCTATTTTACAGATGAGGAAACTGAGGCTAACAAAGGTTAAGTGACTTGCCAAGTAACACACAGCTAGTATGTCCAAGATAGGATTTGAACTCAGGGCTTCCTGACACCAACTCTGATCTTCTATCCACTAAACCACTTGGTTATCATTAGCAACCTCCAAGCCCTCAAGAATAAATGCCTCCTCAGGCTCTGTCCTGGGCTCTCATGATACTGAAATCTCAGAGTTGGAAGGGATTCAAGTCCCATATCTGTCTAACCTTATACAATCCACACCTGAACAAAATCCCCTCTGCAGTGTACTTGACAGTCTCCCAGCCTTTTCTTGAAGTCCTCCCATTAAGAGAGGATCTACTACATCTCCACAATTCCACTTTGGAGTGAAGCTGGTAGGAAGGAATTTCTTTACAAAAAGACTAAATCATCTCCTATGTAATGTCCTTCCATAGTTCCTTCTTCTACCTCCTGAGATAGAAGACAAGGAAAGACCTTCCTACTTCATTATATGTCTATATCTATGTCTATATCTACATCTATATCTATGTGTCTATCTATCAATCTATCATCTATCTATCTATATCTATATCTATCTATCTATATACATACATATACACATACACACATATATACATATACATACATACACACACTATATATATTTACATATATATGTATGTGTGTGTGTATATATATATCTAGATATAGATATATATATCTAGATATATCTAGATATCTAGATATATATATATAGATATCTATCTATATCTATATCTATGTATCTATCTATCTATCTCTATCTCTATCTCTATCTCTATATCTCTATCTCTATCTCTATCTCTATCTCTATCTCTATCTATATCTCTATCTCTATCTATATCTATATGAGAGAGAGAGAAAAGGAATGCTCCTAGTACTCCTACCTTAAAGCTCCAGGCCATTCTCAACACCTGACATGGTTGGTGACATTGACAAATGTAGTTCTTTCCTTGCTTCTCAGCTTCTTCACTATTTAATTCCTAGTTGGTAAAATTAGAACTCTAAGCTTCCTGAATCGATTCATTGTTTAATGAATTCTGGCTTGACAAGTGTCAAGAAGGATAATGGAACAAAGCCCTTGGTTCCATGCCCACTGTCATAGCCATGATAATTGGAGAGATATAGAAAGACTTAAAGGTAAAGCTGTTACACCATTAAAGCAGTGGTATATCAATGGAAGGAAAAATAGGAGAGAAATGAAAGAATACAGAATAAAGGATCTTTAGCCAATGTGCAAGTAATTTTAGGATCATCTGAAAATTACTAGCACAGAGTAATAATATACATAGAGTTTGATTCTAGGAAAAGTTTCACTGTCTGTTTCCCTTCTTATCCAGATTTAATTATAGAAGAGCAAAAAGAAATATACATTTCCCATCTCTGTCTTTCAATAATTCTGTTGGTCTATGATTTGATTGTTCAGTTTGTCATTGTTTCTAATACTATAACATTGAATTAATTAACTAATTAATTGAGAGTATTATTAAATGTCTCCTATGTGCCAGTCTGTACTAAGTGTTAAGGATGCAAATATGTTAAAAAGAGAAAATCCCTCACCTCAAGATACTTACATGCTAATAGAGGAAGACAATACCTATCATTACAGTGGTGACTATGGAGAAATATTCATTCTGCAGCCATGTAAGGGGAGTCTAGTGAGATGGTCCAGATGGATGGCTGGATGGGATGGTCTACTAAAGCATCCTTAGGTAATGAATATTTAATTTTACAATCAGTCAGCCACATTTACAAATAAAATCTGTTTATTGACTCAGGATTGAGGCCCCATAAGACTAGAAAAAATTGCCAGTTTAAAACATGTAAAGTGATGTAAATGTAGCATTCGAAACAATTAAAGTTGTTGTAAGAATGATTAACAGCCCTAATGCTCATCACCTTTGATTAACCATCTATGAAATCATTAGGATTTGTAAAAATATGTAAATTGGGAAAGTCAATAGTTAAGATCCCCATAAATGACAATAAATCAAATATAAAAGTTTCCTGGAGTTTAGGACAAGTTCATTAATTTTATATTAAACAAAATTAACTACCATCCTGTATCATTGTTGTTTATTATTGGGTTGTTTTGGGGTGGCTGTGTGGGTGTGAGGAGAAAAAATAAACTACTTATAATGCTGGTGCTAACTGTAAAATCAATAAATAATTCATCCTTTTCCCCAATATACAAAGTCAATCTTCCTTTAATCAGGACATTATTAATTTTAATATATGTAAAGTAAGAACCTAAACCGTGATGAAAGATTAAATTTCCTTTGTGTTTCAAGTATGAAACGCAATATGGAGTAGTAGAATGAATGCTGAACTTGGTGTCAGAAGACACCTGACTAGAAATTTTGCTTCTATCATTAACTGCAATGTGACCTGGTAAAATAGGGCAGCTAGGTGGTTTAGTGAATAGAGCACCAGGCCTGGAGTCAGGAAGACTCATCTTCCTGAGTTCAAATCTGTCCTCAGACACTATATGTGTGACCCTGGGCAAGTCACATAAGTCACCTCTTTGCCTCAGTTTCCACATTTGTAAAATGAGCTGATGAAGGAAATGGCAAACCACTCCAGTATCTTTGCCAAGAAAACCCCAAATGGGGTCATAAAGAGTCAGTAATGACTGAAAGAACTGACCAACAACCACAGAACGGTAGTTTTCTCATCTATAAAATGAAATTAATGCCATTGGTAGCCACTTCATATATCTTATAAAGACTGTGATTTCATTGATATAGAAAACTTCCACTGAAGAAACTTCCTCTACCAAGATAGGCTACTTGTTCCGCAACTTGAAGCCCTAGGAGAGTTGCCTGGGATACTGAGAAGGTGACTTGCCCAGGATCACGCAACCAATATGTAACTTGAACCTAGAACTTATCCATTATATCACACTGACTTTCCAGTCAACAATTCCATAGAGTTCTCTTAAGGTTCAAATAAAATAATGCATACAAAAGGCTATTCAAGCATTAAAGCTCTGTAACAATGATAACTCTTAATAATATATTGATTGGGAAGCTAGGTGGTACAGTGGATCAAGCACTGGCCCTGGATTCAAGAGGACCTGAGTTCAAATTTGGCCACAGACACTTGACACTTACTAGCTGTGTGACCCTGGGCAAGTCACTTAACCCCAATTGCCCTGCAGAAAAACAAAACAAAACCAAAAATAATAATATATTGATTGATATCTGTGATGGCTCTATAGGAAGAAAGAGTAGAAGCCAGTACAGGTTTCACCTATGGCTTAATCAGCCTGAGTTCATTGGCCCCATCACTGGGTTCAACCATTTTGTAATCCTTAAAGGCTCAATAATTATGGTGGCTTTTCTTAAAACATTAATAGAAAGGAGACATTAATGATGATTTAGTTCTACTTGAAGTCATTTGGTCTAAAAGAGTACAGCTTATATTTCCCCATATGTAGCACTCTTTCTTTTAAAAAAATACTTTTAAAATTGTGAACTAAACAATAATCAACAAGTAGAATTAATTTCTTCCAAATTACTGACAATTCTAAACCCTTCAAGACCAAAGACAGGTGGCATTCTATTCTTTCTAAATGGATTGTGGATTTCTGAAGTTCCAATCATTCAAGCTTCTTTCCACCTACAAGTATTATCACTAAGCCCACATCTCTTCATCTTGGTCACAAGGATAGAACAAAAGACTGCCTAATGCTTTCCTGAAGTCGAGACATACATAACTACATCATCTCCCTGTTCTATACTATAAAACCTGGTCCAAAAAAATGAAGTGAGTCAAGAGATAGACTGGAACAACCTGTTATTTTTTTTTCTTTTATTGTTTTATTGATGCCTTTCCTTTTTTGCAGGTAGAAAATTTCTTTTATTATTCCCTTTCCCCCATATCCCCATTTTTAACAAAGAAAAACAGTTGAAGGGTATGAATAATTTGATAACTTTTTGGGAGGGAGTAAAATTATGAATTGTTTTCCAGAAATATTTAGGCCAATTACAGTTCGCCACCAGTGTATTAATGTATTTTCCTGAAGCTTCCCAAACTTTGACAATTTTATCTTCTATATAAATGAGGAGGTTAAAAAAAAGACTTTTAAAATCTAACCCTTCATCTCTAAACCCATGCTCCTATGATTCATGCTAATTTGATATAGGTGAAGTGACATTTGATTTGCTCAGTTTGCATTCCTTATAAGAAATGGAAAACATTTTTCATACAGTTATCAATAAATTGTTTTTCTTCTTTTGCTGACCTACAATTCTTATCTATTAGAGAATGATTTTTAGGTTTAGATGTTAAACATTAATATCGATTCTATATCATATATATAGGCTATTCTTTTTGTCTATGATTTAATGAAGATCATTCTTCCCACTTGATAGTTTCTTTGCTTTTTCTAACTACATTGATTTTGTTCATGCAAAAGTTTTATTGAATGATCTGTTCTCAGTGAACCATTTTGGCTTTTACTGATCTGTGCTTCCCTTTGTAGACTTCAACAAGCCATTCCTTAAATAATATCTTCTAGAAGTTTATCGAAATAGAAATTAAGTTTGCAGGACTATGGTTTGCACACTGTGGGCATTGTAGTGGCAAATTCACTGTTATTGCTACAGAGGATATCAGCATAGAGTTCAAATGGAAGAGAGATTCCTGTAGAGAGTAAGGTCCTCCAGATGTTCCCATTTACACATGACATTTTGCAGATTGCATCACACCTTGGAATACACAAAACCTCCTAAATTAGATAAATGATTGGCCAAGGTCAGTTTGGTCAATTATCTTCCCCAGAAAACCAAATGAATGAAAGATGTTTCTTGTCCAGGCTATATTGAGTTCTTATTAGATATTTGTGAAATCAATGAGATAATGAATAAATGATTAGTACAATCTGGAGATCTCTCAACAAGATTTGTGTACCTCCTTTTTTTGGTGGCCTACAACTTTTCCCAACCCTCTTCCTGCCAAATTAAAACAATTAAAAGAAACCCAACAGCAGCAGCACCTCCTGAGAGTTGTGGTCCATTAATTTCTTTCCTTTTTGGATTCCTGTCTTTTCTCTTTCAAGGAAAATAAAAATTGATGGGTTGGGGAATGAGAAAGCGACATACATGAAGTCCTACTGTGCTTTCTGATGCTACAAATACAAATACCCATACTCATGAGCTTCTAACTCTGCTCTACCTCTATTATGCCTAGTGTCAGAGATCACAAGGGAATTCATTCAGGCAGTAAATGAACCCATTCTCTCTCTATAAATTCCCAAGTGACTTGTAGCAAAGATATTCGCAGCCTGTTGAATGAGCAATGAGGAACGTTCCTCGGAGACATTGAGGGTCATTGTTTTGCTCTCATTTCTGTTCCTTGCTCATGCAAAAGCAAGGCATTTGTTAGTCTTGCTGCAATGGATGGGGCATGCTTTTTCTTTTTTGTTACTGAAAAGAATCAGAGGAATCTGAGTGACAAAGCTATGAATAAATGTGTGATCTCCCTCCCCCCCTACCCGCTGCTACTTTTCTGTATCTTTTCTATCCCTCTTTCATGTGCACGCATATTTGAAGCAGCAAAGCCCAAAATACCAACATACATTTTGCCGTGTGAGGTTAACAAGCCTCCAATGCTGTCCATCTGTCTTTCTTACTTTTTTAGCCAGAGAGTAAACACGATGCAAATATCTTCTTTGCATGCTGATAGCACTAGAATTAAAGTCATTCAAGTGGAAAAAATAAGCCCCCCAAAGTCTGGCTCAAAATAGACTTCTAGCTACATTTTCTTGCCTGTAACTAAGTATTTAGTATTGGACTCGCAATCTTAGAAGGTTCAGTAATTAATGGATGTGCCTCATGCAATTTTTTCTTCTGATAATAATTAATTGCTTCAATTTCCATAGCACTTTAAAATTGTCAAAGCACTTTCCTTACAACAACCCTGTGAGAAATTTTATTTCTATTCCATAGATGAGAAAACTTTGGTTCTGGGAGATTAATTAACTTATATGCAGCTAGCCAGTATCTAAGGATTCTGCCTCAATTTCCCCTACTCCAGCTCTTGAACTCTATCCATAATACCATGGTACCTGTCCCTACACAAACTTTCCTTCTATTTTCTTTTCCATGGAAAGTAATACCGCTCTCATTTTAATGGACCACATGATGCAAGTGGAACACTACATGTCATCTAAAGTTAGAGGAATAGTTACAGGTGACTCTGGCTGTGGTTTTTCTCATAGCAAAAATATTGCAAATAATAATCCATGTCTTTATGCTCCTGTTGATTCTATTGTTGATAAAGTAAATAATGAGTAACTTTGATGCTTGTATAGTCTTAGAAAATTAGGAGTTTGGCCACGAGGAGAAAGATGAGCAACTACTTGTTGAGAGAGAGATCTCTCCAGTTTATTAAATAAGCGATATTTTTCAAACTGAGATGAGGGATCTGAGTTTGATTGGATAATTAATGAAAAAAAAGTTTTAATTCAGTAATTAATGGAGAAATATCCAAGCATATGCCTAGATTATCCTGGATTTTAAGATAATGATGACAATGACTCTGGTGATGAGTTGAGTAGCAAAGTGAGTTTAATAGATCTGTTTCACACAACAGAAAATCTTTCATCTAACTACTATATTCATCATGCCCGATAAACATATTTGGTCTAAAGTAATCAAGTTTTGACTCCTGTACAGAAAAATGGGGAAAAGTTCCCGCCACAGAGCTGATTTTGAACTCACTATTCTGAAATTGAAGCAAATCGGCATGAAAACAGGCTCCTCCTAAGCAAGCCAGAGCATCTTCCAATTCAATTCACTTTCATTCATTAAGCAAAATTTACATGCTTATTGTGTGCTGGGCAGTACATTGAATTGTTATAGGGCCTAGCACCCCAGAAGTTCTCTGGGGCACATCAAAGAACCTTCTCTTTGAGAAACTAAACCAAAGGACAGACACACCTAAAGAGATAAGTGGAACCTGATCAGGACTGAGCTAGCTCCAGAACCCCTACCCTTCATTCCAGTCTCCCTCACCCCTGGGGAGATAAGACTAAATGTGGCTGCTGCCTTTGTGGCAGGAGGAGGAGAGAGAGATGACTTGAGAGATCTGCAGCCACCCTTCACCCAATTCCCCCAGCCACTACCAGTGGGGGATGGTCCTCCCTCAATAGGGGAACTTTCCATAGTCATATGATCACCTCATCAGACCACCATCGGACCTCTATAAAAGTATCTGCCTGTCTCCTGCTCGAGGAGATTGGTATCTCAGAGCGATGCTCTGTGCCATGCCTTCTTCCCATGAGAAGAAGTTCAAGGATTTCTCTCTTGGTTTCCCTTCCCCAGCCCCTAAATAAACTATTATCTTATTCTACTGGATTTGTGTGCAGGACGGTATAATTCTTTAAAGAGGAATTCCTAAGGACCGCAAACCCCTAACCCCTGTCCCAAACCCCCACCCTATTTCCCCATAACAGAATGATAGGTGTTATCCCAGGCAATGGCTTATTCCACCATCCTGAAACTGTCTTTTCTAAACAGTTATTCACTATCTTCCTAAGGGAATTTGTAGGCGCATAAAAACAAAGGAGTTAGAGCCAGAAGAGACCTCAGAAATCACCTAGTTCAACTGACTCCTTGAACAAATGAGGAAACTGAGAAGTTAAATTGTTTCCCCAAGGCAATATACAAAAATATTCAGTAATACAAGATAATATGTAATAATATACAAGTTAATATAAAATAATATAAATAGCCAAGCTGGAAAATGAAATCATACCTTTTATCTACAAAACTCGGGTCCTTTCCATGATATAATGGACCTCCTGATGAAAACTATCATACCATGAATCTATATAATCTGTGAACATATAATTATGTTCAGTGTCCTGAATTATCAACAGATCCCAAAAGTGATCTGATGGTGGTTCTTATTAATACTGAGGTTTTGCATCTATTGCTGGACAAGGGTAAACAAAACTTGTGTTTCTTCAGCGGCCACTGATTTTTTTTAAGGCCAAGTGGGCCAAGATTCTTCAAAATAAATACACATATTGATCCAGGTCATCGTTTTTGTTAAGCCTCATAAATTCATAACAGGATATGATTCCGATTTCTCCCCTAACTTTCTCATGACCTAATTCTATGACTATCAGCAGGCACTGGTCATGGGAATCTGAAAGTCCGATCTCTCCTATCCTCCCTCCCCTCAGCTCTGCTAGATCTTGAAGGAATGTTTCACAAAATAGCTTTCTGGTTTTAGACATGCTGTAGACGTACAACTGATCAACATCCTGATTAGAGGCGTTATTACTACACAGCTACTTCTTCAGAGACACCAAGTCTAACAACCTCAAAGCTAAAAAGGAACCACAAGTTTTAGATGGATGATCTAGGTCTGCAGTTCTCAAAGTTTGGTCCAGTGATTCCTTCTTCTTGTTGTTGTTTGTGAGAAATGGGTAGTTGTCTCCTCTCAATGTGGATATAACAGTCAGTCATACTTCCCTGACCTGTTTGTAGGACAAAGGTCTCAGATCCCCCCCTCCCCCTCAGGTTAGCAAGGTCACATGGTTCAAGGAGCCCTGGTCTCAATAAGGTCCGCTCCAGAGTTGTTTCCATAAAAGGAAGTATAAGGTCCACTCCTGAGTTATGCCCATACAAGGAAGAGGGGTGGGAATACTGTGTTCTGATTAGCTAATTTTTTCGTGTAGATTGTAACCCCACCAGTGATGAAAAAGGGGAAGGTCCATTTGTGTTAGGGACTAGGGTATAAAACAGGGCCTGCGAGCCCCCTTTCGGGGCACCCACTAGCTGAACACTAGGGTGCCTCCTTCTCATGAGAAGAAAATAAAGCTTTTGTCACCTCGCTGCTGAGTTCCTGCAAATTATTGAGAAGAGGATGCATTTTTCCCTCACATTGTTGTTGAATTATTTCAGTATTGTTTGACTCTTTGTGACTCCATTTGGGTTCTTCCTGGCAAAGATACTACAGTGGTTTGCCATTTCCTTCTCAAGCTCATTTTATAGATGAGGAAATTGAGGCAAACTAGGTTAAGTGACTTCCCCAGGGTGACGTAGTTAGTAAGTGTCTGAGGTCAGATTTTAATTCAGCAAGAGGAGTCTTCCTGACTTCAGGCCTGGCCCTCTATCCACTACACCCTCCAGCTGATCTTTAGGGAATCTTAGAAGTCAAAATTATTGTCACAACAGTTCTAAGATGTTTTCATGTCTATTATGTCCACATATATAAACCACATAAACTAAAGTCCTTTGGGAGAGGTTCTCAATAATTTTAAAGGAGGAGGGGGTTCTGAGCCCAAATGGTTGAGAATAAAAGATCTAATTCAATCCATACCTGACCAAGAATCCCCTCAAAACTATTTCCAAAAGTTAGTCATCCGACCCTTGCTTGAAGAGCTTCAATGAGAAACACACACTCCCAAGGTCAAGATGAGTGGCAATGGCCCAGGATGCAGTGGGTGACCATGGTTTCTTTGATGTCTGACCGTCAGTGTTTAGGTGCTTCACATGGCCTGCTTGAGTTGTCTTCATGGCCATTGGAATGAACCCATTCCACCAGGGAAGTTTTAACATGCTTGAAGTAGACATCCTCCTAATTCACTGATGTAATCTGATTATGATGTTTAAAATCTAAATTGTGGTCGCCTTAAATTAGAAGCTTTAGCACCAGTCCTTGGGCATTAAACATTTATTAAAGCATACAGATATTCCCATGGAGTTCAGAAAGTTAAGAAAAAAGCCTGTTGGGGCAGCTAGATGGCGCAGTGGATAGAGCACCGGCCCTGGATTCAGGAGGACCTGAGTTCAAATCCGGCCTCAGACACTTAACACTTACTAGCTGTGTGACCCTGGGCAAGTCACTTAACCCCAATTGCCCAGCAAAAAAAAAAAAAAGAAAAGAAAAAAGCCTGTTTAGCCTAGAGTTCCAGCCTGGTCTGGTTCCTCCTCAAGTCCTCTGCCACAAGCCTGCTTCAATCACAAACTCTCTCCAGCAAACTCATTGTGGAAGCATTTTATAGGTCTGGAAAAGAGGCGGGCCTTACACACTGCTTCAAGCTGATTGGTTGGCATCATTCAAATCCATTGGTTCTGAAGGTGTTCTCAAGGTGTGATTACAATCCAGTTAACTTGAAGTAGGCTAATCAGCAGTCAATCACTCTCACTTGATTCAATCAGTCTAGATTAATCTCCAGGTGGGTCTTTGATTATCTGCTAAATCTCATTATTTCATCACATGATCAAGGCAGAATACAGCTAAAGTATCACCTCTGGGTCCTTGGTTGAGCCTGAGATTACTTTTTAAAAAGTATTATTTCTATTATTAATATAATAATTATTATTATTATCATCTCTATGCCACTTTGTTAACCAATACTCAGCTCGCAATCTACTAAGAATCCTTGAACTTTTTCCCCTCCCCTCCCATGTACATACAAAGTTGACTTTTTGAACCCAAGTGTAGAATTTCATTTTATCCCTACTTATTACATTTCCTTTGACTTGCTTCAGGCTATCACCTGATCCTATTGATATCTCCTTAAGATTCTGACTGTCCAGGGGCAGCTAGGCGGCACAGTGGATAAAGCACCAGCCCTGGATTCAGGAGTACCTGAGTTCAAATCCGGCCTTGGACACTTGACACTTACTAGCTGTGTGACCCTGGGCAAGTCACTTAACCCTCATTGCCCAGCAAAAAAAAAAAAAAAAAGATTCTGACTGTCATACAATATGATCATTGTCCTTAGCTGTGAGACAACCATGCCATCTTTGGTCAATTTGTTCACAAAAGTGTTAAATAACACAGAGCTAAGGAGAGAGCCCTGGGGCATTCCATGAGAGATGTCACTCCAAACTTCCAGAAAAACATTGAAAAGAGAGCTAAATGACTCACTGCTTGGAGATATGGACCTGGAATCAAGAAGACCTGAATTAAAATCTTGTCTCAAATACTTCCTAGGTGTGTGATTCTGGTAAATCATTTAACCTCTGTCTCCCTCAATTTGTTCTTCTTAAAAATGAAAATAATAATAACATCTAACCCCCAGGATTTTGTGAGGATAAAGCAAGATAATATCTATAAAGAGCTTTATAAATCTTAAAGCACTACATAAATATTATTATTATTATTATTAATGACCAGTCTGTGAGCCCAGTCATTCAGCCCATTTTAAATCTATCTCATTTGGTACCTACATATTAATTAAATGAGTAGTTTTTCCTCCCCCTTATGTTTTACATAGATCCAACTATCATCTAGGGATGACAAGTGACCATAAACTATACCTTATTCACTTGTTTAGTTTCTTCTAATCGTTACTTACTATTTCTGTAACCTTAGACAAATCATTTCACTCCTCAGATCCCTTATCAGTAAATAAGAGGGTTGAACTAGATAGCTTTTAAGTTTCTCCTAGCTTGAACATTTTATGATCATCTGACCCTATTATTTTCCCCTTCCCTGAAATTAAAAAGGTTTTACATAAACAAAACTAATGCAGCCAAAATAGAAGGAAATCAGGAAACTGGGGGAAATTATTTTTTAGCAAGTTTCTCTAATAAAGGCCTCATTTCTCAAATTTATTATGAACTGAGCAAAATTTATAAAAATAAATCCATTCCCCAATTGATAAATGTTCAAAGGATATTTACAGAAGCTCTTTTTTCTTAATGTTGTCAAAGAATTTAAAATGGAAGGGATGCTTATCAACCAGCATATGGATGGAAAAGTTATGGTATATGATTATAATGGAATACTGTTGTGCTACAAGAAATGACAAGGGGGATTATTTCAGAAAAAACTGGGAATACACATTTACACACATGTAAATATATGCAAAATGAAGTGAGCAGAACCAAGAGATTATTGTACATAGTAATAGCAATATTGTAATGACAATCAATTATGAAAGACTTAGTTAATCTAATCAAGCCAATGATCCAAGACAATTCCAAAGGACTCATGATGAAAAAATGTTATCCACCTCCAGAGAGAGAACTGATGAACTCTGAGTCCAAATTGGAGTGTGTGTCTACATGTATGTATACATAGACACACACACTTCGATTTATATGCATATATATACATATATGTGTGTGTATGTATATTTCTATCTTTCTTGCCTTTTTGCAACATATCTAATATGTAAATGTGTTTGGCACTATTTCACATGCATAACTGATATATTTCATTCTCAATGGAAGAGGAACAGGCTAGGGAAAGAACACAAATTTAAAACACAAATTTTTTCTTGAAAATATTTTTTAAATAACTTATAAAAACTTTAAAAAGTAAAAAAAATCATCTAACCCAATCTTCATTTTAAAGCTGAGAAAAACTGAACCTATAAGAAATTAAATGTCTTGATAAATGTCAAATAAGCAGTAAGTAACAGAACCAGTTTTCAACCCCATTTCATCTGACTCCATATCAACTTTTCTTTCTACCATGCTACCCTGCCTTCAGCTTTCTTTGGTGCTAGCAGTCCCAGAGGATAATGCCATGCTTTAATGAAGAGGGGTTCTTTGTTTCCATCTTTCAACCAGACATAGCCACCATTGCAATCAGGAATAAAAGCTAATTCTGCTGATATGGTTGCTATTATATTAGAAGAATGGATGTTGCTGCTAGGCAGTTAGGTTGCATATGGATAAGGCACTGGAATGAAGTAAGGAACACATGAGTTTGAATGTTGCTTCAGACACATAACTAGCTATGTGACCCTCATGTAATAATCCAAGACTGTCCAGGTCAGACTGAGTTTGAGACTGGAATGAAATGAGATACTCTTTTGTCTCTCTGACAGTTAGCAAAAGGAAGCCTGCTTAGCCATAGAGGAAAATGAACCTTCAGAGGAGGGAAAGGATTTTCAGCTGAAGATTCAATTTTGATTCAGTTGATCCAATTCTCTGCATCAAACTTAAATCTTCTTCCCTCCAGCTTCTAACTGTGTTTCATAGTTTTGTCCTTTGAGACCAAGCAGAGCAAACCTCTGCTCTCTTAGGGCAGCTAGGTAGCCCAGTAGATAGCTTGCAAGCCTGGAGTCAGGAAGACTCATCCTCTTGCTCTCAAATGTGGCCTCAGACACATACTATTTGT
Organism: Dromiciops gliroides; assembly: GCF_019393635.1. NCBI lineage: Eukaryota > Metazoa > Chordata > Mammalia > Microbiotheria > Microbiotheriidae > Dromiciops > Dromiciops gliroides. Next base: position 268,586,089 of record NC_057866.1, read on the forward strand.
GTGACCCTGACAAGTCACTTAACCTTGTTTGACTCAGTTTTCTCATCTGTAAAATGAGCTGGAGAAGGAAATGGCAAACCATTCCATTGTCTCTGCCAAGAAAACCACAAATGGGGTCACGAAGAGTCAGACATGACTGAAATGACTAACAACAAAGAGCAAAACTAACCCCTTCCCCTCAGGATAGCCCTTCAGATCCCTGAAACAGCTTCTCTGCCTCTGTGCTAATCATGGCAGACCTTTGGTCAAGCTGAAGGTCCTGGCTGGATCTTAAGAAAATAACATCAGTGATCTGACCCTTAGTCTTCTTGGCCAATTAGTGTTTGCTTGTTTGGGTTTTTTTTTTATTTTAATTTAGAATTTTAGAAATGTAGAAAAGAGACACTATAAATATGCTTATGTATATGGATCTTCTTTTTTCTTTGATCTCTTTTGGTCATGATTACTACATCATGGTGGTATAACTGGATCAAGGGTATGCATGACCTAGTAACTTTGAGGACATAAGTCCAAAAAGTCTGGAGTCAGTCATGTCTCAAGAACAATTTCAATGCAGTTCAAGGAAAAGAATGAACCCACCCCTTATGATGGGAGACTATTCCTACTAACACATCTAGGCAAATCACTCAATCTCTCAGCCTCAGTTTCTTCATATGGAAAATGGTGATGAATAATAGTGTCTTCCTTAGGTTTCTCATAAAAATCAAAGGGATAATATATACTGTGTTTTGCAACTTTAGCTCTATACATCTTATACATATACAGAAATTCTATACAGATGATGACAATGATTGTTATTATTAATCCCTTTCTACAGATTTGATATTTATTTATTTGTTTGTTCATTTATTTATTCATTCATTCATTCATTCATGTATTTATTTGTTTGTTGCGGGGCAATGGGGGTTAAGTGACTTGCCCAGGGTCACACATCTAGTAAGTTTCAAGTGTTTGAAGCCAGATTTGAACTCAGGTACTCTTGAATGCAGGGCCGATGCTTTATCCACTGCACCACCTAGCTGCCCCCTACTGATTTGATATTAGGCAAGTCAAGTCACTTCCTCTCTTTGAACCACTGTAATATTGCTAAGGATGATTTGAATGATTTCTACTGGACAATTCAAATGAGGAAAAGGAAAGAACAAGTCCACACCCAATCTTTATCTTTCTGAAACAGAACATGGATTTCTATGGTATTGTGTGTGTGTGTGTGTGTGTGTGTGTGTTTCCCCACCACTGAACACCATGAACAAAAATCTCTCCCCACCATGGAGCAAAGATGCAGTTGAACATCTGAATAATCACCAAAAGAAAAAAAAAAATCAGTGTTTTTTCCCAGCATGCTTGTGCTAAGTGTGTCTTTCTTCACAGAGGATTTCATTCCTCATCAATGATTATCAGCCCTTTATATATGGAAGGCTCTGTAGTTTGTGCTGAATGTTTTGCTCAGGACTTTCCCTTCCACAGCTCAGAAGTCCTAGCATCAAGCCAAGCCAGTATGACAGGCTCTACAGACTGCTGGTAGCCCTGCTTCTCCCCACGGCCATAGACAACAAACGCTTCCCACCAAACCCATGGGTGCTACTTCCTTCAATGGACACTTTCTGAGAAATATTGTCAGCAAAGCAGTGGCTGGTCTCCAAAGTACTCAAAGCAAGTAACTGAATAATACTGAAATAATACTTGGGGAAGTTTGCTTCTTACCCATGCTGATCTTGGAGAAGCTCAGTCCAGAGAATTTTGCTTATTTCACTGTCCTTTAGGGAACAAAACCTCCCCCTAAGCACAGTCCAAATAATGAAAAGGAAGGTATTATGAATGGGTTCTCTTTTGGTTTTGGAAGTGGTAGATCTTGGCAAAACCACATAGAAGATCCTACAGGAAAGTTATATAGAATACCTTGATGATCTGAGAGGCCATAGGAAGAGCATTATTTTAATGCAAATTCAAGAACAGAAGTTATATCTGAAGGGAACATGAGGCAGCTCCATTCTAGTTTCTAATGTGTTTGTAGAAATCTAAACATTTGCCACTTTAAGAAAGACTAATAATAACAACTGACATATGGCACTTAAAAGTACAGTGAGCTATGGCATGAGGGATAGAGAGCTCAGCTTAGTGCCAGGAAAATTGGGGTTGAGTCGCACCCCTTCACATAGCAGTTGTGTGACCCTTCACATATCATATAACCTCTGAGTTCTCCAGGCAACTCCATAGGGCTATAAATTGCAGAGAATATGCTGAACTGCATGGGGGAGGGAGTTTCCTCATCTGGAAATTCCCTCTACCAATTAAATCATAGATCTTGTCCTTACCTACAATTTGTAAAAACAAACAAAACTTTATAGGCATCACCACATTTGAGCCTCCCAAGAACCCTCTTTGGTAGATATCGTATAGGTACGATTATACCAACTTTACACATAGAAGCGATGGAGTTCACAAAAGATGGAATGATTTTTCCCAGAGTCACAGACAATCAGTGTCAGAGAAGAGATTTCAGCCAGGTCTTCTGACTCCAATTGTCATGTTCAATCTACTTCCCTACTCTGCCTCTCAATGAATAAACATCCCCACTTCTATAACCTAAAATTATGAGTTTTAAGAGGTAGGTGTAAATATTAGAAATAGTGCTGGACTTAGAGACCAGATATATCTGGATTTAGATCCCAACATGCATTCTACCTGAATGATCCTGATCAAGTCATTTGACCTGAGGATCGGTTTTCCTCTCTGTAAAATGGGAATAATACTCACACATCTTCCAGAATTGCTGTGAAGAATGTGTTTTGGAAGCTATAGGAATTGGAACTATTCCATCCTTCATGTTTGAAAACATCTTAGATGTGTCCTCATGGGCTCTTTCAGATGGCACAAAATGAGCACGTGAGCATTGTAAGAGAGAAACACTAGTTCCATTTTCTGGGCTTAGAAGTATGAGAGGAATCTGAATATGAAATAACAGAATCAGAGTAGAATAGCTGTCTGAGCAAGGAGAGATGCCTTCCATACATACCGTGGTGAGTCATGAGCACTGACTGGCATGTGAGTCCTTACACAAGCTTAGAAGACTAAGCAAATATGTCACGCAAGGCTGGAGAAGCAGGAGAGATGTTGCTTAAGGTGAATATGCTTTGGTCTTTATGGCCAGTGCAAATGAGAGATGTGCCTACCTGTCTCAGCAGTCATGCTTTGCTATAATCTTCAATGCAAGAATCTGGTGTTTATTCTTTTTGTTTTTTTTGTTTTTTGGTTGGTTATTTTAGGCCAGACAATGAGGGTTAAGTGACTTGCCCAGGGTCACACAGCTAGTAAGTGTCAAGTGTCTGAGGCCAAATTTGAACTCAAGTCCTCCTGAATCCAGGACCAGTGCTTTATCCACAGTGCCACTTAGCTGCCCCCTCCAGTGTTTCTTCTTTTTTTTTTTGAATAGAATTTTATTTTCCAAAATATATGTAAAAACAAATTTTAACATCAATTTTTTTTAAATTGTTCCAACTTCTCTTCCTCCTCTATTCCCACCCCCCACCCACTAGAACTCAAGCATCTCAAAATAAATTATACATGAGTAGTCATGGAAAACATTCCCACATTAGCTAGGTTGTGAGAAAAAAACAGTCAAAAAACACCCAAAACTTCAGACTGAGGAATTGTCAAAGAGAAAAAAAATTTTTTTTAAAATGTGTTTCCAGGGGCAGCTAGGTGGTGCAGCAGACAGAGCACTGGCCCTGGAACCAGGAGCACCCGAGCCCAAATCCGGCCCCAGACACCCAACACCCACCAGCCGCATGACCCCGGGCAAGCCACCCAACCCCAATTGCCTCACCAAAAAAGAAAAAAAAAAAGAAAAGAAAAAAAATTGTGTTTCCATCTATTTTCAGATACTATCACTTCTTTCTCTGTAGATGGGTTGCCATTTTCATAAGTCTTTCAGGGTTATATTGGACCATTGCCTTGCTGAAAATAACCACATGCTTCCAGCAGATCATTTTACACTATTGCTGTTATTTTGTATACAGTGCATTTCACTCTGCTTCAGTTCATGTAGGTCTTTCCAGGTTTTTCTAATAGTATCCTGTTCATCATAACCTAAATAAAGTACCTTAAATTTGACAAAGAATTTTCTTCATATTAGCCCAGCAAAGTCATCATAACTATTTCCCTCCATCCTATTCCCTTCCCATGATATTTACTCTATTTTCTATCTTCTTTTAAACTATTCCTCCTCAAAAGTATTTTACTTCTGACTGTCCCTTCCCCTACTCTGCACTCCCTTTTTTTTCACCCTTCCTTCCTTATCCTCTTCCCCTCATACTTTCCTATAAGGTTAAATAGATTACTCCTCCCAACTGGGTGTGAATGTTATTCCCTCCATGAGCCAACTCTGATGAGTTTAAGGTCTTTGAGCTAATTCTATGTTCCAAATTTTCTTCTTCCCTCTCTCCTCAACCCTCCCTATGAAATCAAGCAATTCAATATTTCATACTTGTGCCGTTATGCAGAACATCTTCACCTTCCTTGAAAGTATTTTCTTTTTACTACTCTCTCCCAGAATCTGCCCTTCCCTCTTTCCCCTCTCCCCCCCCCACACCCCTTATCTCCCTCCCCTCCCTCAGGGCAAAATATATTACTATACCCACTTGAGTATGTATGTTAGTCCTTCTTTGAGTCAATTCTGATGATATTAAGGTTCACTCACTCCCCAATTCCTTCCCCCTCTTCCCCTCCCCTCCATAAGCTTTTTTCTTGTTTCCTTCATGTGAACAACCTCTCCCCAGACCATCTCTCCCCTTCCCCCTCCCCCAGTCTATTTCTCCTACACCTCAACCCTATTTTAAGGATGTCATTATGGGTTAGTTAGGTGGCACAGTGGACAATGCACCAGCCCTGGACCCAGGAGGCCCCAACCCCAAATCCGGCCCCATACATAAGACACCCCACAAAGAACAAAACATAACATCCCTTCATATTCAGTTCAGACCTGTGTCCTCTGTATTATCTTCCCATATAGGAATGTTAACAGTTTGATCTTTTAATATCCCTCATGAAGTCTTTTTCCTGTTTATCTTTTTATGCTTCTCCAGGGTCTTGTATTTGAAAGTCAAATTTTCTATTCAGTTCAGGTCTTTTCATAACAAATGCCTGAAAGTCTTCTTTCTCCTTGAAGTTCCATGTTTGCCTCTGAAAGATGATGCTTAGTTTTGCTGGGTACATGATTTTTGGCTGTAGTCCCAGTTCCTTTGCCCTCTGGAATATCATATTCCATGCCCTCTGGTCCTTTAATGTAAAAGCTGCTAGATCTTGCTTTATCCTTATTGGAGCTCCACAGTATTTAAATTCCTTTTTTCTAGCTGCTTGCAATATTTTCTCCTTGACCTGGGAGTTCTGGAATTTGGCTATAATATTCCTGGAGGTTTTCCTTTTGGGATCTCTTTCAGGAGGTCATTGGTAGATTCTTTCAATTTCTATTTTAGCTTCTGATTCTAGAATATCAGGGCAATTTTCCCTCACAATCTCTTGGAGGATGGTGTCTAAACTCTTGTTTTGGTCATGGTTTTCAGGTAGTCCGATGATTTTCAAATTATCTCTCCTAGATTTATTTTCTAGGTCAGTTGTTTTTCCAAGGAGATATTTCACATTGCCCTCTATTTTCTCATTCAATTGGATTTGCTTTACTGTGTCTTGGTTTCTCATAAGGTCACTAGCTTCCATTTGTTCAATCCTAATTCTTAGGCAATTATTTTCAGCAGACAGCTTTTTAATCTCCTTTTCCATTTGGCTTTTCAAACTGTTGACTTTTTTCTCATGACTCTCCTGCATTGCTCTCATTTCTCTTTCCATTCCTTCCTCTCTTTCTCTACATCTTCATTCTATCTCTCCTACTTTCTCTTCAAAGTCCCTTTTGAGAGCTTCCATGGCCTGAGACCAGTTCATATTTTTCTTGGAAGCTTTGGATGTTGGAGCTTTGACCCTATTATTATCTTCTTCTTCTGAGGATGTATTGTGGTCTACCTTTCCCCCAAAGAAGTTTTCGATGGTCCTCTGCCCTCTCTGCCTACTGATCCTGGCTTACTGTTTCTTGGATTTTTACTCCTTAAAGTGTAGCGCTGCTTCCAGGACACACTGTTCGTGCTACAGCGTGGCCCAGGGGGTGATTGGGCTTTTTCTCAGCCTGCCTGGCTTGTGAGTAATCACAGCCGCTTTCTCTTTGACCTGGAAACAGAAGTCTGATTGAACTCTGATTCTCTATGGTCGGAAGCTTGGCGTGCTTTTACCTCTCCCCCACTGGGCCACCACCACTCGATTCAGCCCACTGGTTCAGACCCAGGGCGCTTTGCCCCAACTCCAGTATATACTGCCTCCACTTCACCCCAGCCTACCGCCAGACCCCCTCACCAGTCCGTGATCGTAGCCTCACAAGCTGCTGGTGCTGAAGACTCTGACGTGTTGGAGGCACTGTCCTGGCTGGGTCTGGACCGCGCGCTGAGCTGTTCAGCCTGATCAGTAGGTGATCAGAATTGCCCTCTTTTGCGAAGAAACAGTCGCACTCTGTTCTTATGTGTATTAGGCTGTTCTGGGTTTTGATTTTTACCGCATTATTTGGGCGTGAATGGATGGGTTTATCTGGAGCTTGTGGGAGTCACAGCCTCTCCTCCGCCATCTTGGCTCGCCCCCCTCCAGTGTTTATTCTTAACAATTAGTGACACAATAGAAAATCTTGACTCAAAGTTGGCATATAGTTCAGAACATGAATTTTTCCAGTTACCACATACCCTGATGGTTGCGTTTAGGACAATCATCTGTGGGCATGATTGGATCAGAAATGTATGTGTAGGGGGCAGTTAGGTAATGCAGTGGATAAAGCACCAGCCCTGGATTCAGGAGGACCTGAGTTCAAATCTGGCCTCAGACATTTGATACTTACTAGCTGTGTGACCCTGGACAAGTCACTTAACCCTCATTGCTCCGCCAAAAAAAAAAAAAAATGTATGTGTAATTCAACATGGTAGGCACAGGTCTCAAGGTTCCAGGTTCTAATCAATCACTACTTACATAGAGTTGGAGAGAACCAGAAAAGTGTCTTGTCCTCAACATGATGAACAAGGCAATGATCATAGATAAGCTGACAAGGTACTTTCTCAACTATTCAGCTACCCTTGGTTTAGCCCCACTTTAATGGAATAAATGGATTTGTAGCCAGTAGAAATCTTAGGCATCATCTAGCCCAATGTTTGCATTTTGTGCATGAGAAAATTGAGATAAAAGGGGTTATGGCTCAACCAAGGTCACACTGGTTATAAGTAGAGAGAGGTGGGGCTTTTGGCCCACAAGCTAGTGCTATTTCTTTAGCTATTTTTGACAACTCTGAGAATAAAATGGTATAAGTGCTAAGGATCTCCCCACAATGTAGTGATCATATAATATAGTCACTCATTAAAGTCAGGCATTATTATTCTGGTCATTATTCTCATCTACTTACTCTAGTCACATCATTACCATCATCAAATATTAGAGTTGTTCCCTACCAGAAAAGTAGGAAGAAAGAAAAACAAAAGTTCAGTGAGTTACCAGAGGGAAAAGCTGAAAGAGCTTGAAAAATGAGTGAAGCCACTGATAAGTACTATGTATCACTTCATGAAATCAAATTATGGGAAGTAGCATAGCACAGTAGAATGAGCAGAGGGTATGGAGTCAGAAAACCCAGGTTCTAATCCTGCCTCTGATTCTTACTACTTGGGGAACTTTGGGAAAGTCATTTAATCTCCTTGGGTCTCAGGTCCCTCACCTTTAAAATGGGGGTGGGATGGGGTGGACAAGGTGGCTTTTGTGGTCTCTTCCAGCTCTGGATGGATTTACTGCCTAGTGGTCCAATGAACTTTCAATGTTTAAAAAAATCTACTTTGAATTTGATCAGAATTATAAGTAGAGCATGTGTATGTGTGAACCCTTCCTTTTTCCTTCCCCCCTTCCCGATGCCCTAAATAACAGCTCCTAAGGGCAAAGAGGGAACTTACAACTCCAGTACTTAACCCCCACTTAACTAAATGCCTTACATCCCTTTCAAAAATAATGCCGATTCCTTTCTGTATCAATAGACAAAGGGGAGTATTATTCAGGGAATAAGTCTGGGCTGTTGAATGGCAGAAACTGTCCAGTTCCCTGGTGTTTTTGTGAAACTGAAGCAGACTAGCATTATAGATAACATTTCTGGGTGCCAAGGTGACTGTTGAAATAGACTGTGTTTTTCTCTTTTTCTGTAGAAATGAAAATCGCTTGCCAAAATACCACCGAAAGCTCTACATAGTATAATGATGGGTTATTCTCAGCTGAACAGTAGTGGAAGCTGGATGAGAGATAGGCTGAGAGAAACAAAGGGAAAAAGAGACAGAGGATACCAAAGGAAGCATTTGGATGTATGTTAGAGGAGGTCAGAGGATTGAGATCCAGAATGTACCTTAGAGGTCATGAAACAAAACTTCTTTGCCTTATGGAGGGGAAAACAAGCAAAGGCTTCATCAGGGCCACGCATTAGCAAAGTAACTGAGAACATCACTGAATTGGAGGTTGGAAAGGAACTCACTGGCTTGTAAAGTAACTTAAGAAACTATCTATTCCAATTGGACCTGACTGATATTTCCCAACATGGGGTCATTCAAATTTCTTCTTGACTACCTTGAGTGAGAGGCAACTCACTGCCTCCCAAGACAGTCCTTTCCATTTTTTTTTAAGTGAGGCAATTGGGGTTAAGTGACTTGCCTAAGGTCACACAGCTAGTAAGTGTTAAGTGTCTGAGGCCGGATTTGAACTCAGGTCCTCCTGACTCCAGGACCAGTGCTCTATCCACTGCTCCACCTAGCTGCCCCAGTACTTTCCATTTTGAATAGCTCTATGAGGCTTTTCTCTGCCTCAAGATCTTCCTCTCATATTATGCTGATGACTTCACCTTTTTTCAGAATAAACTCTGTACATAGTCATGTATTAGACTGTAAGCTCCCTCAGGGGAGTGACCATTTTTTTTGGCCTCTTATTTGTATACCCAGCATTTAGCATAATTGGCACATAGTAGGTGTTTAATAAATGCTAGTTGTTTTGGCGTGACTAGGGCATGATTAACTAGGGGCCCTCATTGCAGTGGAAGGCTATCTGTGAGTTCCTACATTTGTCAGGAAAGGCTTCTCCAAACGAATGTTTATGTGGCAACTAAATATCTGTAGTGGGGGTGGGGGGGAAGGATACCCATGGGCAAAGCTTTCATGTCCTAGGGAAATTTCTTCAAGGAAATTCTGTACAAGTGAGCAAGTCCACAGGAGGACTAGAGATGAAAATGGAATGTTGTCAGTCTCCAAATCTGGATCCACACTGGAGTGATGGTGCGGCCAAAGATGGCTTCCCTGTTTTCCCTTTTTGTGTAGGAAAAGTGTCACGTATGATGTATGTTAGAGTTGATCCCTCCTCTTGGGGTTGTAGAATAGTAATTAGTAGAGGGTGAGGCTTAATCTCTTGTCTCCACCTTCATATCTAGGCTGTGGGATGTTGAAGATCAGTAACTGGCTGAGGAGAGGTGTGAATATGGAATCAAAATATTGTCCCCTTACTTCCTGCTAGTGAACAAGAGACATGTTGAGCATCTTCTCTATGGTGATATAGGAATAATTTGGGAAAAGTAGTTATTTTGATATGGTTTCATTTTGTGACAGCAATGGTCATATGTATGACTAATACCAGGCCAATTCATAACATTTGACCTTGCCCGGAACTGTTTCCCCCATCTTAAGTTAAATGAATAAGTTAGGTAAATGCTAGGTTTGTGCCATACGTACCTTTTAATTCTCTCTCTTTTGTTGCATATTTAATTCTGCATATTTTTTATTAAAGAATGAATATTGCCCCAAGAAAACAGGTACAAATTATAGTTTTAAAGAGCATATTTAGAGGCATTGTGGCAATGGTTGGGGTGAGGAAATCAAATGTTTTAAGGATCATCCAAGCCCATGATGAAACAAGATCAGTCATAGCAAAGTACAAAGAAAAATACAATTGAAAGCAAACAAAAAGATGTAAAAAGCAATAAGCTGTTATGATGAAACAGCTTAATTAACCTTAAGAAAACAAAGATTTCAGGGGGACTGGGTAGCTGGAGGAATTTTGGATACCTCCACAGTGGTTTTCCATGGACTTCTTCAAGTTAGAAGAGCAGCAAGAAATCCATTAAAATGAAAACAGATTCCAATCAATTTTATTATTTTAACCTTTTGCTCAAAGGACCAATTACAAAGGACTCTCTCCTCATTGGTGGGGATTAATTACTCAATACCCTGAACCTGCATAAGGGATAGGCAGAATTGGTGAGAGAGAGAAGGAGAGAAAAGCCAGGATGTCTCTTGGGCTCTTCTGTCTTTCAGCATGGAGAAAGAAGGTGTACTTCCAAACCTTTTTCAGGTCACTGAAGATAGAAAATGATTCTGGGAAGAAGCTGACATGAGAGAGGAAGGAGTCTCTATTATGTCCCTATTCCTAGCTTGCTATACAGAGACCAAGGAATTTCCCTTGAGAAAAATTATCAGTTGTACTGAGTTATGTACCTCCCAAAGGGAGAACTCATTCAATCTGTTGCCTAATGTGTGTATGTGTATAGATGTATGTTTGTATGAATATGTGTATGCATATATATATGTATACACACATATATGCATGTACAGATATACCAATTTTTCTGATTTCTGGGGGGGTTTATATTTATTTTTTTTAATAAATTTTTGAGGTAATTGGGGTTAAGTGACTTGCCCAGGGTCACACAGCTAGTAAGTGTCAAGTGTCTGAGGCCAGATTTGAACTCAGGTCCTCTTGACTCCAGGGCTGTACCACCTAGCTGCCCCATCTGATTTTTGTTTTACTATTGACTTGGATAAATGGGTTTATTTGCTATTTGTTATATATGTCCATTGTGTAACTGATTTTTACCGAGAAGTGGGTCAAGCCTTGAACAAAGGGCTTGGGCGGGGGGAGGTGTCCTCTGTTAAGAAATAGCAGTCAGGAGTTTAGCTTGAATCTAAAAATCACATCACCTATACAAATAATATTTAAGGGAACAGATACAAATAATTCTTGCCCAGTACCCCTTCTCTCTAAGGAGAGTAGAAGATCAGGCCTCAATCTCCTGCTTCCCCTCCTGACAGAAATCAAATTGAGTCTCCCTTGGACAAGCATCTGAGGAGAAGAGGCAAGAGATATCTCTTCTAGCCTCCCTGTGAGTCACTTTTAGATAAAACCATATTGACATATGTAATCTACATGGCCAAAACACTTCTAATGGGCAAAACAATACAAAGACTATATTACCAAAGATTAGAAAATGTAATTCTTATTGATAAAGCTTAATTTTTTGCATTTATGACTATATAAATTCATAGTCAGAAGAAATCCATGTAAGCCTGTAAGATTTGGGCATTTTTATCATATTATAAAACATCCATCCCCAAAAAATGTTTTAGTGATTTTTTTTCTTACTTCTGTTGAACCTGGAAGTCTTGTGCTTATTGAAAGGATAATGAACTCTTATCAATATATTGATATACTGAGAAAAAAATTTTTTTTTCTAGAACGACAGAATTTTCCAAATGGAGATTGACTACTGAAACATGACCTTTGTTGTCCAGTCATTTTCTGTGATCTGCCATGTCCTTCTCTGGCTCATTTAACAGATGAGGAACTTGAGGCAGAGTTAAGTGACTTACCTAGGGTCACACAACTAGTAAGGTTCTAAGACTGGATTTGAACTCAGGAAGATGAGTCTTCCTGTCTCTAGGTTGGGAGTTTTATCCATTTTGTCATCTAGCTGTCCCACAACATGATATTACCCTATGCCAAAACTGATGAAAAATTAAGAAATTTATCCAAGAGATGAAAATAAACATGTTCTAATGCCCTAGGAACTCACCTGAGTTGTAATCCATTGAAAAATCTATGTATGGGTTTAGGTTGTGAATGGCTTTGAATGTTAATGTCTTCAAATATAAGCTCATCATCTCTAAATTCATTCAAGGGGGCAGCTAGGTAGCACAGTGGATAAAGCACCAGCCCTGAATTCAGGAGTACCTGAGTTCAAATCCAGACTCAGACACTTGACACTAGCTGTGTGACCCTGGGAAAGTCACTTAACCCTGATTGCCTAGCCAAAAAACAAACAAATAAATGAATGAATAAATAAATAAAGTAAATAGATGAATAAACAAACAAATAGATAGATGACAGATAGATAGATAGATAGATAGATAGATAGATAGATAGATAGATAGATAGATAGATAGATAGATAGATAGATAAAGTCAGTTCAAGTATTCTGAGTACTCCTCTATTAAAAGACTGGGTGATGAATGGGATCCTCATCCCATCCCCATATGCTATTGATTTCCTATGTTGGCTCTTTGTATTTTGAGATTTTTTCCAGGTAGCTTAAAGATTGTGAGTATTTGGGATACTGACATTTTCTTAAATTTGTATGGATTACTGTTATGCCCAAGAGATTGTAGGCCACAGATGAGATTGGCCTGGTTCCAGTATTGGTTGAATCCTCAAGAGAATTTGGGAGTCTGTATTTGTAGTATAGGGATTTGTCCTGTCCATGAAAAAAAAAAACAACTAGACTTTCGTGTGTGAATCTATTAGCTATTGTATAATATAATATTACAATATTGTGATATTGTGATATATGATATATTATTACTAAAATTAATATTATTTTATTAGTATTAAAACAAAATGCAGCTAATTTTTTTTTAATTAAGGACTTCAATCAATGCTAAACTTAGGAAATATGAACTGTGTGTCAAGGATACAGTTAATGTATCTAATGTGATATATGGTTTTGGAATAGAGAATTAAAATTCTTTACTTCAAATTCTTTAAAAGACATGTCAAAACCTTGCGAAATTGATGCCAAAGCAAATGACAACCAAAGCAGGGCATATTCCACATTGAGAGTAAGATGTAAAAAGGTGTAAAGTTTATTTTATGAGTCGATAAATTCCATTTACTGTGTCCCAGTTAATTCAAACACCTCTATGTTTCCAGATGCTTTGAGGAATCTTGGGCCCAGGTGGACACTTACCCATGAAATTATAATTGGAAAACAGGGACACCGGGCCTTTTAGGCTGGTTTTAGAGAAGGAAAAAAAAAGTGATTCAATTAAAGCCATGTAGGCATATAGTTTATTGGATGGTTCATTTGGCAGGCATCTTCCCAGCGAGTTCTCCCTCTAAATTGCCTGCCCAGTGCAGGGAAGGGGGTCTTTAGTTGATCTCTCAGAGTAAGAATCAAAGGCCCCCTAATGGAGGTACTTAGAGTTTTTTCCCTTGGACTTCTCTATATAATGGCTAATTCTGATTCTATCAGAGAGGAGGATTTAACTTCCAAGGCACAAAAATCCAAACAAGTGAAGAAAGGCTGTAATAATTAGTACAGCGATGTGTATTTGTGTGTATGTATATATTTGTTTTGTTTTGTTTTGGGTTTTTTTTTTTTTTTTTTGCGGGGCAGTGGGGGTTAAGTGACTTGCCCAGGGTCACACAGCCAGTATGTGTCAAGTGTCTGAGGCCGGATTTGAACTGAGGTACTCCTGAATCCAGGGCTGGTGCTTTATCCACTGCGCCACCTAGCTGCCCCCTGTTTTTTAACAAGTAAAGCCTTTGCATTGCCGAGAAGGAAGACACTCGATGTTACAAAACTCTAAGAAGCAAACCTATCATTATACACATTGTAACAAAGGTCAGAGAAACCACAAACCAAATACTCTGAAATGAATCACAGAATTCATAATTTAGCAGACCCTACAACACATGATCCAGAGAGGCTGGGTCCAGAGCAGTATCATCTGAAAGGTGTAATTACATCAAGTTTCCCTCAGTTACTTGATGCTATCATTTAAAAAACAACAACTATGGAATGCACGGTCTTTACTTCATAATATTTTTGAGCTTTAAAACGTCCATGTAGATGGTTGTCTCTCCCTTACTCCCCTCAAAAAACCAAAGTATCACAGTTAGACTTATTTAGAGGCCACTGAATCCAATCTCATTTTACAAACAAGAAAACTGAGGGCTAGAGAGGTTAGATGACTGGCCTAAGGTCACACAAGTAGTAAGTGGCAAAACCAAGATTTAAACTCAGTTGCCCTGATATCAAATTCAGTTCTCTCTCTGTCTCTCTGTTTCTCTCTCTATATATACATAGACATAGACACATACACATACATATACATATACACACACATACACATACATATACATATACACATACAATACACATACATATTATGAGAAAAATTAAAATATATATTTATATATAAACGTGAATATATTTAAATTAAAAATAATTTTTAAAACATTATATATACATACATGCATATATCTTTCTCTATAAGCAAAAAATAAAACTATTATAGATTTAGAGCTGCAAAGGAATTGAAGAACATTGAGTCCATCCCCATAATTTATGATGAGGAAACTGAGACCTCAAAAGATGAAGTGGCTTCCCTAGGTGACAAAGCTATTAAGTACTTGAGCTAGGATTTGAATCCAGGCCCTCCGACTCCAAAATAATTGGTTTTATCTTTCAGGCCTTTATCGCCTCTTCGTTAAAATATTTGGAACCTTTGAGCAACTCTATCTCACTTAAATCCAATTCGTGAGCAAGTCAAGACATGACCCATGATGTCATTGGTCCTCTTCAGAAAATGAAGGACGAACAACAAGTGGTTTTATCTTACAGGCCCTTATCACCTCTTGCCCAGACCATTGCGAAGGCCTGCAAATGGGTCTCCCTACCTCAAGTCTCTCACCATTCCAGTCCACAGTGAAGTTCTTTTCCTTAAGCATAGATCTGACCATGTGACCTCCCTTTTCTACTTACTCAACGGCTTCCTAGTGACTGTAGGATAAAATGTAAAATCTTCCGCTTAGGTCTTCAAGTCCTGCCCAACCTGGTCCCCATTCATTCTTTCCAGCCTCACTGCACTCCACTGTCCCTGACACACTCTTCCAGCCAGGCAGACTGGCCTTCTGTCTGTGATCCTCTCTCAGGGCACCACACCCCTCCAATTCTGGTCCTTTGCACTGGCTCTCTCCCATTCCTAGCACTCCTCCTTATTTGTGTCTCCTAGGATTCACCTCTTCCTTTAAGATGTAGTTCAGGCAACATCTTCTTCTTGAAGCTTTTCCCAATCTCCCAACTTCTAGTGCCCACCACACTCCCCAGCATAAACAGGAAACTTTCTTCATTTAACTATTTTGTATGTCTGTAAGACAGCTAAGGGGTTCAATGGATAGAACACTGGGCTAGGAATCAGGAAGATACATATATATATATGCATGCATGAATACAGATATAGGTGTGTGCATGCATTTATAAAATATATGTGTATATATATATAAATGTATATTTTACATATACTTGTTATCTTCCCCATTGAAACAGAAGCTTATTAAAAGTAGGAACTGTTTCCTTCTGTGTATTTGTTCTCTCACAGTGCACGGCACAGAAGTAATACCTATTAAACAAAGGACCTTTAAAAATGCTTGTTGATTAAGTACCAATAAAGCAGTCAATTAACCAAGTATGGTTTCAGTGTTTATTACATCATCTTCCCTGTGTTACTGACTTTGGAAAATTGCTTTAGACAGGCTGAGTTAGAGGAGGTGTCATTACTCTCAAAATGAAGCAATCAGAAAATAGTTGAAGATTTGGGACTGGAGTTCAAGCAGTCTGGCCCAGTGAGAAATGTCCTGGTTCTGGAGTCAGAAGTTGTTGTTGCTCAGTCATTTCAGTCATGTCTGACTCCCTGGAGCCAGAAGATCTGGTTTCAAATCTTACTTTTGATGCTTCCTTGCTGTGTGACCTTGGGCAAAACACTTCACCTCCCTGGTTTTCTCATAAGTGAAGGAGATTTGGCTAGGGGTCCTCCAGGAGCCCTTTTAACTCTAGATTTCTGATCCTAAAGTTCTATGAGGTAGCTCAGAAAATAGAATTATAGATCCTGATTGAGGAGTCATAAACATAGCTCACTAGTTCCCTGGCCTTCCTGTCATGGAGCCAGGCTGGCTATAACTCCCCCTCACGATTCTGAGGAATGCTGTGGGTGTCTTTCTTTAGTGCTAGAAGTTTGAGCCACCCCACTGTTAACCACCAATGACTAGCAACCCCATTTCCATTTAAGCAATTAGTGCCAATTAGATTTTGTAAAAGGACATTTACTTCAAAGCTATATAGTAAAACATTCAAATATTTCCCCTCTAAATACTTTGGGACACACTATGCCCTATATCACCTTAGCCTCTGGGACAAATGGGGTTAGACTTCACCCAGATTCTATGGAGCATTGCATCCCAAAGTTCACATCCTAATATCCCATCACCAGTGACAAGACTTGTCTAAGCCTGGATCCCAAAGGTTGTGCCTCATTCTTTGATACTTCAAGTTGGACCACCTGGCTACCAATCTCTGAAAAGCCTTTACTCTTGGACCTCCTGGTGGCTTATTCCCCTGACCTTTTAAAATATCCTTCACCTAAAATGAAAGAAAAAACTAAATGCAGTAAAATCAAAACCTTTATCAATGGACCACAGACAGGGAGGACATGAGGCCTTTTCCCTCACAGCACTGTCTCTTCTCTCCTTAAAGTGCCACCATGACTTTTAAAAAAAGTGATTAATTAATCTGAATGATTAATGCCTTTTGAATGTCCCCAGCCAGTTCTAGCTATGCAGGCAATCAAAGAGACTCCTGTCTAACACACGGTTAGCAGACAAGAACCAGCTCCAGAATTTCAACTGTGCTTTAAAGTCCACATGACAATTGCTTCAGCCAAGCACTCTGCACATGCTCTTTAATACATTCACCAATCCCCCATTATATTTGCCATGGATGCTCCATTTCCTCTTAGCAGAAAGTCACCAGAGACCAGTCTCTGGTTATTAATATAATGTAAAAAATTAAGAAGGGATGAATTTTCTAGGGAAGAAAGTATATACAGAGAAAATAAATAAGTACTATGTCTTTTAAAATTCCCACAGTTATGGACCAAGAGAAGGGAGAGAAATCAATAAAGAAAATAAAGACGACTTTGATAAAGCAGAATTAGGAAAGAGCAATGTCGTGAAAATGAAAGAAGAATGAGATTCAGAAAGGATAGGGTAGTAACTGTTGTTTTTGAGTCATTTACTAGTTGTGTCTAACTCTTCATGATTCCATTTGGGGTTTTCTTGGCAAAGTTACTGAAGTGATTTGCCATTTCCTTCTCCAGCTCATTTGACAAATGAGGAAACTGAGGGTTAAAGGACTTGTTCAGAGTCCCAAAGCCAGTAAGTGTCTCAAGACAGATTTGAGCTCACAAAAATGAGTCTCCCTGCCTCCAGGCCCACTCTCAATGCACTGAGCCACCTACGTGCCCTCTTTGACACGTAGATGCCCTATGGGATAGTCAGCTGTTTCAAATATAAGAGGGAGGAAAGAAAATGATAACTGAGGAAAAGGCTATGAACTCTGGCAGTAAAAAAAAAAAATCATTTCTTCACCTTCAAGAGAGATTTCCATGACAAAGAGGTAGAAGTCAGGCCACAAAAATGAATTAGGAATAGTATAGAAAGGCAGCAGATAAAGGAAAAGAAAAGATAGTAGCTAGAAGATGCAACACATTCAAGTGAAGATTTATTTGCTTTTTTTTTTTGCAATGTCTTTATTAAATGCTTTACTACAATAAGCAAAACACTATGCTAAGGACAAGATAAAATACAGTGTTTAGATACCCAATTTGGGCCCTGCCCACATGGAAATCACAGTCTAATAGGAAGATCAGACATCCATACAGATGACTATAATCTTCATAATTACATGACCAGCACACTGGAAAAGTTCAAACCAAGTGCTGTGTGAGGTTGAAGAAGAAAGGTTTTACTAACTGGTAGCATGAGAGAAAGATTTATGCCTGTGAGTTACCCTTTTCCATGTCCCAGCTGACTATTTACTGTCTTATGGACAAGAGAATTGAAACAAAAATAATCCAGGTGTTTTGTTGAAGCCCCTGGGTTAGGCTAGTAATAGAGGATAGGATTTACTGAACTGTTTATTAGAAGTGATAGAAAAAGGAGGTGTTTAGCCATAGAGTGACCAGAAGGCTCTCATAACTCTGAGATTATTAGAAACAGATCTCTAGATCTCTACTAAGGTTTAAAAAATGCTTAACAAGAAGGAAATTAAAATGAGCACCTCTAAAATTTCTTTAATGACCAGGTGACCCAAGGCTTTTGCTCACTTAATTACAGGTGGAAATATTTACGGGGTGTCTGTGGGTAAGCAGAAATGTACATCAGCATTCAGAATCTCTGCAGATTCTGCAGGTAAATTCCATACTAAGGAAATGTGACTCCCATTAAAAAGATACCATCTCACCCAGTCTGGGACGCCTTGCTTGAACATCGTTTATGACATCATTCCTTATTATGAAAGGGTCATCTTAGTGCAGTAGGGAGAAAGGACTAGATCTGCAGTCAAAGGACCTGGCTGGTTAAAATCTTACCTCTGAAGCTTGCTGTCTAGGTGAGCTTGAGGCAAAGGACTTCATCTCCTTGGGTTCTCAGTTTGCTCATCCATACTAAATGGGGTCTGAACTATATGAATTCTGAGGTCCTTTTCAGTTCTAAATCAATTATGATCTGTGCTACTCTTTGAGCCTATATGGAGGCCATTAAAACCTCCAGTTCTCCCCACAACCATGAAAGCTTATAAGACCGCCACTTACTCACTGATGATCAGAGTCAAGCCTGAAACCAAATATCAAGACTTTGTGAGAGCTCATTCAGTCTCCAATAAGCTTGGATCTTAATGGATTGTAGTAAGAGGTATCCAATACCTGAACTCCTCATTTTCTACGGAGAACTTCCTGTACTTCCTTCTACAGCAGGAGTTCCCAATCTTTTTTAGTCTCCATCACCTGTGGCTTTCAGTTTACTTCCTGAACCCCTTCTTCAATATGATAGGCAATAAATTTTATAGTTTACAAAGGATTTGGTGCATTAGAAATAAGGAGATAAATTTCAATAGGACAATATAGTTACAATATAGCTACTAAATACTACCTGTACCCCTTGACAAGAATTCCTCAGTTTGAGGAAACCTTTTTCTAGATCAGTGCTTCTCAAACTTTGTGGTCTCTGAACCCCTTTACACTTTGGGGGGGGGGGCAATGAGGCTTAAGTGACTTGCCCAGAGTCACAAAGCTAGTAAGTGTGAAGTGTCTGAGACTGGATTTGAACTCAGGTCCTCCTGAATCCAGGGCTGGTGCTTTATCCACTGTCACCTAGCTGCCCCCACATACACCTTTTACACTCTTAAAAAATCACTGAGGACTACAAAGAGTTTTTGTTTATATAGGCTATATCTATTGAAATGTACTGTATTAGAAATTTAAATTCATTAGTCTTATTAGGAAATAGTTTTGACCTTGAGGATCCCCTGAAAACATCTTGGAAATGTCCATGGGTTCCCAGCCTACACTTTGAGAACCAAGGTTCTAGAAGAAAGAAGGAAAAAATACAATTCCTTTGAAGATTACTGCAGTGCAAAGGACTTTCCAAATGCTACCAAGGTAAGTATTTACATAGATAAAATGAGATTGTTATCTACTGCTTATTCTTGGTGGAGATATTTTATAGAAAAACAGTCAGTTGCTTCAGGGAAAGCTGATTGGGCATTACTCAGTTTTGGTTTAGCAAGCATTGTCATCACATGGGACTGCTTAGCCAAACAAAAGCAGTGGGAAACTTCCCATTATTCCAATGTCTCAAGGAAAAGAAGATGGGAAGACCCTAGGAGGTCCTTGTTCTTTCCAACAGTTATTTTAGCACCTGCCCACAAAAATGCCTTCAAGGGTTCTTTAGATATTTCAGTTGCAAGCCAAATCACACATACTAACTCACCCACTTGCACACAGGTAGATTCTACTCAAGGAAAAGTGGAATTCCAAGGGAATCGCTTGGTTTAAACACAAGGTCAGGAAAACTAACCTCACAATTAGAGGGGAATAAGCCCCCTTGGGAAGTAGGGGAATCCCCCTCACTGGAAGTCTTCAGGTAGATGTACAATGATCACTTGTGGGCGATTGTAGAGGATATTCCATGTGATTGAACTGAGGTGCCTTCTTGCTCTGAGGATATTCGTTTGAGGATGGAAAAACACAGACAAATATAAAAACAAAAACAAAGAAACAAAAAATAGATCCTATAAATAAACCTGAATTTTGTAGACTCCATGAGTAAAGGGGAGGGAGAGGGAGAAACAGAGAGAGAGGGAGAGACAGAGACAGACAGACAGAGACAGAGACAGACAGACAGACAGACAGAGAAATGTGATTCTACTCAAAAAGAAGTGAAATTTCCATTGTTTTGCTGAATTCAATCTATTATCTTTTTCCATGGAACTTGAGCATGAGCACATGCTTAAAAAACAAAACAAAACAAAAGTCCAAGCTAACCCATTCCTTTTCACAATATTTTATTCTCTAAATTCCAGAATTGTGATTCACAGAATTTGAGTTGTTTCCCTCACCCCCAGTGCAATTTAGTTCCCATTTGGTGGCAATCCTTTTGAATTTCTGAAACACAAGCTAGGAGAAAAGAAATAATCTGGTGCAGTTTGCTTAAACTACAGATGTACAAGAGAAGCATGAAGGGAGAAGGGGGAGTTAATTTTCCCCCAGAAACCTGTGAAAATGGTTCTGTTGAAATTATTCTCATATCCAGACCTTGAGGACATCTCATTATTTTGTCTTTCTAATCCTACTGATAACAGTAAACTATAAATATTATTATTTACAGTTCTGAGGAAGCCCTGCTGGGGAAGGACAAAAACAGTGGCCTTGTGAGGTCCAGAAGTCAAATTAAATTAAAACAGGCATGCAGACCGGTAAGCAAGCAGGTAGGAGAGAGGCAGGCATGTAAGGAAGCTGGCAGGTTGTCAGACAGGCAGATATATAGATAATCAGGTAGATGTTTAGGCAAATGGGCAGGCAAACAGAAAAGAAGGAAGATGGGGATGGAAGGATGAAGAAAGGAAAAGAAAGAGAAAATGGAATGTTAAAGATTGTGGAGGGAACAAAAATCTCTCCAGAAATACTGCATCACGACCAATCCTATAAACAGTTTTACATAATACCCAGCCAAGGACAGTTTCTTGACTAATGCTCTGGTTCCACTCTTTCCATTTACTTTGGGAACTTGAATTCTCCATCCTTTCTCACTTGCCTTCAATTTCTCTTTACCTAATGGTTCTTTCCCCACTGCCTGCAAACATGCCAGTGTCCCCAATCCTTAAAAAAAATGAAAATAATAATTTAAAAGAAACCTCCATTTGACTGCTTCTTTTCTCATAGTAACATCCTATTTCTTTTATCCCCCTTTCAGTCAAACTCTTCAAAAGGTCATCCACGCTCATTGTTGCCATTTCTTCAACTTCCACTTACTTCTCAGTTTTTTGCAATCTGGTGTTCACTACAAGCATTAGGGATGATCCATTAGCTGTTAAATTCAGTTGCCTTTTCTCTGCCAGCCCACCTCCTTGACCTCTCTGAAATCACTGATATGTCAAAAAAAAAATCCCTTCTCCTGAGTATATTCTCCTTCCTTGGCTTATGTGATAATGCTCTCACCAGATTCCCCTCCTACTTATTTCACCCCCCCAACTTCTATTGCCCCTCAGAGCTCTAGCCTGTCACCTATCTTTGCTCTCTCTGTACAATCCACCCCATGTTGGCTCCAGAGTTTTCATGAGATCAATTGTTTCTAAGTAGGCAAGTACCAGATCTTTAAATCTAGTGTTTAGCTCTCTCCTAGGGTGTAAGGGGTATTCTGATCTGAGGGTTTACCAAGCCATTTTCAGGGCTGCTTATCCACCTTTGGTGTCCACCTTCACCCAGCTTTCACCTGTGGCTCCAAGAAGCTGTATCATGCACAGTGACCACATCCTGATAAACTGTCCCTCCACAGATGGACTAAACCAAGTTGAAAGTAATCAACGGGCCTCAAACCTGCCAGTAAGTTAGAGGGTTGTCTACCCCAAGTGTATAAAAATGTCCCCCCTGCAAAATGGTCAATGAGAACCATTTGTTCAAATGTCCACAAAGGAGGCTGAAATAGGCTCTGTGGAGCACCAAGGCCATCCAATGCAACCTGGGCTATGACTAGCCATCCTACTTTTGTCTTGCCACTGGACTTCAATGACTCTGGAAGAGAGAGTGAGGCTGTCAACTTTGTATAGCTCTGCCTCACTTAAATAGAATTCACAAGTCAATCAAAACATCATTTGTGATGTCATTGATTGTCATGAAGAAGAACTCCCTCTTGAATTCTAGTCCACCATTACCGACATTTTGGTAGACATTTCTACCTGAATGTCCTAGAGACATTTCAAATTTATCCGTTCTCTAAATATTCCTGTTTTTGTGAGGGCACCAATAGTCTTCCAGTCATTCTGGTTTGCAACTGTGTAGTCACTCTCTTCTCTTACTGGTCCTCCACTGACATTAGTTACCAAATATTTTTTATTCTACTTTCAAGATATTTGTTTTTCTACACAATAACTATGACTCACCGCTTCTATTGGATGAAGAGGAAATGCCAACAGATTGTGACCAACTTCACTGGATATTTAGTGTCTATGACTGATTTCTTGCTTTCTATTATGACTTTTATTGGCTACTTTCTTTCAATGCAATTGTCACTTTAGATTTCTCTACCACAAGTTCCGCAGAGCCTCGGCTGAGGTTTTGCTCACTTTTTTTTTCTTTCAACATAAGCCTCAGTAAGCTTTCCTAGAGCTTTACCTGGAATTTTCTATCTCTGTTTTTAAGTCCTTTACATTGTTCTACTATTCCTATTTCTCTTTTAAATTAGCATATTTCTCCCTACTTCAGGTTAGGATTCATTTCACAGCAAGAAATGTTACACATAACCCCCAAATTGTGCAAGTTTCCTTTTTCAGTCCTATGAGGGTTTGCACCTTTCTTCTACTTCCAAAATTTGATAAGTTCTTTACTTAATTTTGCAACTGAGACAGCAGATCTGTAGCTTCCACATTGCCAAGGAAGAGTTAGGATCATTTCCCTTTTTCTTAACCTGTCTTGTTCTGTGAGTTAAATATAGATTTGACCCCTTCTTGCTTAGAGTGGTGGTTCTTTATCTCCTTATTTCAAATTAATTCAATCAACAAGCATTTATTAAACACTGATTAAGTATCAGACACTGTACTTAGCACTAAGAATATAGTAATAGTAACAGTGGAGATAAGAGGAATAGTAGTATAGTGATAGTACTAGGAATAGCTGCTGACATTTATATAGCACTTTACAAATATTATCTCATTTTATCCTCACAGCAATCCTGAGAGATAGGTGTTATGATCATCCCCCCATTGCACAGAAAAGGAAAGTGACTTACCTA
The DNA here is from genome assembly GCF_019393635.1 of Dromiciops gliroides. NCBI lineage: Eukaryota > Metazoa > Chordata > Mammalia > Microbiotheria > Microbiotheriidae > Dromiciops > Dromiciops gliroides. Next base: position 268,609,573 of record NC_057866.1, read on the forward strand.
GAGTCTCACAACTAGTAAGTATGAGTGAAAACTACAGGTCCAAATCATGGGTTAGTCAGTTAAAGTCTCTGAACCTCAGTCTTTTCATCTGTAAAACTGAGATCTTAATGGTACTTCACATACCTACCCAACAAGGTTTTTGTGATGATCAAAGAAAGAAATGCATGTAAAGTGCATTTTTAAATGTCAGTCATGCCTTTGTGAAACTTGTTTTCTCGCCCTCATCAATTTTCTTTATACTATAATATACTTACCTTCATATATGCTATGTGCCCTCAATGGAATGGTTGTTTCTTGAGGGCAGGGACTGTTCTCATTTTTGCCTTCACATCTTCACTCTAACATAGTGACTGGCATGAAGTAGCCATTTAATAAATGCTTCTCGAATTGAGTTCACTTTATATAATATGTCTTTCAATATTAAATATAATTACAAAATATGCCTGCATATATTGAGACAAGAAATATCATGATAAAAACAATAGACTTTTTATGTCAGCTGAAACACCACTTTCCGAAGTTCAGCAACATACCCAAAAGACAGTTGCCTCCATATCTTTCTGTCATAGACAGAAGATCATAAGTCTTCCTACTTAAAGACCCCATAATTCCCCTGGAAAAAGCTGAGTCTACATGTCATTCTTCTTCCTGCTCGCTCGCTCTCTCTCTCTCTCTCTCTCTCTCTCTCTCTCTTCCAGTTAGAATTAGAAGCCAAGCTGTCTCTTTTTTTCTCAAATATAATACTTTACTACTCAGCAGAAATGGGCAACCCCATAAAAGGAAGAGGAAAAGAATAAAACAAGTCCCAAATTCCAGTCTTGTGCTTTCAGAAGAGGGGTATTTATAGGGAAATTGCATCACCTCCTCCTTCTCCAGGAAACACGGATGTGAATGTTCAAGCTAAATTTGGAACCATCCATAAAAAAGCTGAAAAAGCAAACCCCAAAATCCTGCCTTTGTTATCTTCAGTTGGAGTCTTCCTTTGACTTAAATCACTATTTTCCAGACAAACAAGTGCACAGCACACATTAGGACCCACAAGAGTCCTGTCATACTCATCTTCTAGGATTGTTAGTTGTCTGAATGAATAAACAAGGAGAGTCCTGTCTTCAAAGTGAAGGTCATCTGCTTATAGTAACCCATTTAGGGGATGGGTGAGTGGGGTCATTTCCTATTTACTAAATAAAACAATCCTTTGCATGTAAAGTGGGGATTCGCAAGCTTTATGTGTATCATGGACCCCATAGAAATCTGGTGAAGACGAGGGATCCTTTTTTCAGAATAATGATTTTAAATGTTAAAAGACATAAGTTTATAAAGGCAATCAGTTAGATTGAAAATAAAGAATTGTTTTCCCCCATTCAAGTTCACAGGTTGACCTAAAATGAATAAGAAGCCTTGATACAGAGGGATAATTCCTTCCAGAGAAATGTCTAGTCTCTTGAAAAATGACCCTCCCCAGGGAGCATCTTCACGAAACAGAGACCCCTATCAATTTCCACATAATCTCTCTCAGTAACTTCTTGAGGCACATGCTTTCCTTGGTCCCTTTCTCTTCTATTCTAGGTATTTGGTATGTAATGATACAGAGGATAGCAATGAAGAGCTTTAGAAATTGTTTATACCAAGGAATGATCTTATTCTGGAAAGAAGACCATTATTCTAAAAGTAACCTCTAGTTGGGTTCAAAGGAAGTCTGATTCCAGTCCCTTGGTACCTATGCTAAGACTAAAAACTAGCTCACAGCACAGCAAGGTTTTCAAAGGGCCTTCCTAACCACATTGTGAGAAGGGAAATTTAGTCAGCCTTATTTTGCAAATGAAGGAACTAAAATACAGTGAGGGCAAGTGATCTTCTCCAAGTCACACATCTAGTAAGTGACCATGATAGGACTCAAACATGGCTAGGCATTTGGACTACAATGTGTGTGTGTGTGTGGGGGGGGGTTCTGCTCTTTGTTTTTTAATATTATGCCACCATGAGAACAATACTTGATTCCAGATGGGACTGTTTAATAGTCCCTTGCTCATTCCTCTACTCCAGGGACTAATTCTACTACCAGCTCCTATGCCTTTGAACTTCCTTGGTTATATCCCAGGACTCAAGTCTCAAGAGCTCCAGTATTTACAGACCATCTGTCTTACTTCCAGCCTGATCCGGCTGATATTCTCAAGGAGAACAAACTTTGTAGAGAAGGGACACACCATCCTCACCACTACTGGAGAAAGGGAGAGCCATTCTCACCACCATCACCACCTCAGGCAACTGCTACTGAATGGTAGTTAAGCCTAGAAGTTCCATGAATAGGAGCACACCCCACCCACAACCACAGCCATCACCAAAGGGAGCAAAGAGAGCATTCTGATGGTCACTAAATGCCAATCAGCTGATGCTGCCTGGGCAAATAAGTCCCCTAACTAAAGAGAAAGGAGACAGGATGCACCATCCTCTTCAAATCACTGATGCCACCTCCCCTTAAACACCTTAAAACAGTCCAGGACCCAAAGTAAAAGAGTTCTGGCAATAGCAGTGCTTCCTACTTCTAGAGCAACCCAAATTCCTATCATTAGGACAAGCAAGCTCTACTGAGAAAGGAGCTGTCATTCCAACCATCATCAATACCAGTTGCTCACCAACTACTACCAATGAGCAGGTAAACCCAAGAGCCCCAGAAATACCAATGCCCTCAAGACCACTAACCCTGCTCCCAAATTGACTATAGCCACTGTCTAAAGAAATGAAGAATGTGGAGGTGTGCCCAGTGAATACCAGGGATTTTAGTCCCCCAGAAAAAAACTACTGAAGACCCAAGAATGAAAATTCTCACTACCAGGATCCCTAGCACTGTGAAATGGTTCAACACTAGGAAAAACATATGGTTTTGTCCATAGTAGTGATGCTAAGGAAGATAAATGACTTTGCCACTGGACCCTAAGGACTATTGGACCTTCTCATCTGCCTTGCAGAAGAAGTATAGGTGTTGTATCTCCCATTAGGATGGGAGAGCAGGGGTTATTTTGCTTTTCTATTTGTATCTTTTAGCACTTAGCATAATGCTTTGCACATAGTAAGTGCTTAATGTTTTCTCATTTATTCATTCATAAACAAAAGAACATAAAAAACTCATAGAATTCATAGAATCATAGATTTAAAATTAGAAAGTAACTTAAAAGTCATATAGTCCAACCAACTAATTTTATTGATAAGGAAACTGAGACTTAGAAACTTAAAGTGACTTCCTCAAGGTCTGTTTGATAGTAACTGGCAAAGATAAAATTTGAACACCAGTTCTTAGACTCTAAATCCACCATTCTTTCCACAGCTAGTTTTAGGTTACAGCATTTAACTTCTCTTCTTCTTGGCCCTAGTCTGATTTTGTACCTTGGGTCTAAAAATAGAGCCCCTGCTTAGTCCCTTATGAGTAAATAACACCATTTTCATCATCCTATACTCTAGTTCCAATACCTTTGCTCCTCTTCTATTCCACTATTCTGGAATTCCCAAGTTGGTAGTCCCACCCCACGGATGAATTCTTCCAAAAGTGGGACCAAAATTTGCTCTCACTAGTATTCTCATAAGAGAGGAAGATTTCATTGAGTATATAAAAGACATTGGGGCTCTTTGGTATCAGACACATGAGGTGTCCTGACCAAATGTTTTCCTCATATGTCTACCTTATTCCCAATGTACTCTATATCTTTGTGCCCAATCTTCAAAAGGATGCTTTTTGTATTTGGGGGAGAGCATGTTCCAGGTTCATGGAAGAAATGTATTGTAGCATCGGTCTTATTATGTCATTTTAGTAAATGCCTTTATTTTGAGCTTATCATATTTAGTAGCTAATTCTTGTATCCAGTAGCTCACCAGTTGGGACTTATGAGCTTTAGGTTTTAGGAGTTTTGACTCAAATTACTCATTGAACCTGTGAGAGTAGCTACACTTTGGGGGTACCTAACACTGGAGTGAGAGTGAGGAATTAGACTAGATGACCTTTAAAGGTCCCTTCTGATGAAAATCTATGATCCATCCTTTCAGAATCAACTTAGAAAAAAGTTATCTATACTCCACTTTCTTATCTCTTACTGCCTTAAAAACTGGATCTTTGATAAGATTATTCACATCTATAAACCTATACCTCTTCACTTCTGCCTTATAGAAACCCAAACTGTCTTCGAAGCACAACTCAGGCAGACCCTACCTCCTTCAAGGAAACTTCCTCGTCTCCTCAGTTGTTAGTGACCTCCCCTTCTTGAAATTTTGAAAGTTGATTTTTTTTGTTGTTACCAGTAGCAGCAGTAGGAGGTGAAGGAGGTATCCCCTTGGTCTCTCCCCTAATGGGGTCATCCCAGAACCCACCTGGGATAGTTGGGTGGAAAGAATATCATCCCTGGGGGTGCCTTCACCTTTTGCCTAGGCTTCTTGAATGAAATGGAGGCCAACAACTCCTTTTTCTGATGAAATGGAGGAGCATCAGGCCCTACCATATTCCTTGTTGTTGTCTTCTATGGTCCTCCAGGCTTGGCCATCTGCCCTATTTTTATGCCCTACAATACCTTGGCAGCATCATTTTAACAATTACCTCTTGGCCTTCCTAGGAGTAATTTCAATATTTCATTTCATTATTGTTCAAGAACTTGAAAGGAGAGGGGACTTGCATCTAGCAAGATGATGGCCAGGGAGCTGGAGCTGAATAAAGCATGTTTGGACCCACCCAAAGTAGTCTTCAGGAGACACATCAATCATACTCTTGGGGACTGATCAAGGGATGAAAGAGTTAAGTTCTCAGTACATAATTTCTGGTTCTGGAGTCACACAGCTAGTGGCCTAGGAGGAGCTCACCAATCAGAACAGCAGGACCCCGGTAAGAGTTCTGGAGATGAAAGATCTTCTAGTAGATAACAACAACTAACATTTATATGGCATTTTAAGTGTTACAAAAGACCTTAAAATGCTATTTCATTTTATATTTTCTCCTCACCACAATCCTAGGAAGCAAGTGCTATCCTTATTCTCATTTTATAGAGGATAAAACTGAGGTAGGGGAAGTTAGGTGACTTGCCCAGTATCACACAGCCAGTAAGTGATTGAGACGAAAGTTGAACTCATATCTTTTTGATTTTAAGTCCAGCATTCTATCCATTGAGCTACCTAAAGGCCTAGCAGAGAACAGAGGAGTTGGGATCTGCATTTGTAGAAGCAGTACCTGTATGAATGAAATCATGGAGACTTGATATAGTATTATATTTCTCTCCTCCAAATTTCTTTCCCATTAAAAGCTTTACCCAGTCAGGTTAAGATGCAAGATGGGTCTTGACGTATCACCACTGGGACCTTGAAATTTATAAACTAAAGGTCTTCCCAAAATAAATCCTCCCATCCTTCCATTGTTCACAGTTCACTTAGGGAGTGTTTTCTTAGCTTTGTGCTTTTGTTGTAAGTATAAGCTTTCAAAGTGTCTTTATTAACACAATTGTTAATTCTCCTGGGAACCTTCTAATTCACTCTTAATTCCTCCAATTTCCTTCCATGCTATCTTTTCTCGTGTACTGTTTTAAGCTAATACATTCAGTCACTTTTTCAGTTGCTTGCAATTAGAGCCAGTCAACTGGGGTAATAAGGAACTATACAAATGTTCACTCTCATTTTAGAATTTCCATTTTTATCTGATACCTCCAGGTGACTCTCCTTGAAGGACAAGAACATGGTAACCTGCACTTCTCTTGGTGAAACTTTCAGAAATATTTTTAAGTAACGATGAATAACAGTACTGAGTATTTATTCAAATGTATAATTTGCTTAAGTTTGGCCTTTTTAGTATGTCTTTTTAACCAGATGATTTTCTAATGTTATTCTAGGTGTCTATAAATTTCTTTTCAATGAAACTTAGCAAAATTTTATTGTGTCTGTTTTATATATTGTTTTTTGCATGTGTACACGTGTGTGTGTGTATGTGCACGTGTGTGTATAAATGTGCTAGACACTAAGGATGCAAATTTTAAAATGAGGTAGCCCCTACCCTCAAAAGTCTTGCATTCTTCTGCCAGGTATATAACTTGTACACAAGTCATATAGTGAAGATAGAATCCTGGACTTTTTAGTGAGGAAGACATGGGTTCTAATTCCACCCAAGACACAAACTGGCTGTGTGACCCTAGAGAAGTCACTGGTATTGTGTTTTTAGAATCACAGTGTGCTCCCAGTGAGGAAATTCCTCTACTAAAACAGGTTGGTACCTTCTCTGAGCTACTAAGAGGTTGTAACTTGCTCTAGGTCACAGTTTTATGGAGGAAAGTGGGACTTGGACCCAGATTCCCCTGGTTCTGCAGCTAGTTCTCCAACTATTATTCCATACTGCTTTTCTTATTATACAAGTTTTCTTACATGGGGAAAATTCCCCATTTGCAAACTATCTCGAGCCAGTCATGTCTATGGAGCACCCATTATGCCTTGCTCACTGTGCTATTGAGAATTCCTCATATTTTTTGGTCACTTTCATTTTATCATTGTTTTGTTTTTACATTATTCTTAATTTCTGAGAGATCTCTTATAACAAAATAAAACAGTTAAATAAAGCTAATAAGATTGTGTCCCCACCTAAACATCTATGCAACATTCTACATCTGTAGCACACCCACACCTCTATTTTTTTCTAATGAACAGAAATCTATTTTCTCTCGCTCCTTCCCCTCCCACCTCATTGGAGAAAAAATAAGGAAAAAAAAGAAAAATTTTCTTTTAACAAATATTCCTAGTCAAGAAAATCAAATTCCTCCAAATGGGTTATATGCAAATACACGTATGTGAGTGTGCATGTTTGTGTGTGTGTGTGTGTGTGTGTGTGTGTGTGTGTGTGTGTGTGTGTGTGTGTGTAATTCTGCCCCTAAATCCTTCACTTCTCTGTAATGGATAACATGTTTCTTCATTGTTCTTCTGGAATCATGAATAATCATCAAATTATTCTCCTGACTTACTATGAATTAGTTCATATAAGTCTTTCTATGACTTTTTAAATCATCACTTTCTTCATTCTTTACTGCATAATAATAAATTGTGACATTCATATACCACAATTTATTTACCTATTCCTCAATTGTTAGATATCTTCTTAGTTTCCAGTGTTTTGCCACCATTAAAAGAGATGCATCAGTGTTTTTGTACATAAACTATCTTTTCCTCTTTCTTTGATCTCCATTGAGTATAGCTTAGTCAAAGGACACATACTATTCAGTAACTTTTAATATAATTCCAAATTGTCTTCTAGAATTGATATACCCCCCAGGGCATCAATCTTCCTGTTTTCCCATAGCCCCTGTAAGATTTCTCATTTTCCCTTTTTTGTCATCTTTGTCACTTTCATGGTTATAAAATGGAACTGATTTGTTTTAACTTCCATTTCTCCAATACATAGTGATTTAGAACAATTTTATATGGTTATAGAGAAATTGGATTTCTTCCCTTAAGAATTGTCTGTTCATATCTTTAGACTATTATCAATTGAGTAATTGCTTTTTATTGTTATAATTTGAATCAGTTCCATGTATATTAGAAATGAGATCTTTATCAGAGAAACTTGTTGCAAACTTTCCCACCCATTAATTGCTTCCTTTTCATGTTAGCTTTATTATATTTGGTGGTGCAAAAACTTTTATTTGTTTTTATTTAATCAAAATTGTCCATTTTATTATCTGTGATCCTCTCTATCCTTTGTCTGGTAATGAACTTTTTTATTTTCCTTCTTCATCTCCTCTTTGCATTTACACAGGCTAATTCATGGCTTAGGATGCTTTCTTTTTTCATCTCTACTGGTAAATCCTAACTCCCCCTTCAAGGCTTAGATATATTGCCTCCTCTTACAAGAGACCTTTCCTGACCCCTCCTGAAAGGTTAGTGCTTCCCATCCCCTACTAAAATCACTTTGCATGTATTCTATAGAAATGCTTTTTGTTTTGTGTTTTACTAATGTATCATTAATACTAGTGCATTACTTCCCCTGGGAGAATGCAAACTTCTTGAAGATAAGAATTGTTTCATTTATGTCTTTGTATCTGTGGTTCATAGCACAATGCTTGGCACATAGTAAGCACTTAATACTTCTTTTGCCCTACCTACCCTCGGCAACTAGGTGGCACAGTGGATAGAGTGCTAGGGCCGGAGTCAGGAGGACCTGAGTTCAAATTTGACTTCAGACACTTATTATCTATGTGACCCTAGGCAAGTCAGTTTCTTCATCTGTAAAATGAGCTGGAGAAGGAAATGACAAACCACTCCAGTATCTTTGACAAGAAAACCCCAAATGGAGTTATGAAAATCCAGATGTGATGGTACAACAACAATAAATAATTCTTGGATTGAATTGCTTTAAACAGGGGAATTCTCCTGAAATTTTTCTCTGGAAGTGAAAAAAATAGTTCATTGCCAAATTGTAAAAAAAAAAAAAAATACTTACAGGAAAAAAATCAATTTCACTATGCTTGGGCTTGAAGATCATTTAATGTGATGTCTTTCTATGCTGCATGGAAAGTCAAGAATTAGACCACGTCGTCTCTACATTTGTACATCTTAATTATGGTTTTTCCACTGAAATAAGTTTGTAGAAATGAGCTTGCAAGATATCGCAAAACTTAGGAAATGAAAAACAGTCAGCCTGGTCCAATCCTTTGAGCACAGGAGGACCAAACATAATAGAAAAACAAACTAGTGGATTTCATGTAGGCCCTTAACAAATATTTGTTAAATGGGAAAGGGTTTTAGCAAGCTATGTGCTGCCTTTCTCTTTGCACTCATGATCTATAGTACACAGTGAAGAAGGCCAACAAAATGTCACAGAATAATTACAACTAGCCAGTAACTAGGGTCCTTTGCATATGGCTTAATAGTCAGCGTGTAAAGAGGGGCTGGAGGGGTGGGGACACAGATAAAATACCAGGCTTGGAGTCAGGAAGACTCATCTTTGTAAGTTCAAATCTGGCCTCAGACACTTATTAGCTGTGTGACTCTGAGCAAGTCTTAAACTTAACCTTAACACATCCTTGTTTGCCTCCGTTTCTCATCCTCAAAATGAGATGAAGAAGGAAATGGCAGATCACTCCAGTATCTTTGCCAAGAAAACCCCGGATGAGGTCACAGAGAGTCAGACATGACTGAAAACAACAGATTTATTAACTGCTGACTTTGGACCAGATATTGTGCTAAGCACTGCTAATAAAAATAAAGGCCAAAAAACCCTAGTTCCTTCCCTCAAGGACCTCACATTTTAATGAAGAAGACCACATGTAAAGAACCAGGTATATGTAAGATGCCTAACAGAGTAGATGGAAGGTAAACAGGGAGGAAAGGAATTGCAGCTAGAGGAACCAGGAATAACTTCCTGTGGAAGATAGGATGTGAATCGGGCCTTAAAGGAGGTTTAAGATCAAAGGAAGCTTGTTGTTTTAAGCAACATAGTTTTAAGAGCAATTAAGTCATTCAAAAGACTAAAAGACTAGGGCAAGCACTGGGATGATGGCTTTAAACTGAAAAGGGGTGGACTTCATTGTCTATTGTTTCTATGATGCCAAGGATGTCTCTGGGGCTCTCTGTCTCTCTGTCCCCCTGTCACTATGTCAGTACAGATAGGAACCCAAGCACAGCTTCCCATACTGGGAGATTTTTCTTATGGAACCTCCCAAAGCATCCCCCCAAGGTTCTGGTGTCTTCTTCTAGATCTGTTTATCAGCCCTCAGGATATCCATTCAGTAGCTCTCACTCCCACTCATTGGCTGGCTCACTTCATCATTTGAATTAACACCTAGGCTTCTGGTTGTTCTTTCTGCCAGAAGTCAATGCTCACTCTAGTTCATCTCCCACCCAGCTGTCAGATTGAGCTTCCTAATGAATGTCTAACCATAACACGCACGCATGCACGCACGCACACACGCACACACACACACACACCACCTGCCTCAAAAAAGTCAAATTCAATAAAATCCAGTGGATCCTGAGTACCTCTAAGATCAGATATAAAACAAGCTAGATTTTAAGACTTTGAAAGAGCTACCTACCTACCCTTCTAGTCTTCTTTTACCTTCTTCCCTTACCTGCACTCTGATCCAATGATAATGATCTCTTTGCTGTTAAGATGTTCCATCTTGTAATTCTATGTCTTTTCACTGCTTGTCCCTCCTGCCTGGAATTCTCTCAGCTATACCTCCTTATTTCCCTGACTTCTTCAGGTTCCACCTACAATCCCAAATTCTTTTTATTTATTTTTTTAAATTTTGTTTTGCTTTTGGGTTGTTGTTTGTGTGTGTGTATGAGGCAGTTGGGGTTAAGTGATTTACCCAGGGTCACACAGCTAGTGTGGGGACCAATTTTTAATTGGGGAGTGCTAGCTAAGCAGCTCGCCGAAATATTGGGGCAAGGAAGGAGACTAGCAGCCTCCCTCAAAACAGAGCAAGATTTATTTTAACAAGAATGAACTTAAAAAAAAAACACAAACGGGATCAGTAGGATCAAGGGAAAGGAAATAAAATGGGGAAAGGGAAATTATAATACCTGAAAAATACCACCACCCAGGAATCAGTTGAAAATACACAGCAGAATGCCTGTCGCTTTCCAGCTTCCTCCTAGAATGCCCAATTCTCCTCCCCCAAACCTAGAAACTCCCCACACAGCCCCAGCCAATGGGATGGCCGCTGACAGTCACATGACTGCCCTCACTAGGCTTCCAATCACTATAATTTTGCCAGGCCCATGTAGGCAGTGATGATGTGAGGTGCCAGAGCCCTGGCAATGGCTACAACCAGTGGGTGGAGCACCGTGGGGTTTGCGGAGCCCCAGGCCAGTGTGCACCGAGGCATAAAAACCTCAAATAACAATGAATTCTATACACTAGTAAATGTCAAGTGTCTGAGGCCAAATTTGAATTCAGGTTCTCCCGAATCCAGGACCTGTCCTTTAGCCACTGTGCAACCTAGCTGTCCCCAGTACCATCTTCTAAAAGAAGAATTTCCTGAACTTTTAATGCTAAATCCTTTCCTCAGAGTTGATTTTCAACATATATACACACACATAAACATATGTATATACAGGCATGTGTATGTATGTATATGCATGTATACATGCACATGTATAGATGTATCATGTTTGTGTGTGTTTGTATATGTACATGTACACACCTTATATACATATATACATATACAATGTGCGTGTGTTATATACACACACAGAGTATATACCTAACTTACTTGTACATTTTTATTTGCAAATTGACTTCCCCATTTGACTGAACTCTTTGAGATCCTAGACTGCTTTTGTTGCATATCTTTGTAACCCCTGTGCTTAGCACAGTGTCTGATACATAGATAGTATGAGCACAAAAAAAAAATGCTTCAGTTGACGTGTCTACTTGACTAATTGCAAATAGATATTGATTGGGGCAATTCTATGTAGGACATACCTGCACTTGTATTCAATAAAAATGCTTTTTTTGGCCACAAAGTCCCAGCCATTCAATAGGGACCTTTCTTACTCTCAACTGCTATAACAAGGATCTCAGGGGAGTACCCACTCACACGTGACTGGCTGATCATTCTCATTCATGCACTTTTTCAATGACATATTTTTCACCTTTTCTTGGTAATTATTTAGCTATAATGTGGTGCACTCTGTTCACAATGAAGATGAACTTTTGCACTGCGCTTTGCCTATTCTTGAAGCAACTAGGTGGCATGGCATAATGAATAGAGCACGGGACATGGAGTCAGGAAGAACTGGCTTCAAATCCTGCCTCAGAGAATTTAGTTATGTGACCCTGGGCAAGTCACTTAACATCTTCAGCTTCGGTTTATTCTTCTGTAAAATCAGGATAATGATAACATAGATGGAATCAAATGAGATTGTAAAACATGATTTGTAAATATCAAAGCTCTATATAAGGATGTTATTATTTTCCACTTTAATCCTTGGGACATTATAGCAGTTTTCCTTGACCTGTGGCCACTCAAAGAGGGAGATAGACAAGCATCACAAAGAGCCAGCAGGTACATATGGATCACAATCTGCATAGCTGGAGAGAGTGTCTCAATCTGTGAAATTCTGTATCCATTTTGCAGCTGGAAAAAATGCCCTTTGAAGATTGGAGGAGGCATGAAATCTACAAACCCGACATTGATCCTACCAACTAACAGCTCAATTAATCCTCTTCATATTCTAGTACATTCAGAGGGTGTCACTTGTTAAAAAAAATTGCACAGGCTCCTTGATTGCTATTTTCCCTTGGATAGACTGCACACAGTAAAAATGCACTTGCCAATGTCATCTTTTAAAACTGTATGCATAGGCAATCCTAATTAGGCTGTGCTCAACACTTTGCATTATACAACATTGTGCTTCCAACTGGGCTGATTAAGGATGGCTGGCATTCACCAATCAGCCCCCAAATTGCTGCAATTATTGACAGTCATTATGATTTCCACACAAGTATAGTGGCCCCTTTCATCTTCCTCCCCCAGCCCAGCCCCTCACCTTGGACAGTTGTAGGCAAGTCCCTCAGAGGAGAAAAAGGATAATTTGCTTTCTCTGTCCTAAAATGAAAGTAGCCATATTTGGTTCTTGGTGATGTGACGGGAATGTCATTTGCTCGTTATATCATGATTTGAGATGCCATCAGGAAACATACATTGACCAAACATATTTTCCTTTTCCTTCTTTTCTACTTCACATGAATCATTATAGCTTTTAGCCAAACAATGGCTGATTCTGAAAATTTGGCATTAACAGAAGAAATAAAGTGATTTAGTGGTCAATCTTCTTTTGTGAATAGGAAAAAGATTTACTCACCTCTCTAAAAGAGTTTTTGGTTGTTCCTTTGTTTTAGATGAGAGAAAGATTACAATTAGATAAGGAGGATGTGCAAGAAGGAGGATGCTAAGGGAAGAATTGAATTGTCTCATGTCACATTTGGCCAGGACTTCCTGAGGAATTATTCTTTTCCTTAGGGCATCCTAAGAAATAAGCTTTTGAAACCAGTTGGCATATAGAGTCATAATTAAAAGATAATATTTGCAACATGCTAAGCTTTGTTAATAAAGATTTGCATGCTATTTTTATATGACATACCAAATGTATCGCAGGTAAATTACTCCAGTCAAGTTTCCTCCTATATCATAGGATAGTGAGAATCAAAGAGGATAATGTGTATGAAGTACTTTGTATCACTTTGTTACAATATACATCATAGTGTATACAAATTATTTTGTATACATTAATAATCATTGTATGTGTCACTTATTGATAATTTTTCCTACTAGCTACATACATACAAACATATCAGAATGAAATTACAACCAGAAGTCTGGTCCAGATGTGTTTTGTTTTTTTTTTGGGGGGGGGGGTTGGCAAGGAGGGTTAAGCAACTTGCCCAGGGTCACACAGCTAGCAAGTGTCAAGTGTCTGAAGCCAGATTTGAACTAAGGTTCTCCTGAATCGAAGGCTGGTGCTTTGTCCACTGCGTCACCTAGCTGCCTGCCTGATCCATATTGTTAAAATGTATGAAAGGCAATAGAGAGCCCAGAAGAGCAGATGCAGCCATCTGAGCAGCCCCAGACTTCACTCTCTACAACCCTCCACCCACCCCAGGGCCATTCTTCCCCCTTTCTTCTCCCCTGCTTCCTTCCTCCTCTGCCTGCCTATGGGCGCCCCCTTGCCTTCCCATCTGCCCTTATTGCATGGAAAGGAAGTAGAAAGCCTTATTGGAAGGGAAGGTGAAGTGGTCAAGGAGATGCATGAAGAGAGTGGTACAGATACTAATATCTCAGAAAGGCATTGTCCTGAGACAATAATTACTCTGGCACCAGGGACATCTTTAAAGTCTTTGCTATGATTTTTGACAAATTGGAAGAGGACATCATCAGCTCTATGACCAATAGTACAGCTGCCGGTAAATCCCCAGGCACCCTGAGGCTTGTGGGCCCTGCTAGCCAGTGTGACTCTCTCATTGGAAGAGGAGGATTCAAGGTCAACGAAATAAGAAAGTGTAGAGGAGCTCAGGTTCACATGGCAGGAGATATGCTGCCAAACTAAACTGAGCATGCCGTCAGTATTGCTGGCATCCTACAAGCTATCACTGAGTGTGTCAAACAGATCTGCATGGTCATTTTTGATACTCCCAGTCTCCCCCAAAGTGTGTTACTATAGTGTACCAAATAGCCCAATTCTCCAGTTATCTTTGCAAGTGGTCAGGTCTATACCATTCAAAGACAGTATGCCATTCCACAGACAATTTGACCAAGCTACACCATTTGGCAATGCAACAGTCTCACTTTCCCATGATGTATGATGCATGGCAACACCAGAGTCATTACTAATTTGGATGCATCAGCTCAGGCTACTTCACATGAACTCACCATTCTTAATAAGGCAATGGGCTGCATAACTGGGCATCAAGGCACGGAAATCAATGAGATTCATCCGCTATCTCAGGCTCTGCTCAAAATTGCCAATCTAATAGAAGGGTATATAGGCAGGCTGCAATCACTACATCTGAGGCCAGCATTAGCCTGGCCCAGTATCTAATAAATGTCAGTCTGGAAAGTGCAGAACCCTCTTCCCAGGCAGTTTCTATCATGATCTCTGGTCACCTCAACCTCTCTCAACCTTCCACCCCTTCTTCTTTCTCTTCCACCACCACCCCCTCATTCACCATAGTGAGGACATCCAATATACCCACCAGTCTCCCTAATCCTCCTCCAACCGCACTTTGTGTCTCTGGTCTGCTTGGCATGAAATCAATCCCTCTCCTGGCTTAAATGTTGTGTCTGCTGCTAAGGGTACCAGGGCTTTGGCTGTCACCACCACCTCTGCAATGCCATGTATAACTAACACACTGAAAAGTGAGAAGTAGATTTTCTTCGTAATGATTACAGATTTCTGGGGCATTCCTTCAAAAATGTTTCTAGGTTTTATTTGTGTGTGTGTGTGTGTGTGTGTGTGTGTGTGTGTGTGTGAACATTGATGGGACCAACCCAAATAATTATGAGCTTGCAGCCTTCTTTGGTGCTTTTGTGGGGAAGGAGAAGGGGGATCCTTGCTTAGGTCCATGACATTTGAGCTGGATATTTGCCTGTTTCAGAATCTGTGATTTGTTGTATTCCTTATCTAGAGCTATAGCTGCTTCTGCCTTCCTTCTCTTGATCTGCTACAACTCTTCTCTCCCTCCCTCCTTCCCTTTTCCTTGCCCCTTTCTGTAGCTGTTTTACCCTACAAAATGACCTCTTAGGATCTGTGTTTAATGAAAAAAAATTACTCTGTTAAAAAAATAAAAGTCAAGAGACACCTTGGAAAGGAGATTGGGGATGTATTCTTTTTTTTTTTTTTTTTAGTGAGGCAATTGGGGTTAAGTGACTTGCCCAGGGTCACACAGCTAGTAAGTGTTAAGTGTCTGAGGCCAGATTTGAACTCAGGTACTCCTGACTGCAGGACTGGTCCTCTATCCACTGCACCACCTAGCTGCCCCGGGATGTATTCTTTTGTTTTGTTTTGTTTTGTTTATTTTGTAGGGCAATGAGGGTTAAGTGACTTGCCCAAGGTCACACAGCTAGTACGTGTCAAGTGTCTAAGGCTAGATTTGAACTCAGGTCCTCCTGAATCCAAGACCAGTGCTTTATCCACTGCACCACCTAGCCGCCGCGCCCCCCCCCCCATGTATTCTTAATGATGCCTTTTCTCACAATATATAAGCTGACTTTATAGTTAAAACTTTCTTCCCCTAAATTGTGGTAAATAGAGACGATGGGCATACCACTGGGTATCTGAGCCACCCTTTTCACTTCGATCATTTCCTCAGCTTATACAACACTGAGCAGAAGAGGCAGAGCAGGAGGTCTCTGACAATCCTTTGCTGTCTTTGATAAGTTGGCTTCCATGGTCCCTGCAATCTCTCCCACATCTAAAATTCTGTGATTCAATGAACATGCAGAAAGGAAGATACTGCAGGTGCTGATCTATCTATCACATGAGTATCCATAAATATCTGAATTTTTACTTTCAAGTTGATGTAGCTTATAATATAGGGTGTACCAAAAGTCTTAGTGGAGCTTAAAACTATATTATATTTAAGACTTCATTATATTCTGTAGATGTTTATGTCATTTTTATTTTATTATTTACTATGTTAAGATAGATAGATAGATAGATAACCATTAAGCTATGATACCTTAACACTGCACTAAGACTTTTGGGACACCCTCTGTATAGACCACCCATTGCTATTTTCTTGGTGTAAATATGATGACTGTCAGAGTTCATAGGTTCACAAACTGAGAGCTAGAAGGGATATTAGGGGTCATCTAGTCCAACCACTGCTTTTGCAGAGGAGAAAACAGAAGCTTAGAGGTCAATGAATTGCAAAGGGGAACAATAGAAATAGGGCCTTAATCATGGTCTTCCCACCTCCAAGTCCAGCATTCCACCCACTACACCACGCTGCCTCACAGCCTTCTCTAGGGCATTAATTTCATTTGCTGGAATTGCCAACAATCAATGCCATGACTATGCTTAGTGATCTGTTTGGCAAAATTCAGCCTTTCTGGCTCCAAGAGTCTGCAATACTCTAGTCTTTGGGCTATGGAGCCCAACCAACCATATGGTGATCTCAGACATCATTCGTTTACCGTCTTCCTGGTTGACAGGGGTTTGCTCCTCAGTGAATTTGAAGAAAGCCTGAGGACTATGTAGGTCTTCAATGCCAAGACCCATTTGCATTTCTGAGAAACATCTGGACACCAAAACCAGTATGAATTTTTTTTTTCAAGAAAGAAGGGACTTGGGGATTGCAGATGGAAGGATGGAGGGTGGAGTGTGAGGCAGGGGCCATCACTGTCACTTTGAGCACACAATAAAAAGCTGGAATTCATCTATGTCTTTGGTATAGCCAATCTGTCCAATGTAACAGAAAAAAAGAAATTGTAAATGAGTTTGCTCAAAGGGCTGAGTGGGCGTGAAATCTTAGTTAGAAGATAGAATTCTAAATACACTGCCTTTCTAAACTTTAAAAATCACAGCTGGGGCAGAGCAGCTATGCCTCTGTAGTATACCAGACTCTCTGGGGTACCTTAGCACAGGCTGATTGGATGTATTGTGTGAGCTTGAATAATTCCTGATTATACATACTTACTATAGAATGCCTTTTTGGCTTCCATTGGCTTTCTTTTTACACCCTGATAAGCACTGACAAATCAAAGAGCATTCTTTATCATATGGAGCTCTTTGGAATTAACTAATTAATTTGCATTGTGCCTTCCCCCTCATAATATTCTTTTTTTCTGCGTGGAAATCAGGGAAGGAAACTTGGATGATGAAATAAGACTAGTTTGGTTCCAGTGATAGTATTAGGTGCTGTGCCACTTGGTAAGCTGATGGATTTCAAGCCCTATTCATAAGCCCCTAGCTGCTGATGAGGTAGTCCTGGCTTATTTTAGTATATGTGCTGCTCTTACCTGAGGTTCTAAGAAGCTATACCTAAAGCAGCAGCCATACCCCAGTGAACCATCTCAGCAGACGGGCCAAACCAGGTTGAGGGAAACTCATCAGTGAATTAGGAGGATGTCTACCCCAAGCATGTGAAGACTTCCCCCAGCAGAATAGGCTGATGAGAACAATTTGTTCCAAGAGTCATTAAAGCAGCTGAAACTGGTTCTGTGGAGCACTTAGAGCTTGGTCAGACTCTGAAGATGCCAAGGTCAATCCTTGCATTCCAGGCCATTGTGGTAAAAAAATATGAAAGTTTTTTAACAGTCAGTTAGGATAACTGAAAGACGCCAGTTTTTTTTAAGGACCACCCTTTCGGGGAGGAGACCAACGGCATGAGCTACACACACCAGTCCACCTGCTGCGCATGTCAGACTGCCTGCTACGCACTGGACTTCTGGGGTGCGAGCTTAAAAGACAAGGAGAGAACGGAAGTGGGGAGTTTTTTTCCTGCTCTGCTGGTCTCCTGACTGCGCTGCACAGGCTGATGCTGACGAGAGTTCGACTGGGCCCGGCTCGGGTTAGCAGCAGCACGCGCTTGACACGGTCTCTCTCTCTCCCCCCAAAGGTGGCCTTCGGCTTTTGGTGAGTTTTATACGTAATATAGACTAAGCTTAGACTTAATACGATTTGTATTGCATTTCTACTTTCCTATCCTTCTAATCAACATCACCTTGTGACTACCATACAATAAAAGTTCTAACTAGAAAACCAGAATCTTCTTCCATTTACTAGTCTGGGAGATAAATTAAGGGAAAGGTTAAAGAGGGGAGATTTATGATCTGATATCCAATTTTAAATCTCACACCATCACTAATCATCCTGACTTTCACCTTGCCACTAGACTGAGATGGCTCTGGAAGAAAGAGTGAGGCTGATGACTTGGCACAACTCTGCAAAGTCACCAATCCAATTCTCGAGCAACTCAAGATACCACCCCCATAATGTCATTGGTCCACTTCGAAAATGAAGGCTAAACAATAACAGCAGCATAGATTTAGAGAGGAAAGGAACTTCAAAGCCATCTGGTCCAACCCCCTCATTTTATAGATGAAGGGGAGCAATTGGGATTAAGTCAAGGTCACACAATTAGTAGGTGTCTGAGGCTGAATTTGAACTCAGATCTTTCTAATTCCAGGACCAGTGCTCTATCCACTCAGCTTCCTAGCTACCTTTGTTTACTTCTCTATAAAATAAGAGGGTGGGACTACATGAATTTTAAGGTGTCATCCATATCTGATATCTTTTAGCTGTCCCTAATTCTACCTAGAGCCATTGACTTGGAGTCATGAAGACCTCAGTCCAAGCCAAGATTCAGACATTCTTACCTGTGTGACCCTGGAAAAGTCATTGAACCTCAATTGCCTGGATTTCCTCAACTGTAGAATGGGGATAGCAAGAGCACCTACCTCACAGGGTTGTTGTGAGGATCCAATGAGTAATGTTTGTAAAGTGCTTAGCCTTATGCCTGGCACACAGTAGGTGCTATAGAAATATTTATTCTCTTCCCTCTCCCTCATCCCCAACACAAACCCTACACATTCTCACATTCTGGATGCCTCTCCTATCATGGAATAACCATTGTATCTGGCTCCCTTTATACACACACACCCACTCAGCCAATCAGTTAATGAACATTAAGTGCCTACTATGTGCCATGTGCTAAAGATATAATGGAAGGCAGAAGACGTTTCTGCTCTCAAGGAGTTTACTGTCCAATAGGTGAAAAACGTAAAGGATTATGGACAAACAAGATAAATAGAGAATAAATTGGAGATAATTAAAAGAACAAAGGCACTAGCAATAAAAGGAATAAGAAAGGACTACAGTAGAAGATCAGATTTTAGCTGGGACTTGAAGGCAGCCAGGAGGCAGAAATAAAGAGGAAACCAATTCCAAGCATGAAGGACAGATATTGAAAATGCACAGAGTCTGGAGACAAATTTTTCTGTGAAACAAAGAGCTAGGAGGCAAGTGCCCCTGATTAGCAGAGTACACGGGTGGGCATGGAGGGGAAGGGAGAATGTAAAAAGACTGCTGAGGGTCACATAGCTAGTAAGTGTCTGAGGTTAAGATTTGAACTCAGGTCCTTCCAACTTCAGGGCCGGTGCACAGTGCAGGGTCCCAAGAGGAAACATATGTGTGTATACATATACATACAGACATGTATATATAGACATGTATGCACATGTGTATGTATATGTGTGTTTGCCTTGCACGTGTATTTTGTACACACGTCTGCATATACACGTATCGCCTCTTGTGTCACATATACACATGTGTTTGTATATATTTGTACATATCTAAATGTCTATATGTGTTTATGTATACACACAAATAGATGACATTTACCAGCTGCTTATGGCAATCTATTTAATTGCGCATGTTTCTTATCTCTCACCCTGAATTAGGTGACTGTCCCCTCAACTATCTCTGTCTGTTTGTCTCTCATTGCCTTCTCTATTTCTGTGTCTTTGCCTCTGTCTCTTTTGTTCTCACGATGCCTGTCTGTTTCCATTTCTCTCCCTCTCATTCTCCTTTTCTTTCCTTACTCTTTCACTCCTCTGTTTCCCTCCCTCCCATCTCTCTCTCTCGTTATTCCTGTCACTTCTTCACCCCATCAAAGCACTCTTTAAATAAAATTAAATAAAAAAGACAAGAACTATAATATATCTCATACTTTGCATCCTGATCTAGCCCTCCCTTAGTGCCTTTCCCTAAGACAATTAGGAAATATGCGTTGCTGAATGCATTGATGTGTTCAAGAGACTAAATCATGACATGATGAGATTGGATTTTCTTCTGGAAGCTTTTGGAAATGAGCTAGACTGTGATATGGGAGGGCAAAGGGCTTAGCTAATTTACCCAAAGGGAATGTTATATATTGGACAAGTAGGAAAGAATAGGCAAAGGGAATAGCAATTGATCAGGATACCATTGGCCAATCGATTCTTCTCCAGGCCAACTATGAAATCGCAAAGTAGGTGTAGGTATGTAGGGGCAATTAGGTGGCACAGTGAACAGAATGCCAGACCTCATCTTCCTGAGTTCAAATCTGACCTCAGACACTTACTAGCTGTGTGACCCTGGGCAAGTCACTTGACCCTTTTGCCTCAGTTTCCTCATCTTTAAAATGAGCTGGAGAACGAGATAGCAAAGTACTCCAGTATCTGCCAAGAAAACCACTAATGGGGTAATGAAAAATCAGACATGACTGAAACAACTGAACAACAACAACAAAGAAGGAACAAGTAATAGAAATGATGAAGTATTAAAGGTGTTAAATGAAGTACAAAGATATGTCTACTCTCTCTTACCCCTTTTTGAGACGTGATAGGAGTTCAAAGAATGGTTCATGTCCCCGGGGGCCATTTAAAAAGCAAGATGTGTTCTTATGGAGTCAATGGATTCAGGAGACAACTTTGAGAAGTGAGACAGCTGGCATCTGAGATGATGGTCAACCATGGATAAAGTTACTGAAGAAGAATGGGACAACTTCTACATTGTGATATTGGAAAGGAAATTTCTCCTCTTACCCCAATATTGACCATAGCATCTATTATTATATTTATGTTTAGCATTTAAACAGTAAGATTTGCAATAACCTCACAATAACCTGAGGAGGGAGGTGCTATTATTATCTTCATTTTTACTGATGAGAGAACTGAGGCAGACAGAACTTAAGGGACTTGCTAGGAAAAGTCTGAGATAGGACTTGAACTCAGATCTTCCTGACTCTATGTCTAGAGCCCTATCCACTATTCCACCTAGCTGCCTCCACCCATCTTGGGGAGTGGAACTCCTTGTCCAATAGAAGATACTGCACTCAATGGGGTGAAGGACATGGGTATTTAGTAGAGTAACAAATCAGCAGACATGCTGTGTCCAAGGGGAGCAGCTTGAAAACACCACAAGAAGAAAAACAACATTGTGACACCAGGGGAATGGGTTGCCCAGGCCAAACGTGTTCCCTAAATATGTTCCTCTCTTCCTTGTTCTCTAAGTGTCTATCTCTGCATGTTCCCACTCTTGCCATAAACACTGTATGATTTTGTGGGAGAGTGCACCCCAGGTTTATAAAGGAAATATTTGGTGATGCTTTCTCCATAAATGCCTTTTACCTGAGCTAATTGTGTCTACTACCACACTATTAAAAATAAGGGCACCAGTGAGGGGATCATGAATTATAATTTTTGAAATGTGAATCCATAGAGTACTTTGAACCCAAGGGAGGCCTGTTTACCTTATTCCACTGGAGAAGGAAATGGAAATCACTTCAGTATCTGCCAGGGAAACCCCTTGGACAATATGGTCCATGGAGGCACAACAGTACAACAACAACAACAACAACAACAACATCATGTCTGCTCCAAAAGCAAAGCTCATTTAGCTCAGTCAGTAAGTAAGCATTAAGGCTTAGTATGCTCCAGGTTCTCTATACTGAGATCCAGAATGCACAAAAAACTAAAAATAGTCCTGCCCCCAAGAAGCTCATATTCTAATGGGGAAAACAAAATGCAAGCACCATCCAAGCTATATACAGAGTAGAGGGAAGGTAGATAGCAACAGCTGGGGGAATGAAGCTAGGACTCCCCAAGGAGGTGAGATTTGAGCTGTCACAAAGCCAGAGAAACTTAGGTATAGGGGAAGAGGGGAAGCCTTCTGGGAAAGAAGCACAGACTCTTCATGGAGATGGTAAATAGGGTAACACAGGTGAAGATTGTTAAGTAAGCCAACATAACTGAAAAGCAGAGTTCAGGAAGAGGGGATTAAGCTGTAAGAAGCCTGCAAAGGGAGGAAGGGCCAAACTTTAAATGCTAATCAGAAGATGTTATATGTTATCATAGAGGTAATAGGGACCCACCAAAGTTTATTATGTAGGGGGTGGGGGTGACATGATCAGAATGATGCTTTAGAAAATTCACCTTGGCAATTGAGTGGAGGAGTAAGGAAAGACTTGTGGATGAGAGATCAAAGAAAAGGATATTTCCATTGTCCCAATGAAGTGATGAGGACCTGAATTTGGGTAGTAGCCAGGTGAGGGGAGAGAAAAGAACACACAGGAGAGTTGTTGGGACAGTACACAAGACAAGATTTGGCAAAAGATTTGGATACATTCATAGGATTTAGAGCTGTTACAAACCTTAAAAGTCACCTAGTCTCAAGAAACCAAAGCTATCTATTCCCATATGAAAAAATGCTCTAAATCTCTAATGATTAGAGAGATGCAAATTAAAACAACTCTGAGGTACCACCTGACACCTATCAGATTGGCTAAAATGACAAAAAAGGAAGATAATAAATGTTGGAGAGGCTGTGGGAAAATTGGAACACTAATACATTGTTGGTGGAGCTGTGAGCTGATCCAACCATTCTGGAGAGCAATTTGGAATTATGCCCAAAGGGCGATAAAGCTGTGCATACCCTTTGACCCAGCAATCCCACTTTTAGGTCTTTTGCCCAAAGAAATCATGGAAGGGGGAAAGGGACCCACATGTACAAAAATATTTATAGCTGCTCTTTACGTGGTAGCAAGGAATTGGAAGTTGAGGGGGTGCCCATCAATTGGGGAATGGCTGGACAAGTTGTGGTATATGAATACAATGGAATACTATTGTGCTGTAAGAAATGATGAGCAGGAAGAGTTCAGAGAAACCTGGAGGGTCTTACGTGAGCTGATGATGAGTGAGATGAGCAGAACCAGAAGAACATTGTACACAGTATCATCAACATTGAGTGTTGACCTACTGTGATGGACTATATTCTTCTCACCAATGCAATGGTACAGAAGAGTTCCAGGGAACTCATGATAGAAGAGGATCTCCAAATCCAAGAAAAAAAAAGAAAGAAAGAACTGTGGAGTACAGATGCTGATTGAACCATATTATTTCTTTTGTTTTGGGTGCTGTTGTTTTTTTTTTCTCTATTTTGAGGTTTCGCATCACTGCTCTGATTCTTTCTCTTGTAACAGGATTAATGCAGAAATAGGATTAATGTTATTATGTGTATATATATATATGTGTGTATATATATATATATCTATATGTATACGTATAGAGATATATAGATATAACCTATACCATATTACCTGCTGTCTAGGGGAGGGGGGAGGGAGGGGAGGGAGGGAGAAAAATCTGAAATTGTAAAGCATGTATAAACAAAAGTTGAGAACTATCTTTACATGTAATGGAAAAAATAAAATATCTCATTAAAAAAAAAGTCACCTAGTCTGATGTCCATATTTTGCAGAGGAGGAAACTGAGGCCCAGGAAGACTAAGTGGCTTCCTAAAGGTTACTGATGAAGCAAATAGATTAAGCAGATTCCAGTCTTGGTTTTCTGACTTCAAATCCACACCCTGCCTCCTTATTTTGTTTATTATTCATCAGTGAGAACACAGAAGAATGTGACAGGACCAAAACTTCTGGGGAGGAGGGGGTAGTCAACTTCATTTGTCCTGTCATTCTTTTATTTACTCAACAAATATTTGTGGAGCTCCTTCAGTCTATTACACTATCCTGGAAAAACAAAAGACTCCAGTCACGGTCCAGGATTGCCAGCTGACTGCCTCAGACAAAGTCGTTCTGTGTTCCATCCTCATAGCTAGGTCAATGAGATATTGGGGAAAGCCACCGCACCATGGGGGCTTGGGAGAGTCTACACAGACCTCCATTCTGTTGGTGGCTCATTTAACAACCAATGTCAAGAGGTGACAGAATGTGACCATTAGCTCTAAAATAACTCACATTCCAATGGTCCCTTAAAGTTTAAAAGTTGCTTTCCTCACAACAATTTGATGAATCAAGTACAGTACATATTATGATGCCCATTTCATAGAAGGTAAAACTGAGTCTCAGAAAGACTGGGACTTAGGTGTCAAGGGAGTCTGAGGCAGTATTTAAATCCAGGTCTGTTTCTGCATATTGTGCTCTATTGCATAGCGTCATATTTTATTTCCTCGATTGTTGTTGCTGAGTCATTTAAGTCATGACCCAAATTTGGGGGTTTTCTTGGTAGAGATACTGAAGGGGTTTGCCATTTCCTTCTCCAGCTGCCAGCTGAGTAAGCCTAAGCAAATCAT
Organism: Dromiciops gliroides; assembly: GCF_019393635.1. Classification (NCBI taxonomy): domain Eukaryota; kingdom Metazoa; phylum Chordata; class Mammalia; order Microbiotheria; family Microbiotheriidae; genus Dromiciops; species Dromiciops gliroides. The sequence goes on from NC_057866.1 coordinate 268,634,158, forward strand.
TTAACTGCTTTCTGTCTCAGTTTCCTCATTCATAAGGTATGGGTAATAATGGCACCTATCTCACAAGATTGATGTGAGGACAATATGAGTACACATGTGTAAAGCACTTTGTGAATCCTAATAGTTGTTGTTGTTATTGTTTTTGTTAATGCTATCACCATTATCATCATTGTTGTCATCATCGTCATCAGCCTTATCACTTCAATGGACCCTTTCGACAGTCTGGAAAAGTCTCTAGGTCCTTTGTTAGAAATGTTTTTAAATGCATATGGTAAAATACATAGGATGCCAAAGGAAATAATTACATTCAAATATGGGTATCAAAATAGTAAAGAGATGAAAACAAGTTTTTGGACCAGAGTTAAGAAATCCTAGTCTAGACCCCCCACAAAACAGTCTAAGACATTGTTCTAGGTGCTACGGATACAAACACAGAACTGAAAAACAATAGTCCTTTTCTCAATGAGCTTGTGTTCTCCTGGAGTATGCAATGTGTGCAGTAGTAAATGCTTGATCAGCTGAAGAGGGAAAGACTTAGAAGAAGGAAGCGACCAGAAAAACCTTCGGGTGGCCTTTTCAGGCCCAAAACTCATCCCTGAAAGAACGTGAGGTTGTTGAGGATCAAAAGAGAAGAAGAAGCATATGGGTGAGTAGGTGTAAGGGACAACCTGTGTGGAGGCAAAGAGGCACAAGATGAAATGCCAAGTTAGGAGCATGACATGTAGGCCATTTTGACAAAAATGTTATATGAGTGAAGGGGATTATAAATGCAGAAATTTAGGCTGGATGTTGAAGGGCATTACTTAGCACACTGAGGAGTTCATATTTTATTCTTGAGGTAATAAAAAGGGGACCCTGAAGATTCTTGGGCAGGAAATAACATGGTCAGACAAGCTTGTGGACTGACTGATGAATATATTCATGCTGACAGATTGACAATGACTCATGATTCATTAATGGAGGAATGTTTCCCAATGGTAAAGATTGCAGTGAACAGCTCCATCTCATCCTGGGTGACCCTCTTCCTTGTCCTCCTGAAAATCTTCCTCCCTATCCTCTGAGGACTTTGCTTTTGACACTATGGATTCCACTGGAATTTATGAAGTCTTTACCTCCTTGTCCGGTTAGTCATCCCTCCCCCCTCTCTTTTTTAATATTAAATTTTGTTTTCAGAGCTACGCTGTCTCCCTCTTAACTTTCCCTCCTCTCACCAATGTGGAAAGCAAGAAAAACAAAACCCTTCTTAGAAACACATATGTATAACCAAGTGTTATGGGGAAAATGGTGTAGAGGGTTCGGGGTTTGGGGTCCTTAGGAATTCCTCTTTAAATAATTACACTCTCTTTCACACAAAAACAATTAGAATAAGATAGTAGTTTATTTAGGGGCAAGGGAAGGGAAGGGAAACCAAGAGAGAAATAACTGGACTTCTTATGGGGAGAAAGGCATGGTACAGAGAGAGTGGCTCTGAGATACCAATCTCCTGGAGCAGGAGACAGGCAGGTACTTTTATAAAGGACTAATGGGGGTGACCATCTGACTGTGGAAAGTTCCCTTAGTGAGGGAGGACCCTCCCCCCTGTTAAGGGCTAAAATTCTAGCTAGTCTGTCTAAAATATCTAATGAGTGGTCGCCAATAAATTATAAGCTTTAGTAAGAGTTAGACTTTTAAGCATTTATTAAGGAGAATAAGAATTTGGTAAAGAGAGAGAAAGGCCTAGATTCCTATCTATTAAAGGGAGAGCACATTTCTAGCTCCCTTCTCCACCAGAGTCCAGAGGAAAGAGCCCCAGAGCGAGTGCCAGTCTCTTCCTTCCTCCTCCCACTAGCCCGTGTCACTTCCTGACGCTAAAGAAAAGACTCCTGGTCTTGCCCTCAAAGACCTTCGCTTCATGGGTGGAACTCTTCTACAGTAAGTCTCCAGCAGGTGGCGTCATTCCAATCGTTACACCCCGGTGGTGGATGGAGGAGTTGGGTGAGGGGTGGCTGCAGATCTTTCAAGCCATCTCTACACAAAGGCAGTAGCCACGCACAAACTTCTCTCCCCAGGGGTGGAAGAGACTTGAATGAAGCATGGGGGGTCCCCAAGCTAGCTCAGTCTGATCTGGTTCCATTTATCTCTTTAGGTGTGTCTGTCCTTTGGTTTAGTTTCTCAAGGAGAAGGTTCTTTGATGTGCCCCACAGAACGTCTGGAGTGTTCTGGGCTAATAACACAAGCAAAACAAATTCCCACATTGGCCATACCCCCTCCCCCCTAAAAATGTCTCAATCTGCTCTCTGATTCCATCACCCTTACTTTTATTAGGAGGTCAGCAACATGTTTCATCATGAGTTGTCTAGAATTCTGGTTAGTTGCGTTGGTCAGAGGTCTTAAGTCATTTGGGGTTGTTAGTTTTTTGTTTGTTTGGTTTTTGGTTTTTTGTTGTTTTATTTTGTATTGTTTTGGGTTTTTTGCAGGGCAGTGAGGGTTAAGTGACTTGCCCAGGGTCACACAGCTAGTAAAGGTCAAGGGTCTGAGACCAGATTTGAATTCAGGTCCTTCTGACTCCAGGGCACCACCTAGCTGCCCCCCACCTCCCCGGTAGTTAGTTTTTACAACACAGCTGTAATATTTGTAACATGCTTTGAAACAGAGAGACAGAGACAGCTATATAGAGATAGAGACAGAAAGAAAGAACAAGAGAAAGACAGAGTAGGAAGGAGGTGGAGAGAGACAGAGACAGACACAAAGAAAGAGAGATAGACACAGAAAGTGCAGCAGAGCTAGGAAAAACAGGGTAGTGGCTGGGAGAGCCAGGAGATCGCTCCAGTCATTAGGACTGACCCAAGCCTTATCTTATTATGATCATTAGAACTAGGACAGCCACCCAAGGCAGACAGCTTCAGTTTCCCACTTTAGAGTACCCAGATGGCATTTCCAGATCTTCCTGACCCTTTGTGAGAATGCTGAGCACACCCTGCAGAGCTTTATCTCTCAAAGCCCCCCTTACTCTTTCACCTGCCGGTTGACCAGCAGCCATTACAATTTGTTCTAGTTATGTCCTAATTGTTTTTTTATTATTCTGATCCTATATTCTCCCCACATTAAAGCTTACTTTGTCAGCTCAGGAATGTGCATTTCCTTGTGGGTATTCTAGTCTTGATCTGAGAAAACAACTAAGGGAATATCTCAACTTATTGTAACCACCCAGAAGGAAACTTGGCTAGGAAGATGACTTCTTAACTCAGGGCAGAGATCCCAGGTTATGACCAATGCTTAGAGAGAAAGCTTTTCTCTTCCCTGAGGGAAAATGAAAAATGTTTTATTTTGTATAATTTATAGTATACAATATTTTGTGTAGATCCTCCCCAGGATGCTCTGCTGCCTCATGTCCACAGGATTTTATCTATCATGCTCTCAAAAACCCTTTCACCTTGGAAACTCACTCCATTCCTGGCCTATTTCTCACACTGGAATCACTCTACATTCCTACAGTTTCTCCCTCTGTTTCACTATTTCTTCCTAATACCTACAGGTTAAGGGTGTCTGGGCCAACCATGTCTTCATTCTTCTCCAGGCTTCAATACCTCATTTCTACCTTTTTCCAGGTACCTTCACCTCCCGCCTTCCAACTCTTCCTTTTGCTTTTTATGGAGTTGAGAGTCACAGTCTCTGTCTTCTGAAATTAAATGTAAATTTCTTGTGGGCAAGGACTATCTTTCTGCTTGTAATCCTATTTCCAGTGCCTAGCACAGTGTCTGGCATACAATCAGGGCTTAATAAAGGCTTTTTGACTTGCCTTGACTTGATCATATTATCCTTTAAACTACACAAAGAGAAAAGAGAATTCCACAGTTACTTCTGTATATAAATGGGATTATTGGGTATAGTTGATAAAATTTCCCACCTCAACTCGGTGAGAGACAAAGAGTTGGAGAGTTGGGTAGGCAGAGACAGAAACAGAGAGACAGAGACAGGTATATAGAGACAGAAACAGAAAGAAAGAACAAGAAAAAGACAGAGGAGGAAGGAGGTGGAGAGAAACACAGACAGAGAGACAGAAAAAAGAGAGAAAGAGAAAGAGACAGAGGGATTAGGGGGGAGAGAGAGAGAGATTGGGGAGAGCCTGATGCACAGCCCTTGAGAAAACAAGTTTTGGATCCCTGGTGGCAAATGGGAGGGGACATGAAAAAAGAGGGTAATAGAGAAAAGGTAAGGTCTTGCTTGCCCAGAGGAGGAACAGAGACCATTCGAGGCTAGGGCATGAGTAACCAGAACAACACTGTAAGTCCCTTGAGGATATGTTTTCATCTTTGTTTGTATCCCCAGTGCTTATCTCAATGCCTGCATGTAGTAGATGCTTAATAAATACTTGTTGATGTGAAGATCAAAGAATCCTGTCAGTTTGCTTCGAATGTTGAGTGCATTGAGGAGAATCATGTGGGATAAGGCTAGAAATACAGATTGCATGTTTGAATATCACAGAGGACTGAAATCATCCAACACCATGCAGCAGATTCTCCAAAATGATCCCACACCAAACCTCTGACGCATCTTTCCGACATGCCTCCAAGTGAAAGCTACATTCATCCATCCGACTAGCACTCCATGAAAAGCCCAGTAAAAAGGAATGAGGAACAGCCTGGTTCAATGAAAGCAAATCAAAAGAAACCACCAGTGAAAGATTAAAAAACCATATTCATTTGGCTTCAATTCAACTGCTTAGGCGAGAACATGAGAACATTCTCTTCATTCATTTGGCCCGAAATGGCTACATCCAAGAAGGATCAAATGTGCAAGCACTAATTGGCCTCGGACTTCCCATGCTATGAAAGGTAATCTATGGCCATATTTCCCCAAAAAAATATTTTTGCCGATCACTAAATTTATTTGACTTTAAAGGTCAAAGACATGAAGGAACGGAGTACATTTCTAATGGGGCTTATCACAGAGAGGATATGTTCTGGCTCACTAGGCATTAATTATGAAGGGCCTTGCTCTTAAAATCTAGACCATTTTCCTTATCGGTGTGGGTCAGAATAGATAGTGAATACAAGGGGGAAAGAGGCAAATTAGGGTTTGCCATTGTTATTCCCTGAAGCATCCCTTTGTTGCCCCTAGGTAGCTAGAAGGCATAGTGAATAGAGTCCTGGAACTGGACTCAGGAAAACTTGAGTTTGAATCCTGCCTCAGCACTTATTAGCTGTGTGACCTTGGGCAAGTAACTATTCTTCCACCGATCTCAGTTTCCTTCTCTGGATAATAATACCCCCTATATATCCCACAGTTGTGAGGATAAAATGAGAAAATATTTGTATAATGAGGTATATAAATACTAGATATTTTGTACAAGTCCTTGGTCTATATTTTTTCCCATTTCTTAGGTTGGTATCAGAAAGAAGCAAAGACTTTTATGCCTGCCCATATATGTGTGCAAAACTGTACATCCTATATAAGAAAGCTAAAAAAAATATGGCAAGAAGGATTTGGGATGCTGAGAAGCATTTTTCTCTTCATTGTGATACCAGATTCCTTCCCCCCCCCAATCTCTTTCATCTTTGCAGAAATGACAAGAGATCTTATCATGATTATAATATTGAGTATGGTGTGAACTAATAATATATTAACTACTTAAGCAGCACAGTGTAATTTTTCTCAGAGTCAGAAAGACCTGAATTCCAATTTTGATGTGACACAAACTAGCTGGGGAAGTCACACACAACCTCTCAGTGTCCAAAACAACTTTCTAAGAATGGAAATTGAAAGATAGACTCAAATTTCAATTGGAAGAAGAAATTTCCTTCAGTGAGTTCTCTAGATTAGTAAAATCACAAATCCAGAGCAAATAAAATAAATTAATTATAATAAATAGTAACATGTTGTGGTATATGATCATGATGGAATGTTACTGTGCTGTAAGAAATAATGAGCTCAATGGTCTTAGAAAAACATGGAAAGACTTGCACGAAATAATGAAGAGCAAAATGAGCAGAACCAAGAAAACATTGTATACAGTAAAAGAAAGATTGTTTGAAGAAAAACTTTGAGTGACTAATTCATTGTGACTATTATAAAAACCCAAGTTAACTATAAAGGACCTATGGACCTATGAAGGAATATGATTATCTGCATCCAGAGAAAAAAGTGATAAATAGATGTATGTATGGAAGATTTTACATATATGTGTATGTATATATGGCTACCATTAGAAACAAATGTGTGTATTGTATATGTGCACACGTGTATATGTACACACATGTGTATGTATACACACACACACATATTTGTGTCAAATAGTAACCATCTCTAGGGCAGAGGGGAGAGTGGAGGGGGAGAGAAAAAAGGGAAAAAATAAATTTACATGAAAACTTTGTTATATATTTAAA